>NC_136269.1:106193111-106402948 GCF_964187855.1 Myxine glutinosa | reverse complement strand
GTTGAGCATCGATGGTGTAATACTGTAATGGGTCTGGGAGGTCTGCTGTTTGAAACAAACAACCATAAGTTGGGAACCATTGCGCAGGCTTGATGGGCCTAGTAGTAGTACGAGTAGTGGCCTCTTCTTGCGTCGAAGTACCTGGTCATTAAAATAACCCATTTTATTATTATGAGCCAGAATAGGAAGAGGCCTGCTCTTCCAGTTTCTAATGGCCAAGATATGCCCAGAGACCCAAACCTTTTCTTTGAGATTCGGGGCATATACATCGTTTGTTGAGAGAGAAGCAACGGCATATCAAATGGGGTCCAGGTTTATGAGCAATCCAGGAAGGACAGAGGAAAAGAGGTTGGGAAAGGGGAGGGGTGGAGGAAAGAGGTTAGCTGGGAAGGGGGGGGGGTGGGTGGAGGGAAGAGGGTAGCTGGGAAGGGGGGGGTGGATAGAAGAGGTTAGCTGGGAAGGGGGGGGGGTGGATAGAAGAGGTTAGCTGGGAAGGGGGGGGTGGATGGAAGAGGTTAGCTGGGAGGTGGGGGGAAGAGGTTAGGTGGGGGTGGGTGGAGGGAAGAGGTTAGCTGGGAATGGGGGGGGGGTGGATGGAAGAGGTTAGCTGGGAGGTGGGGGGTGGGTGGAGGGAAGAGGTTAGCTGGGAGGTGGGGGGTGGGTGGAGGTAAGAGGTTAGCTGGGAGGTGGGGGTGGGTGGAGGGAAGAGGTTAGCTGGGAATGGGGGGGTGGATGGAAGAGGTTAGCTGGGAGGTGGGGGGTGGGTGGAGGGAAGAGGTTAGCTGGGAGGTGGGGGTGGGTGGAGGGAAGAGGTTAGCTGGGAATGGGGGGGTGGATGGAAGAGGTTAGCTGGGAGGTGGGGGGTGCGTGGATGGAAGAGGTTAGCAGGGGGAAAAGGAAGGGGTTAGGTGGGGAAAGGGGAAGAGATTAGGTGGGGGGAAGGGAGGAGGTTGGCTGTGGAGGGGGGGGGGGATTGGGGGAATGGAGAGGTTAGCCGGGAGGGGGGGAGGGAGAAGTGTAGAGAGGTTTGGACGTTAGCCGGGGTGGGGAGAGGTTGGCTCGGGGGAGGGTGGAGGAGGAGCCTGGCTGGGGGAGGGGGGATGGAAGAGGTTGGCAGGGAGGGGGGAGGGAAGAGGTTCGCAGGGAGGGGGAGGGAGGGAAGAGGTTGGCAAGAAGGAGGGGAGGGAAAAGGTTGGCCATAGATTTTGTCATAATTGTCACACACCCGACTCATCCACATAGTTTTGTCATAAGTCGTCCACAACCTTTGGAGGGTATCAACAACAACAACAACATGCATTTTAAAAGGCCATTTTCCCTGCTAGAGCGGGGGTTAGCCTTGCGGTCCCCATGACAATCTTCTCCATTTTGCCCTATTTTCTGCATCTCTCCTTGTTAACCCCCTTGCCCGCATTTCTTCTTCCACCATCTTTAGCCAAGTCTTTCTCGGTCTTCTACTTCCTTCTACATTCATTTCCATCACTCTTCTCAACCAGTCACTTTCATCCTTCCTCAACACATGACCAAACCATCTCAACCTGTTCCTCTTCACAGCATCAATCACAGGCTCTATTCCCATCATCTTTCGCAATTCATCATTTGTCTTCCTCTCTCTCAACGAAACTCCGCACATCCGTCGAACCATTCGCATTTCCACCATTTCCAACCTTCGTTGCTGCTCTACGTTCATTACCCATGTCTCGCTCCCATAAATCATAACACTTCTCACACATGCAGCATACACCTTTCCCTTCAGCTTCAACGACACTCCCCTCATCATCAGCACGCCACTCAATTCCCGAAACTTCTTCCATGCACATCTCACTCGAGCAACCGTTGCCGAGTCTGATCCACCTTCTCCATTCAGCATGTCTCCGAGGTAGCAAAATGTTTTCACACCTTCCAGCTTCACGCCGTCTCCAAGATCCAACTCAACATTTCCTCCATCTGCAGCTCCCTCTGTGCACACCTTACATTTGAATGTAGCTGCCACACTGGTTAATGACCCTCTCAGACCACTACATTTTTGATGAACCCACTCAGCGCACATTGTACACTGAATGGAGTTCACTCCGACACCCTTCCTACACACAGCACAGGGCCACTTCCCAGTTCTTTCCACCTCACCACATGCTTTACCACTTGCCATCACCTTCGTCTTTCCGATATTCACCTTCAGACCTTTTGTCTCCATACATTCCTTCCACGTGTTCATCTTTTCCTTCAGTCCATCCATACTTTCCGCAATCAACACCAGATCATCTGCATACAACAACTCCCACGGTAAACCCTCCTTTACGTTCTGAGCCAGCACCTCCATCACAGCTACAAATAGTAGTGGACTTAGTACCGACCCCTGATGCACTCCCACCTTCACCTCAAACTCACCACTGTTCCCGTCCTTCGTCCTTACAGCTGTGCGCGCTCTTTTGTACATTGCCATCACTACTCTGATCAACCATTCCTCCACTCCTAACTTCCTCAATGCCCATGTCAATACTTTGCGTGGAACCCGATCGAATGCTTTCTCCAGATCAACAAACCCAAGAAACAATTTCTTCCTCTTCTCCATGTACTTCTCCTGCAACTGCCTCACAATGAAAAGCGCGTCTGTCGTTCCTCTTCCTGGCATAAATCCAAACTGCATTTCGTCGATCTTCACTTTCTTCCTTATCCTCCTCTCCAACACCCTTTCCAATACCTTCATTCCATGCTCCAATAACTTTATCGCTCGGTACGAGCCACACTCCAGAGGGTCACCTTTCCCCTTGTATAGAGGGACGAGGGTACTCAGTTCCCAATCCACTGGAATGCGGCCTTCTTTCACCACCAGATTACAGATCTCTGTCATTCTCTTCACACCCCAACTTCCTGCTGCCTTCAACATATCTCCCACAACTCCCGTCGGCCCTCCCGCTTTTCTACCCTTCATTGCTTTTATTGCTTCCTCAACTTCCTTCTCAGTTATCTTCTCTGCCGGTCCTAAAACTGGGTTACTCTCTATGTTGCCATCCCATTCATTCTCTGTATTCAACAGCATTTCCATATATCTTTTTCATCTTCCTTTAATTCCATCTGGGTCGACAACGATTTGTCCCACTTCATCCTTCAAGCAGCTCACCCCCATCACATCACACCTCTCTTTCGCTATCTGCTTTGCAAATCCTGAATACCGCTCTCTGACCCTCTTCCGAATCCAAGCGTTCTCCGAACATTTTCCTACATGCCTCCTGCGCCTTTGCTACCTCTTTCTTTGCAGCCTTCCTGGCTGCCTTATAACTTTCATGCTCTGCTGTTTCTGCTCCCGTACCCTTCGCCTTCTGCCACTCCTTGAACTTCTTCCTCTTCTCGTCAATCCTCTTTCCAACTTCATCATCCCACCACCATGTTTCCGAGTGCCTCGGTGGTCCTTTTGTCCATCCACATACCTCACCAACGGCTCCCAACAGACTAGCTTTCATTGACATCCAACCACTTTCAAGCTCAACCACATCATCCTCGACCCTACTCAGCCTCTCTTTTAATGCCTCCCTTACTGTCACCTCTTTCAACCTCCACACCTTCATTCTCGGTTGGTACTTCACCCGCCGAGCTCTCCTCGCACCTTTCACCCTTACGTCGCAGACAATCAAGTGGTGCTGTGAAACAGCCTCCTCCCCCGGGATCACCTTTGTGTCTCGGAGGTGCCCCCTATCTCGCCTACGCACCATCAGGTAGTCAACGGTTGTCGTCGACCCACCTGACGTGTATGTAACAAGCTTATTATCCTCTTTCTGGAACTGAGTATTACAAATCAACAAATCAGCTCCATCAGCAAACTCCAAAATCCTTTCACCTTCTCCATTTCTCACTCCATATCCGTAACCCCCATGAACTCCGTCAAAACCATCCATACTCCTTCCCACATGTCCATTTAGGTCTCCTCCTACCACAACAACTTCCTCATCTTTCACGTTTTCCATCAGCTTCTCTATCGCACACCAGAACTTGTCCTTCTCTTCATCGCTCCGACCAACCTGCGGAGCATATCCCGAGATGACGTTCACCAAGAGCTTTCCAATCATCATTTTCACCATCATCAACCTATCACTCACTCTAGTCACACTCACCACACTGTCTACAAACTCCTCAGAAAACAGGACACCAACACCATTCACGCCCTCCAGGCACCCTTGCCACACAAACTTGTATTTCTGTCCCTGCCTACCCTTCACCATTCTCACACCACTTCCCTTCCATCTCGGCTCTTGCACACAACATATGTCCACTCTTCTTCTGACCAATACTTCCACCACTTCTCCTGATCTCCCTGTCATTGTCCCTACATTCCATGTCCCAAACCTCAGAAACCGATCTCCACTTCGGGCTGTACCCTGCCCACATGTAGTTGTAATTGTCATGGTTCTCTTTTTGAGGCAATGTTTTTTTTTATGGCCGGATGCCCTTCCTGACGCCAACCCTCTTAGTCGCCTCCTACGACACGCAGGGATACGGCGTACCTATTCTTATCCAGGGTACACACTGGGAAACGTTTAAAACATGGAAATCCTGGGGGGGGGGGGGGGATCACCGCTGCGGTTTAAACATATTTAAATAAATATTTAAACAAAACCATGAAAACAATCTGGGAAAAGTCTCTAAGTGAGAACGTGGATTTGAGAAAGCAGGAGCAGAGGTGAAAGAACAAACGAGAATATAGGGGGCGGGGCACAAGTCGAGACGAGGAGGCCGCACGAGGCGCGGACAAAGAAACGACTAATTACACACAAATTTGCAACAACTACAAAACCAAAACCAAATAGAAACACACAATAACACATACACAACAAAATACGCAGCGGAAATTTGACAAAGAAACGAACGGGAAAACACTCAAACTTTGATGCCGTGGAGAGATCAAAGCAAGCCCCGTCGCTCGAGGGACCAGAAGCAGAAGGCCTGCCGGGGCCGCCCAAAAGTCGGGCGTGAGGGGCGCGTCCACTAATGGAACGCCTCTCGCTTCCCAGTTCGAGGGCCACGTGGTCAGGAGAACCTCGTCCCTTCTGGTTGCCCTGCCGTCCCACCGTGAGCGCTGGCAGGGTGTACTTCAAACTAAGCTTAAGTGTCAAGTGTTAAGTTCCTCCTTGCCCTCGCAAGGGAAAGGCTAGGGTCAAGCTCTTCCAAATTTCCAAACACTAGAAATCGGACGTCTCAAATTAATTAATTATTTGTTAATACATCTCAGTCGCCCGCGACCTCTCTAGCGCGGGCGTCGAACCAGTTCATTTCCGGGCGACCGGGCCGAGTATCGGCCCGGCCGTGGCCGAAGCCGTTGATTCCGCCGTAGCACGCTAACGCGTAGGCTCGCGCGTCCCTGGTCCGCCGGGGCTCCGTGGGTGTCCTACCGTGCCCGGCACTGCTGATCTCTCAAACTTCCGGGAGTAGGTGCCCGGGGACGGAGTTCGCTGTCTAAACATGGTAGCGCTAGGCCAGTGGGACCGCCGGGACCCACGTGCACTCACAAGTTGTTATGCGCGTGGGCGGCAGTATCAGACCGGGGCGCCCAAACGCTCCCCGGCTAAAGTTCATCCTGGAAGCGCCCACATTGTGCGGACAAACCCCACCAAGTCGAGGGCCACGGGGTCAGGAGAACCTCGTCCCTTCTGGTCACACTGTGCCTATCGGCCGGCCTCGAAGACCGAAATAATGACTATGTCACCCTAAAAATCCCGGAGGGTATCGTGCTATATTATCGTTTTTTGGCCCCATCTCTCAATGTTGAAGAATTACTTTAAAAAAAATTATATTCAGGTCTTCACCAAAATCGAACAAATTTGGCCTTGTCACACATCCAACCTGTCCACCAAGTTTAGTCCAAATACATCCATAACTCTTTGAAATATCCTGCTCACTGACAGACAGACAGGGATGAAAATAATCTCCGTCCACTTTCGGTGGGGGACGTAAGTACGTTCCACTATGTGCTGGATAGACGTACTCAAATCTTGCTGATAGGCTGGACCTTGGATTTCAAATGTACTTTTGCCTGAAATTTGCTTCTGCCCTATAAACCTGGAAAGAACTGGGAAGTGGCTGTGTGCTGTGTGCAGGAAGGGTGTCGGAGTGAATTCCATTCAATGTACAATGTGCGCTGAGTGGGTTCATCAAAAATGTAGTGGTTTGAGAGGGTCATTAACCAGTGTGGCAGCTACATTCAAGTGTAAGGTGTGCACAGAGGGAGCTGCAGATGGAGGAAATGTTGAGTTGGATCTTGGAGACGGCGTGAAGCTGGAAGGTGTGAAAACATTTTGTTACCTAGGAGACATGCTGAATGGAGAAGGTGGATCAGACTCGGCAACAGTTGCTGGAGTGAGATGTGCATGGAAGAAGTTTCGGGAACTGAGTGGCGTGCTGATGAGGAGGGGATGTCGTTGAAGCTGAAGGGAAAGGTGTATGCTGCATGTGTGAGAGGTGTTATGATTTATGGGAGCGAGACATGGGTAATGAACGTAGAGCAGCAACGAAGGCTGGAAAGGGTGGAAATGCGAATGGTTCGGTGGATGTGTGGAGGGAGTATCGTTGAGAGAGGAAGACAAATGATGAATTGCGAAAGATGATGGGAATATTGCCTGTGATTGATGCTGTGAAGAGAAACAGGTTGAGATGGTTTAGTCATGTGTTGAGGTAGGATGAAAGTGACTGGTTGAGAAGAATGATGGAAATGAATGTAGAAGGAAGAAGAGGACGGGGAAGACCGAGAAAGACTTGGCTAAAGGTGGTGGAAGAAGTAATGTGGGCAAGGGGGTTAACAAGGGGAGATGCAGAAAATAGGGCAAAATGGAGAAGATTGTCATGGGGACCGCAAGGCTAACCCCCGCTCTTGCAGGGAAAATGGCCTTAAAATAAATGCCTGTTGTTGTTATGTTGTCTACAAACCCCCTTGCTGAGAAGAAGGGAGGAATATTCCACACCGTCGTGCTGAGGATAGGGGTGGAGCTTGCATAAATAAAACAAGCAAGCAAGCAAAGTCGGTTTTGTATATTTAAGATGAAACTGGAGCAATGTGACTGTGTCGCCGATATGCCTCCGCATAGTCCCACAACCGGTAGATGCCCTCGTTCACTGTCCTAAAAATAAACAAGTTTGATTTAAATCCCTTCAGCTGTTTTCAAGTATCACATTTTCACCAGCCATGACAGGTTTCACATCGATCGGTGAAGCAGCTTCAGAGAAGGGATTGTTTTTAAATATTGGCTTTCAAGCTAATATGGCTGCCAAAACACGTGACATATAACCTGTAAAATATACACTCTGCATAGTGCATATGTATGGGTAGGAGATCATGTTTGTGAAGTTTCGTGTTGATCGAATAAGGTTCGTGTTTCTATCCAAGATAGCTGCCAAACCACGTGACCGACCCCATCATCATTTTCAAACGATATGCAACAATGGTGTTCGATGATATTTGTAAAAATTAGCATCATTCGGGTAAGTGGTTTCAGAGATTTAATTATTTAATATTTTCCTTCAATCCAATATGGCTGCCAAACCATGTAACCAATGATGTTTCATGATCATCTTTTAATCGCCATGCCGAGTCAATGACACATGTAAAGTTTGGAGCCAATCGATTTGGTGGCTTGGGAGATGATGTTTTTTTTAAGGTTTTAGGTTAAATCCAATATGGCTGCCAAACCATGTGACCTATGATGTCATAATTTAACATTTCAATACAAATGGGTCATAGATCATGTGCATGCAATTTCAGATTTTTAGGATAAGGAATTCGATTAAAACATTTTTGGCTGGTATACCACTTCACCTATGATGTCATCATTATCATGCTTTTGTTCCCCATTGGGAGTACTTGACAATGTGCCGAGTTTCAAATTTTTCCATTCAGCGGTTTCCGAGAAATATATTTTTAATTATTTGCGTTTAATCCAAGATGGCTGACATATGACGTCACAATTATCATAAAAACATTCTGCATGGGTGTCACTCCTACCCTGAAAGTTTTGTCTCAATCAGACATGTAGTTGCTGAGAAAAACCGAGGTTTAGCCCGTACGGACGGACGGACAACCCGAAAGCATAATTAATGCCTCAGGCCACCTTCGGGGGCGGAGGCATAAACACTTCAAAAACAAGATGAAACACATTCTAACATCGCATTACAAATTATGTTGCATGGATTCATTTTTCTATCCTTCCCACATATATTGCTGTGCAAGATTCTTCAGATATATCTTGAGTCTAGCATCAACTTGGGTTCTATACTTCTATTGACTGAAGGTGGAAATGTCAAATTTTGCATTGGTGGTCTGTATGTTGTTTTGTTTGCAGCTGGGAGTTGCTGGAAACGCAAAGGTGAACAGTTTCACAGCAGGCCAAGGCGAATAAATGTGGACGAGGCTGCGATTGCTGCATCTCCCATCATACAGGCTTTTGAAGGTTGACCATCGTTGCTTAATTTTTTTGTGCATATTAATAAAGCCATTCCAAACTTGGGAACATTTTTGGGGCCCCTCATCTCCTGGCATATATACAGGGCCTTCAGAAAGTATTCACATGCCTTGACTTTTTTCACATTGTGTTGTGTTGTCGCCTGAATTTAAAATGGGTTGAATTGAGATGGTTTTTAACTCACCTGGGAGGAAGTTCCGGGGAGCTTATGCGATGGCGCGTTGTCTGTCCGTCAGTCTGTCAGTCCATAAACACTTGCAACTTCTTCTCCGAAACCGCTGAAGGGATTGTGACCAAACTTGCCACAAATTATATTTGTTGTGTTGTGACTAAAGTTTGTTTGTTCACGGCATGAAAAAAATGTTTGCTAAAGTTTGTTAAAATTTGCTTGTTAAAGTGCACATCTCTCTGGCCATTCTCAGAGAGCCTCCTCAGCACAGACGAGTCATCTCCTGACGGAGAGGAGATGGTCATCTCCTGACGGAGAGATGAGGAGTCATCTCCATCTCCTCTTCAGCAGGCATTTCACTCAGGCCAACTGGCATGGTCTTCAAGCAGCCATCAATCATCTGGACTGGTCTCCCATCTCTACCGCCTCTGACATCAACTCATCCTGGGAATTCTTCCAAAGTAAACTGCTCTCTCTCTCATGCACAAATTTATCCCATCTCGTCTACAGTTGTCATACCCTTCAGTTGGTACACGGAATCTTGTAGTGAGGCAGTTGCCCTGAAACAACTTGCATTCGTCGCCTGGAAGGCAAATCCAATGGAAGGCAATCTCATTTCCTTTCACAAAGCTCAGAACAAGTGTGTGTCTACCCTCAGGAGAGCCAGGAAACAATATCTCTCCACTCTCAAGAGTGAACTCTCAAACCTGTCTCCCTCTTCCAAATCCTGATGGCGTCTTGTCAAATCTGTTTCTGGTGTTTGTTCCCCCTCCTTCCCCTCCCTTACCTCAAATGGCTACACAGCTGAGTCCGCACGTGAAAAAGCCGAATGCTTCAACTCTGTGTTTGTCTCAAAATCTTGTGTCCCAAACCCGTCTCTCTCTGTACCCACCGTACCCAGTCGTACCCAGCTGCTCCTGGACTCTGTGACCTTCTCTCCTGACAAGGTGGAGAAGTTCCTGTCAATCCTCGACTCTGATTCTGCAACTGAACCAGACGGTATCAGCCCACGGGTCCTAAAATCCTGCTCTGCCGCTCTTTCACACCCTCTCTTTGTTCTCTTCACCCTCTCTTTTGCTCAAGGTTATCTGCCATCAGCTTGGAAATCGGCCAACATTACCGCTTCACACAAAAAAGATGCAAAAACAAATCCTTGCAACCACAGACCAATGAGCCTGCTCCCGGTTATCAGCAAAGTCTTGGAATCCATCATTGCTTCGGATATCAAATCCTTCCTCTTTTCCAATGGCTTGATCTCTGATCATCAATTTGGATTCAGACCAGGTCACTTACTCTGGACATGTTGCTTCTGCTGTCTTAACAATGGATGGAGGTCCTCAATGTCAAACAGGAAATTAGAGCTGTCTCCCTTGACATATCACTTGCCTTTGATATGGTCTGGCACCCCGCTCGGCTCACCAAATTCTCTTCCTGGAGTATCCATGGAAATCTCCACGCATGGCTTGCGGACTTCCTCTCTGGTCGTAGTCAACGTGTGGCCCTGAATGGATTTGTCTCATCTCCCATTCCTGTTCAGGCTGGAGTTTCCCAAGGCAGTGTTCTGGGCCCTGTGCTTTTTCTGGTCTTCATCAATGATCTCTCTGACTCTCTTGAAAATCCTCTCTATCTCTTTGCTGATGACTCCACTCTCTGCCGCTCCATTCCTCATCCCTCAGATTGGCAGTCTGCAGCCTCCTCACTCTCTGCAGACCTGGACAAAATCAGACTGGTCAAACAAGTGGAACATGTCTTTCAATCCTGACAAATCTCACACTCTCACTATGTCTCTCCGAAAAGACCGTCTGGACTACCCTGCCATCTACGTTCTCCACAATCCCCTCCAATAAGTTCTGTCACTCAAGCTTTTGGGTCTCACTATCTGCCATGATCTTTCCTGGGAAAACCACATTTCAAATCTGGCCTCCAAAGCCAGTCGCCGACTGGGCATCCTCTGTCGTGCGAAGTCCTTCCTTGGCACACCAGAGCTCTTCACCACATACAAGGCTTTCATCCGCAGCTCAATGGAATACTGTTCTTCCAACTGGGCCGGTGCTCCTGCCTCACACCTAGCTCGGCTTCACGCTGTTGAGACCAAAGCTTTCAGAATCATTGGAATCTCCCGCGGTGAAGCTAACTCTAAGGGCCTCTCACTCACTCACCACAGGCAGGTTGGTGGTCTTTCTGTCTTCTACCGACTTCTCTCTGGCCTAGCCCCTCCAGCCCTGTCTGTGCTGTGTCCCCCAAATACTCTTACAGGTCGCACAAGATCTGCCAGCAACCCTCTTCTGGTGAAACTGCCAAAATCAAGACTGTCTGCTCACCTTCATGCTTTCATTCCTCTTTTCTCCCACCTCTGGAACAAACTCCCTCACTCCCTTCAATCCCACTCCTCCCTTCAGGTCTTTAAAACAACTGTTCACCACCATCTCTTATCTCCCCCCCCCATCCAAAACCATGATCTTTTCTACCCCCGTTAATCCACCCCATATCCACCTCCTTCAAATTCCATTTTATTTCCTGAAAGTCCTTGTAGTGTCCATCTTGTTTATCTTGTGTACCCCAACCCCAGCCCTCTCTCTTCCACAGATATCCTTCCACAGATTTTTTTCAGTACTGCAGAGGCTGTTGTCCTTCCAGCAGGTTCTCTCATCTCAATCAAGGAACTCTGTAGTTCTGTCAGAGTGGCCATTGGGTTATTCGTCACCTCCCTGACCAAGGTCCTTCTTGCCCGGTTTCTCAGTTTGGTCGGACGGCCAGCTTTAGGAAGAGTCTGGGTGGTTCCATATTTTTTCAATTTCCTAAGATGGAGCTCTCTTTGCTCTTGGGAACTTTCAAAACTCTAGGTCTAGAAATTGTTTATACCCTTTCCCAGATCTATGCCTCCTCACAATTCTATCTCGAAGTTCTAAGGACTGTTCATTGGACTCATGGTAGAGTTTCTGCTCTGACATGCACCGTCAACTGTGAGACCTTATAAAGAGAGGTGTGTTTCTTTCTAAATCATGTCCAATCAATTGAATTGGCCACAGGTGCACTCCCATCATGTTGTAGAGACATCTCAAGGATGATTAAAGGAAATTGGATGTATCTGAGCTCAGTTTGGAGTGTCATAGCAAAGGGGTTGAATACCTATTGACTCAAGACATTTCAGCTTTTCCTTTTTAATTTATTTTTTTTAATTTCTAAAAAAAACAAAAAAAACAAGTACAGATACATTCAGAGTACACCACTCCCATGCCAAATAAATAAATATCCTCCAGCGCGGCATTGCCGGGGCGCCGCTTGTGCCCGGCAATACCACCGTGCAGCTGATATAGACTGTATTGGGTGGGAGAAGTGTGCAATAATTGATTGGTTAATTGCATAATTCAAATCAATAAATGATAATCATAAAATATTTTCTTAATCAATTGGCTAATAGCATACTGAAACCAGTCCTAAACTTCATCCAAAGCTGTAACGTTTTGAAAATCTTACTATAATTCACCAAATGTCCGTCCGTCTGTCTGTCTGTCCATTCGAAGGTACCGTAAAAACCGCTGAACCGATCGCAATGATATTTTGCGTGGATAATCCAGGGATCTCCAGGAGTAAAATAGGCTATTTAGTTTTCCCAATTTCAGCTTTAGTCTCCAGCATTCTCAGGTTTGGACTCAGCATAACATTCGCGTTTGCATAACGTTCATTGTGACGATGTTCTCATTGTGACGATGTTGTTTTCCTGGGTGAGGCACAAACGGCTGCCCCGATCGCTGCACGGCTGCACCGATCGAACTCGGTGACCTCAGACAAAGACCTTTTATAAGGACACGGGTTGAATCCCTGCTTGAGAGAATTCCATCCCCCTCCCCGCCATCACGGCCGTCTCTCCAACTTACAATCCCACGAGATATGCGGGAAGGACGACCCAAAACCAATATTAACATCATTAAACATCATTCATATATAAACATCATTAAAAGTAAATAATGACCTCGGCCAAAGTTCAAACGACATTTAATCTCTACATGAGAGAATTCCACATAGCTATTTGGGCGGCGAATACGCTAACAGATCGCTGTCTCCATCGATCTTGCCAAGGCCGTAACAGCTATCGGCTCAAAATCCTTTTATCTGTTGATTTGGTAGTTTTTACAATGAAGGAAACATTAACAATGTTGTTAAAAGTTTATTTTGTGATTGGAGATATGTTTTTTGGAATTAAAAAAGAGATATCGAGTTCAAGTGAATGACGACATGCCGTGATGGTTTCTACTTTCTGAACGTGAACTTCGCGGATCGCCATATGCAGATTCGCTACGGTCCCACGATCGATGTTTCTATACGTGAACGTACCCGTTTGTTTGCGAACGTGTATGTTTTTCATGGAAGTCCTTCACGAACTTGCTGTCCATGTCATACGTGCGACTGAAGGTGCTACAGGAATGTGGAATTTAATGGTTTCATGGTTCAAGCATTCGCTGTATCTGCATTTCCTGTTTGCTTCTGGCCTCCCACCCGTGCGTAGCATGGGTATCTCCCTAGATTTATAGAATTTCAATAAAAAAACCACATCACTGTGATTTGATGATTTGCGTATGATACGATTTAACGGATGTTTATATGAATCGTTTAAAATAAAAAAAGCCTTCAATTTCTGACATTTTGCCTTTTCATTTGGGCCTCACAATTGAAGCCCCGCCCATAGGGCGGGTACCGTTGCTAGTTAATTGAATATGTCATTAATCAAAAATATTAAATAATTAATTGATTAATCAATAAATAATTAATCGATTAATTGATTAATCAATCAATCAAAAACTTCTTTTATAGCCACATCACTTGGTCACTGTCGTGTCCAAATACCAGCTTCCTAGCTCAAAAGGTGCCTGAGACTTGGTCACTCATGTCTAAATATCAGCGTCCTAGCTCAAAAGATGCCTGAGATATTGTCCAGATGAGAAAGACAAAAAAAAAAAGATTAATAATGAAAATAAATAAATAATAATCATAAAATAACTAATCAATTAGCTCATTGAATACCTAAACCACCACCGTTTCATCCGAATCTGGAACTTAAAAAAAATTTTTTTATTATCAATAATCAAAGAATTAATCGATTAATTGATTAATCAATAAATCAAAAATATCCTTTATAGCCAAATCACTTGGTCATTGTCATGTCCAAATATCAGCTTCCTAGCTCAAAAGGTGCCTGAGATAATGCCCAGAAGAGAAAGGAAATATATAAGTACTTAATAAATTGATAATAATTAAGTAACTCTTCAATTAATTGATTCATCAAAAAACAAAAAAATATAGTTTTTGACAGTACTTACTCACTATTGTGCCCACATTTCAGCTTCCTAGCTCAAAGGATGGCTGAGATATTGCCCGGACAAACAAACAAGAAAGAAAACAAACAACCAGAGTGAAAACTGAGTACTCCCTTTCAGCGTGCTTCATTGCCGAGCCCCCTTCGGTGCCCGGCAATGATGTTATGCAGCGCCTGGAGATGGCACAGAAAAGGAGCGGTGCACAACAAGAAATCAAACAAACAAACAAACAACCAGAGTGGAAACTGAGTACTCCTTTTCAGCGTGCGTCCTTCGCCCCCTTCGGTGCCCGGCAATGATGTTATGCAGCGCCTGGAGATGGCATAGGAAAGGAGCGGTGTACAAAAATTATACTTTGACATGGTGGGGTATTATGTGTAGATCAGTGAGGGAAAAAAAATCTCGATTTAATCAATTTTTAATTCAGGCTGTAACACAACAAAATGTGAAAGAATACTTTCTGGTGTGTGTGTGTGTGTGTGTGTGTGTGTGTGTGTGTGTGTGTGTGTGTGTGTGTGTGTGTGTGTGTGTGTGTGTGTGTGTGTGTGTGTGTGTGTGTGTGTGTGTGTGTGTGTGTGTGTGTGTGTGTGTGTGTGTGTGTGTGTGTGTGTGTTATATATATATATATATATATACACACTGTAACCCCGATATAAAGAACTGCTCTGCTGGGAGACATTAAAAAAAAGTTCGTTATTTTGAAGTGTTCGTAATACTGAATAACGTACGAATTACCATACTATCACACCTATTCATATGCAAAACAACAAACTCTTTGTATTGTTCATTCATGTACATTTTATTGTTCGATTGTACGAATAAAAAACTTTAAAAAGCATTGCTGTTGTGTCATTGTTTAAAAGTTCATGTATAAATAAAATGTTCAAGTACATGTAATATTCACCGAATGTTCAATTTACTGCGTGAAGAAACTGGTAATCTTGGATTGTTTACTCTTGGAGGTGGCGTTTTCTTTGCGTGCATAAGATAATAGCTGACGGAGATGGAAAACTTTAATGCTGTCGACTGGTTGCCCTTCAAACCAGGAAAGTGCTGTTTCAAGTGCGGCAATTACATCAGATGTTGCCTGATCGAGATCGCCGTCATTCGCCTGCCGCATTTTCTTCCGCTTCAAACCATCTTGTTGACTGCATTTGTGGACAAATTCCCGTAACTCCTTTTCCTTTCCTTTGAACGTTGATTTGCTGCTCTTAGGAATGCCGTATTCTCTGGAAAGGTTTGCTGCTTTCTCACCAAGACTGAGACGATCAATGATACGGAGCTTGTCTTCAACTGACAAGATCTTGCGTTTACGGGACGGTGTAGCCATATTGATTTGCCTTACGTTAAACAATAGAATCTCATTAAATATGTGGGGGACAGGAAGTTCGTTCGTTATATCCGGAAGTTCGTAATACTGGTGTTCGTTATAGCGGGGTTCCAGTGTGTGTGTGTGTGTGTGTGTATGTATGTATGTATGTATGTATATATATATATATATATATATATATATATATATATATATATATATATATATATATATATATATATATATATATATATATATATATATATATATATATATATATATACATTGTTGCGGTTCTGAGAAGGTGTACATATTTGATTAATAAAGGTTAAAGGTTCTGCCCCCATAGTTAGTCCACATGCAACACGTAGGTCACCTTAGAACATTAGTTATTTCTTAGTATGTGAGATAAGGCCAATGTGAGATAAGATGAGGCTTATTAGGTAATAAGAATTCGGTTTACAACCCTATTTAACGCCGACCGGAAGGAACGTGATAGCCCCGGATCGCGTCGGCTAGATAAAAGACAAGGGGATTAATCCCCCCTTCGTAAGGGGAAGGCCGACGTTTGGAGATCCGCAACAATATATATATACACACGCACATGCATATACTTGTATAATATGTATTTTCTTGAACATTCATTGCCATACATATTATGCAGCAATGTAACCATTTTATAGATTTTTTTTTAAAATTTTTTTATTTTTAACACATCTTGCTTTGAAGGTACAGTTGACACTGTTTGCAGCCATCATTTTAATGAGCAATTTTTAGTTGGATTAGTTTTCATGAATAGTCTCTGCCTTACAGGTTTTCAGCTCGAGTTGGACACACGCTATGACAAGCACGAACGACTTGTGAAGCTCGGTCGTGATGTCACGATTGAAAGCAAGCGAGCTATTTTCCTGCTGCACCGGTGCAGCACCACCAGGTATGATTTAAAATGAAGTAATTATCTGAAAAATTATATTGGCCCTTCTGAAATGGCTGTCCTCACTCATGAAACTGTATAGACGTTTTGGATAAGGTATGGTTTAACAGGTGTGCCAAACTTCTGCACATTGGGAGAATATAACAATATCTCCTTCAAAAAGGAGTTTCAATGCTGGAGGAGGCCAGTCACCTCCATCAAAGCCTGTGCTATTATTGCCAACTATGGCGTTGTCCATGCTCTATCCATTTAAATGTCAAGCAAGGATCAAACACCACTTTGCCATTTTAATCTTTGGCATGACTCAGCCAGGGTTTAAACCGTCAACCTCCCAGTCTTGCAGGAGACACTCTAACGTCTTTTTTTCTTTTCTTTTTTTGTATACAGAATCGAGGCTCGTGAAAGAGCTAACATTTATCGCCAAAAAAAAAAAAATCAAACACAAACAAAATAAATAAAAAGAGAGAGCGGTAGACAAGATGGGGAGAGAAGGGGAAGCACACGAACACAACATTTGAGAGCAGGGACATCGGGAGATGTGTGGGAGGGAGAGGGCTTGGGGGGAGGAGGCGTGGCAAGGGGGAGGGGGGTGGGAGAAGTATAAAACACAAGGACACCAAGGACTTCCAGGAAAGAAGTTGGTATTTCAAAAAAGTGGATTTGGGGTGAAATTAGCAGGGGTAGAAAAGATCAAGGTTTTGGATGGGGGAAGTTAAGAGATGGTGGTGAACAGCTGTTTTAAAGACTTGGAGGGAGGAGTGGTATTGAAGAGAGTGAGGGAGTTTGTTCCAGAGGCGGGAGAAAAGAGGAATGAAGGAGTGAAGGTGAGCAGAGAGTCTTGATTTTGGCAGTTTAACCATAAGAGGGTTGCAGGCAGATCTTGTGCGACCTGCAGGAATATTTGGGGGACAGAGCCCAGAGAGAGCTGGGGGAGCAAGGCCGGAGAGGAGTCTCGAAGACGGAAAGACCACCAACCTGCCTGTGGTGAGTAAGTGAAATGCCCTCGGAGATAGCTTCATCACGGGAGATTCCAATGATTCTGAACGCTTTGGTTTCAACAGCGTGAAGACGAGCTAGTTGTGAGGCAGGAGCACCAGCCCAGAGGGGAGAGCAATACTCCATTGAGCTGCGGATGAAAGCCTTGTATGTGGTGAGGAGCTCAGGTGTGCCAAGGAAGGACTTTGCACGACCGAGGATGCCCAGTCGGCGACTGGCTTTGGAGGCCAGCTTGGAAATGTGGTTTTCCCAGGAAAGATCATGGCAGATAGTGAAACCCAAAAGCTTGAGTGACAGAACTTCTGGGAGAGGATTATTCAGAACGTGGATGGGAGGGTTGTCCAGTCGGTCTTTTCGAAGAGACCGTAAGAGTGTGAGATTTGTCAGGATTGAAAGACATGTTCCACTTGTTTGCCCAGTCTGATTTTGTCCAGGTCTGCAGAAAGTGAGGAGACTGCAGACTGCCGATCTGAGGGATGAGGAATGGAGCGGCAGAGAGTGGAGTCATCAGCAAAGAGATAGAGAGGATTTTCAAGAGAGTCAGAGAGATCATTGATGAAGACCAGAAAAAGCACAGGGCCCAGAACACTGCCTTGGGGAACTCCAGCCTGAACAGGAGGAGGAGATGAGAGAAACCCATTCAGGGCCACACATTGACTGCGACTAGAGAGGAAGTCCGCCAGCCATGCGTGGAGATTTCCATGGATACCAAAGGAGGAGAGTTTGGTGAGCAGAGCGGGGTGCAAGACCATATCAAAGGCACGTGATATGTCAAGGGAGACAGCTCTAATTTCCTGTTTGGCATTGAGGACCTCCATCCATTGTTGAGACAGCAGAAGAAGCATGTCCAGAGTAGAGTGACCTGGTCTGAAACCAAGTTGATGATCAGAGATCAAGCCATTGGAGAAGAGGAAAGATTTCATATCCGAAGCAATGATGGATTCCATGACTTTCCTGATAATTGGGAGAAGGCTGATTGGTCTGTAGTTGCAAGGATCTGTTTTTGCACCTTTTTGTGTAAAGCGGTGATGTTGGCCGATTTACATGCAGATGGCAGATGACCTTGAGCAAAAGAGAGGGTGAAGAGAACAGAGAGAGGGAGTGAAAGAGCAGAAGAACAGGATTTTAGGACCCGTGGGCTGATGCCGTCAGGTCCAGTTGCAGAATCAGAGTCGAGGGTTGACAGAAACTTTTCCACCTTGTCAGGAGGAAAGGACACAGAGTCCAGGAGCAGCTGGGTACGACTGGGTACAGTGGGTACAGTGAGGGATGGGTTTTGGACACAAGATTTAGAGGCAAACACAGAGTTGAGGCATTCAGCTTTTTCACGTGCGGAGTCAGCTGTGTAGCCGTTTGAGGTAAGGGAGGGGATGGAGGGGGAACAAACACCAGCAACAGATTTGACCAGACGCCACCAGGATTTGGAAGAGGGAGACAGATAAGAGTTCGGTCTTGAGAACAGAGAGATATTGTTTCCTGGCTCTCCTGAGGGTGGACACACACTTGTTTTGGGCTTTGTGAAAGGAAATGAGATTTCCTTCCGTTGGATTTGCTTTCCAGGAGACGAATGCAAGTTGTTTCTGGGCAACAGCCTCACCACAAGATTCTGTGTGCCATGGACGGGAGGAAGGGTATGACAACTGAAGACGAGATGGGATAAATCTGTGCATGAGAGAGAGCAATTTACTTTGAAGAATTCCCAGGATGAGTTGATGTCAGAGGCAGTCGAGATGGGAGACCAGTCCAGATGACTGATGGCTGCTTGAAGACCGTGCCAGTTGGCCTGAGTGAAATGCCAGACTCGTCGACGCTGAGGAGGCTCTCCGAGAATGGTCAGAGAGATGTCCACTTTAACAAGCACATGATCAGATGAGCCGATTGGAGCAGAAGAAGAGCAGCAGACATTTTCAGGGAAGTTAGTCATAACCAAGTCCAGAAGAGAAGATGCTCCATTGACTGAGATCCGGGTCGGGAAATTGACAGACTGTGTCAGTCCCAGTGAGTCGCAGAAGTCCTTTGCTGAGGAGCCATGGCTGGTGAGAGAGGTACCCACACCCAGCCAACTGGCATGGTGACAATTGAAATCACCACATATGAGGAAGAGAGAGTTGGGATGAGTAGATAGAAGTTGGTCCATATTATCAGACAGCGAGATGTAGATGGAGTCATCACTGTTTGGTGGACGGTACAACACACATATGAACAAAAGGTGGGAGCGAAGGGGAAGCCGTAGCCAGAGGTATTCCTGGGGGTGAGGTGGAGAGAGGGCAGTGCAGGGCGAGTGAGGAAGAGAGTTTTTGATAAAGATAGCAACCCCACCCCCAGGACGAGGCTCAGGTCTATCATACCGGAGGAGGGAGTAACCCGGGAGAGATACTAAGGAATCAGAGACATCATGAAGGAGGAAAGTTTCTGTTAAGCAGATCACGTCTGGTTTGTCAGAAGCAACCTGTATGGAGAGATCAGTCAAGTTTGAGCGAAGGCCCCGGATGTTTGAGGTCCATACCGTTAATGAAGAGGAAGGGGGAGCATCGGATACAGAATGGGGGGGGGGGGGGGGTAAGATGTGGAAGAGGAGGAAGAGGTAGGGAGAGCTGTTGAAGGTGTGTCAGAGATTTCAGAATAGCTCGGAGAAAGGGAAGGATGGGGCGGACAAAAGGTTTGATGGTGATTGGGTGAGGCACAGTGAGGTGTTATTTGAGGAGGGGTAAGAGCGAGGCAGAAGGTTGGGGGAGATCGAGGTGAGGGTTGGAAGGGGGAAGAAGCGGGGAGGACGCTTTGAGGAGGAGGGGTGAGAGGGGGGAAATGGAGAAGAAATGAGAGTGGGGAGATTTGAAGGGGAGGGGCTAGGGGGAAGATTTGAAAGAGATGGGTGATGGGGAAGATTTGGAGGGGAGGGGCAAGGGGGGAGATTTGGAGGGGAGGGACAAGGGGGGATTTGAAAGGGATGGGAGATGGGGAAGATTTGGAGGGGAGGGGAAAGGGGGGAGTTTAGGAGGGAAGGGACAAGGGGGGGGGGGATTTGAAAGGGATGGGAGATGGGGGAGATTTGGAGGGGGCGTGTGGGGGGAGTTTAGGAGGGAAGGGGCAAGGGGGGAGATTTGAAAGGGATGGGTGATGGGGACGATTTGGAGGGGAGAGGCAAGGGGGAAGATTTGAAAGGGATGGGTGATGGGGAAGATTTGGATGGGAGGGGCAAGGGGGAAGATTTGAAAGAGATGGGTGATGGGGAAGATTTGGAGGGGAGCGGCAAGGGGGGAGATTTGGAGGGGAGGGGTGATGGGGAAGTTTTGGAGGGGAGGGTTGATGGGGAAGATTAGGAGGGGTGGGGTGAGATTGGATTTTAGAAAGTGTACGATTAATGGGAAACTAACATTTATTGCAAAATGAGTTTCTTGTGACCTTCGAGTCAAAAATACGTTTGAGGATGCTGGAGGGGGGATGGAGTGCAGGTGAGTTTAGGGAATGTATGAAAGAGGCACTGTAAGAGATGGAATTTTTTTTTGGAATGAATAGATTTGGTGAGCAAGTCGAAAACACCCTTTTAAAGAAGAAGAAGAAAAAGGTGTTATAATATACGACAGAATACAGTACTTCAGGGGAAAGTTTAAACATTTTAAAATTTAACAGTGAAAACTATCTGGGGAAATGGAGGTGAAACACGTGATCGAAGAACAAACGAATGAATAAGAACAACGAATAAACAAATAAGAACAACGAATAAGAATAAAGAAGGAAAAAAAAATTTGAGTTGAGATTTTAAACAAGGACGTACGGGGTGAAAAGACTGGGAAAAACAGAGAACGAAAGTAATATTGGAGCACAATCGATGGACCGCTGAGAGAAAAACAAAGCCTCAAGGTCGGACACGGTAGCCGACAAGGCCTCAAAAGACACGACATGAATTAACCAACGATTTTCTATACAGGTATGAAAAATTTACACCGAGAATCTTCCTAAGGACACACTATAGGTACACAGACCGAAAGATAAATACACCGGACCGTATCGGTCTTGAACTTGAACACCATCAAACTTAAACCTTTTTTGGCCTACTGCAACTGTATCTCCCCTATGCAACAACACCAGGTGGTCAATTCCACCGTAACTGGCATAACATTCAGAATTTATTTCCATCTATTTTCTCAAAATTATAGGTATACCTGTGGTTTTTTTTTTCTTTTTTTTCTTTCTTAATTAGAGTACTACTGCTGATCTTTTGACTTCATTCATACTCATTTGATGCATAGACACTTGACAGATCCTGGAGATTTCAGTGGTGCTGAATTCCCATCCAAATTGTTGTAACTGATGTAACATCAAATGTTACTCCATCTGAGATGCCACAAGTTACATTGGAGAATTGTCTGAATTTAATCTGAAACTGATCAACAATGACAAGGACAATGCCTTTGTATAAAATGTTATTAATACCTTCTTATGATCTTAAATCAATTAATAACCCCAGTGGAGTATTATGGGACAAAAAACATGATTTTATGGGACAATCACCTCTTATAGACATTGTCAAAGTCAAAAGAAAATGGCCACCAAGTCACATGACATTAGGTCCACACAGAAGATTCACATAAATTATGATAATTGAGACATTACGTAATAACTCAATATAAAAATCTTGTTCAAATTCAGATTTTCATTTTTTCACCCTGAGGTAAAATTTTGGGTGGAATTGCCCAGTGCTGTTTTAGTGTGGTTTCACATGAATCATAAATTTAAAATACAATGAAATTGGAAGAAGAGGAGGAGGAGAAGCAGGAGGATGAAGAGAAGACCAGAGGAGGAGGGGGAGGAGGAGGAGGAGGAGGAGGAGGAGAATATGAAGAAGAAGAAGAAGACTGTTGGAGGAGGAGAAGGCAAGAGGAGGAGGTGAAGGAAGTGGAGGAGGAGGTGGAGGTGCAGGAGGAGGAGAAGACCGGAGGAGGAAAAACGAAGAGACGAAGACCAGAGGAGGAAGAGACGGAGATGAAGACCAGAGGAGGAGGAGACGAAGACCGGAGGAGGAGGAGGAGGAGACGAAGACCGGAGGAGGAGACGAAGACCGGAGGAGGAGGAGGAGACGAAGACCGGAGGAGGAGGAGGAGACGAATACCAGAGGAGGAGAAGATGAAGATGGGAGCAGGGTGAGGAGAAGACAGGTGGGGGAGAAGACCGGAGGAGAAGACCAGAGGAGGAGACCGGAGGAGGAGGGTGACTAAAAATACACTCTGGTAGAACTACCCGTGAATGACCATCAGAGCACATTCCATGAAAATATGTAAAGAAAGGGCTCAAATAAGCAACAGAGCAGTGGACTGAAATGAGTTCCAGGGATGATGCCAACTCATGTCGCTGGATTCTGTCAAGGATAAATAGTTGACAGGCCGAGCACCATCCCAAATATGGCAACAACACTTTGACAGGTCATATAGTGGCCTTGTTTAGATGGAGCATAGCAGCTGAAGGAAGGTATAGCCGAGCACAAACTAAGCAGCTAAGGTACTGAGAGCCTCTTCTAGCTGTAGCAAGATGTATTTTTCCAAGCCAAGGTTTGAGGTGATATCCAATCCAAGCAGACCAATGCCAGGAAGATCCTGCAAAGGTGAAGAATCCATAGATTTTTAGCTGGACCCAGAATTGGAAACACAGGGTGATCTTGAGCTAGAGACAGACAAGTGAGTCTCCTCTCGGTTGAAAGTAACGAGCCAGTCATTTCCCAAGTTAATCACTCTCTCTAGGTCCTGATTGAGACTGGCGTGGACTAGGTCCAATCTCTAGGTCCACTGGCGTGGACTCGGGATGGAGGAGACATGCAGTATATAGTGTTGAGTGATCTGCATAAATGGTTAACTGTGAAAGCATCCAATCAGGCAGATCATTGATTATATACCAAGAACAATGCAGGACCCAACACAGAGCCCTGGGGAAAAAAACAGCAATAATATTATGGGCAGTGGACGACTAACGCTCGTGTACCACAGTGATTTGGCGATTTGTAAAGAGTCACAAATTGTAGCAAGCAATTGTCCAGAAATGCCATGCGATTTTAGTTTGTGGATGAGCTCCTTGTGCCACACTTTGTCATAAGCCTGATATGTCGAGAGCAACTCCCCTGGCTTAACAATGACCCAGAGCCCTATCCACATGTTCTGTGATTGGGGATAGAGCATCACCAGTAGTCCGTGAATGTCAGAAGCCATACTGGGCATCAGTTAGGAGGTTGTGCATTGCAGCCAAACGGAGGGTCGTCATCTTACTGACAAGGTGGACTATGCCATGGCCCTCTTTCTTGTTTTCCTTACCTAGCAACAAAATCTAATTTTGATATTACTCTGTAGGCTTAGCATGTAAAAATGAATGAGGTCTGCTGTTTATGAGTCACAAGTACAGAGTACTTAAACAGTAGTCATTGACTGCGTCTGTTAGAATTGCAAACATACCATAGTGTTTGTTAAAAACTATTATTGCCCTGCGCTCGCGAAGCGAAAAGCGGGGTTAGTCATGGAATCCATCATTGCTTCAGATATTAAATCTTTCCTCTTCTCCAATGGCTTGATCTCTGATCATCAATTTGGTTTCAGACCTGGTCACTCTACTCTGGACATGCTGCTTCTGCTTTCTCAACAATGGATGGAGGTCCTCAACGCCAAACAGGAAATTAGAGCTGTCTCCCTTGACATTTCACGTGCCTTCGATACGGTCTGGCACCCTGCTCTGCTCTCCAAACTCTCCTCCTTTGGTATCCATGGAAATCTCCATGCATGGCTGGCGGACTTCCTCTCTGGTCGTAGTCAACGTGTGGCCCTGAATGGGTTTCTCTCATCTCCTCTTCCTGTTCAGGCTGGAGTTCCCCAAGGTAGTGTTCTGGGCCCTGTGCTTTTTCTGGTCTTCATCAATGATCTCTCTGACTCTCTTGAAAATCCTCTCTATCTCTTTGCTGACGACTCTACTCTCTGTCGCTCCATTCCTCATCCCTCAGATCGGCAGTCTGCAGCCTCCTCACTCTCTGCAGACCTGGACAAAATCACAGACTGGTCAAACAAGTGGAACATGTCTTTCAATCCTGACAAATCTCACACTCTTACAATGTCTCTCCGAAAGGACCGACTGGACAACCCTCCCATCTACTTTCTCAACAATCCTCTCCAAGAAGTTCTGTCGCTCAAGCTTTTGGGTCTCACTATCTGCCATGATCTTTCTTGGGAAAACCACATTTCCAAGCTGGCCTCCAAAGCCAGTCGCCGACTGGGCATCCTCCGTCGTGCGAAGTCCTTCCTTGGCACTCCTGAGCTCCTCACCACATACAAGGCTTTCATCCGCAGCTCAATGGAATACTGTTCCCCCCTCTGGGCTGGTGCTCCTGCCTCACACCTTGCTCGGCTTCACGCTGTTGAGGCCAAAGCTTTCAGAATCATTGGAATCTCCTGCGATGTAGTCAACGCCGAGGGCCTTTCACTCACTCACCGCAGGCAGGTTGGTGGTCTTTCTGTCTTCTACCGACTCCTCTCCGGCCTTGCTCCCCCAGCTCTCTCTGTGCTCTGTCCCCCCAATATTCCTTCAGGTCGCACAAGATCTGCCTGCAACCCTCTTCTGGTTAAACTGCCAAAGTCTAGGCTCTCTGCTCACCTTCACTCTTTCATTCCCCTTTTCTCCCGCCTCTGGAACAAACTCCCCCACTCCCTTCAATCCCACTCCTCCCTCCAGGTCTTTAAAACAGCTGTTCACCACCATCTCTTATCTTCCCCCATCGAAAACCTTGATCTTTTCTACCCCCGGTAATTCACCCCAGAGTCCTTGCAGTGTTCATATGTTTTAATCCTCTCCCACCTCCCCCCAAGTCCTCCCGATGTCCCTGCTCTCAAATGTTGTGTTTGTGTCCTTCCCCCTCTCTTTTGTGTCCTTCCCCCTCTCTCCCCATCTTGTCTACCGCTCCCCTTGTTTTTTGTGTTTTGTGTGTCGGTTTGTCTTTTTGTGTGATTAATGTTAGCTCTTTCACGAGCCTCGATCTTGTATACAAAAAAAAAAAAAAAAAAAAAAAAAAAAAACAAGCAAACAAACAAACAAAAACATTCAGTTACGTACGTACGTGTGCCGTACAGGTGCTGTACGTGTCTGCATTTTAAAAATTAATTTTCTCGGCAACCGTTGGTCCGATTGACATGAAATTTTCACCATAGGAGCGCCTCCCCCTGTAGAATATTTTAATGATAATCATGACGTCATATGGTACATGCGCCATCTTGGAAAAACCGAAAAATGTTGCACCTCTATATCTCCAAAACCGCTGCATGGAAAAAATTTGAAACATGGCTCATTGTAAAGAACTCCATATGTGGAATAGGTGTTGTTAACAATGATGCCATTGGTGTCATAATTATGACGTCATAATTCGACAGGCACAACGCTTAGTCTGATCAGTTTGAAATGTATTGGGCGTGATCGATGCAACAATTATATTAGAGAATATAAATTTATGATGTCATCGCTCACATGGTCTGGCAGCCATATTGGATCAAAGAAAAAAAAATGTTCAAAAACAGAAGAGTTGTCTCACAACAAATTGACTGCGCAGGGTAAGTATCTATGAATACCATCTAGTTCTGCTTGTATTCAAAATATTCATTCGGAACAGTGATGCTAACTTTTACTTATTTCCTCCATACATTTAAAGTCGTTTGCTTATTACTTGGTCTTCTCTTTAATACTACTTTCTTCTGGTAGTTCTGGGTTTCATCTCCCTTTGTTGTTTATTTGTCTAACTATTCTCATCAGCCTTGAGTGAAATATATTTCCATTTATGAAGCTTTATCTGAAGTGTTTAAACGTTGAAATTCGACTTTCAATCAGGTGATAACGTAATTTGTACAAAAGCAAGTTGACGTGCTGCAATTAAAAGCCGACCACCTTCTGAGAATTGAATTGCTGTGGGAACAGTGGCAGTGCTGAGGAAGAAGTGTTGACCGAGTCCGACGCTAAATTAGCAGCTGTGCGTCTTAAAATCCGAGACATCGCTTTGGAACTACAAGGAGAAGACTTGAACCAGTACCACCGAGCTATCTCTCCAGGTACCCTCCTCCCTTGTATACTACCTCATTTATAGTTGTGGGAAACACGTGATATTACATTAAACACTGCAAGATTACGTGACTTGAATGTTAACGGATGTAAAACTTTACCATTTAGAATGCAACAAAATCAGTTTCAATCATTGTTGTCTTTTACTTTACAAAGGAGGAGGAGGAAGAGAAGACCAGAAGAAAACCTAAAAAATCCAAAAAAAAGTATATTATTAAAAAAATTAAAAATCTCTTTTCAAAATTATTTTTGCCGAAAACACTCCCAGCCCTCAATGATGAACCTTAACGTTTGACGAATATCCGTTCAGCCATCTCTGAGAAAAATGGACACACACATACACACACAGAGAAACACACGCATGCACAGAGAAACACACACACATGCACAGAGAAACACACACGCACAGAGAAATACACACGCACGCACAGAGAAATACACGCACGCACAGAGAAACACACACACATGCACAGAGAAACACACACATGCATAGAGAAATACACACGCACGCACAGAGAAATACACACGCACGCACAGAGAAATACACACGCACGCACAGAGAAATACACACGCACGCACAGAGAAATACACACGCACGCACAGAGAAATACACACGCACGCACAGAGAAATACACACGCACGCACAGAGAAATACACACGCACGCACAGAGAAATACACACGCACGCACAGAGAAATACACACGCACGCACAGAGAAATACACACGCACGCACAGAGAAATACACACGCACGCACAGTGAAATACACACGCACGCACAGAGAAACACACACACATGCACAGAGAAACACACACATGCACAGAGGAACACACACACACGCATAGAGAAATACACACGCACGCACAGAGAAATACACACGCACGCACAGAGAAATACACACGCACGCACAGAGAAATACACACGCACGCACAGAGAAATACACATGCACGCACAGAAATACACACGCACGCACAGATAAACACACACACATGCACAGAGAAACACACACATGCACAGAGGAACACACACACACGCATAGAGAAATACACACGCACGCACAGAGAAATACACACGCACGCACAGAGAAATACACACGCACGCACAGAGAAATACACACGCACGCACAGAGAAATACACACGCACGCACAGAGAAATACACACGCACGCACAGAGAAATACACACGCACGCACAGAGAAATACACACGCACGCACAGAGAAATACACACGCACGCACAGAGAAATACACACGCACGCACAGAGAAATACACACGCACGCACAGAGAAATACACACGCACGCACAGAGAAATACACACGCACGCACAGATAAACACACACACAGGCACAGAGAAAAACACACACATGCACAGAGAAACACACACACGCACGCACACACGCTCGCGCAGAGAAATATGCACGCACAGAGAAATACACACGCACACACAGATAAACACACAAACATGCACAGAGAAACACATGCACGCACAGACACACGCGCACACACACACGCACAGACACACACACACACGCACAGACACACACACGCACGCACAGACACACACACACACGCACAGACACACACACGCACATGCATAGTTTAGATTATAATGTGCATTTCTTCGACTACGTATCCTGTGAAAAGTGTAGAAGAATGAGAATGTACAATCAGTATCATATTCTCCTTTTAATATAAAATATATCTGCAATTATGCAATTATAATTGCAGAAGTTTTATTCGTACTAATGCACAAAGTTCATTTTCAAAAGATAATTGTGAGGTGGGGAGGGAGGGGAGGGAAGTGGGGGGTTTAGGTTAGCCTTGGGTACCTACATACCCTTGGCCCTTGCACCAGCCCTGACCCCACCGTTCTTATGCAATTACCGGCTTCTAGCAAAACTTAGCCATCATAACATTGCCTGGGCCAGCAAGGAGTCCTGGTTAAAATCCAATAGAGCACGTTTGACACATTCCTGGGTGTAGATTTAAGAAAATGGACCCTCCTGTGTAGACTCTGCTAGAGTCCCTGTATAAAGAGAGTTGCGCCATGCGCTGACCCGAGATTTCTGGTCACGTGATTTCGTGGCGCCATTTTGTGTCTAACTTCACCGTGCGTGAACGTCAGCTTGGTACGGGAATGTTGTTTATTGCCAAACAAAATGACTGGTTGTTCTGCTTTTGGTTGTTCAAACCAATCTGGGAAATATAAGATGTATAGATTTCCAAGTGATAAAGTCAGAAGACAAATTTGGGAAGCGAAAGTCAGACGAAAGAGCTGGAAAGCGATCGACTCCTCGAGACTCTGCCAGGTAGGCCCACGCCGCTTGATGATCGATGTTCAAAAGCAATTCTATCTGCTCGGTTTTTTTTTGGTTGTCTGTCCATTGAAAACCCTTTTAAAGGGAAGTGATTTGTGTTTGTTTATAATCTTCAAGGAGCTGACCAAAAATGCATTTCCGTGGGAAGAACCCTGCTCAATTTTTTTCGGGTAGTCCTAGCGGACCGCATATTGTCATTGATTGATGAAATGTCCCGGTACAGTGACATTGCCTGGTCTGCGGTTGGGTAGTCTGCGGGCAATGTCACTGTACTTTTTCAGAGGGAATTAATTTTGATTTTATAGGGGTGGGAAACCCATGGTCCGTTTTGTTTTCAGTTGTCTGTCCGTCCATTCAAAACTTATTCCGAGGCAAGTTATTTTTTTTGGTTTAAAATCTTTAGCCTAATCGGCAATCATAAAAGCAATTTTAGGGGGGGACCTGCTCAATTTTTTTGCGGTTTGTGCAGCCAAGTCGCCAGCTATGAAACATATTAATCGATCAGGCAATATCCATCAGAGTTCTGGGCAAGGGTGTAGTAATAAATGAACGTTTCAATCTTACTAGATGCCGATGACGTTTTCCTTATGTCAGAGACAGAAGCTGACTTGCAGCTTGTTAAATCATTACAATGGTAATTGAATATAAATGTCGATAAAACTAAAGTTGTACACTATAGAAATATGGCAATACCACGTACAGAATTTGTTTGAAGTGTGTTAGACTATATGTCGGCTGGAAGTCCTACACCGGAATTGCTCTCGGCACCCTTTAAAAAATATTGGATATGCCCACACTCCTTTCTAAAAGTTATTAAAATTCAGAGAACGACAGCATTGGTTTGTCTTACTTGTAATGTTAGCTCTTATATGCAGTGTTGGCTTGTAATATGCATTGCCATACCACTTTTAATATCACCACACAGCTCTTTTTCACGGCAATAGCTGAGTTTTTGACAAAACAAATATCACCTGTATGTAATAATAAGTCTAAATATGTGTAGTAAATTTTTTTTAGCAGGTTTAGAATATATCACCCCATATCGCGAATGTACATGTATATCTAATCCGACACACTTAGACACAAAATGGCGTCCAAATTTGAGTTGACACAACTCTCTATATACAGGGACTCTAGACTCTGCCACAGTTGGAGTCTGCAATATATGCTTTAATTCTTGATAAACGTTGTCGTTTCTGATGCCTATCTCCCATTTGCATCCTGCTATTCTACACTTCCTTCTGTGGTCTCATTGGCTTCATGGTGGCCTTTTCTTTTCCATCGACATTTTAAAAGTTTTCCTGACTTGATTTTTGTTGTTGTTGTTGTTGTTGTTGTTGTTGTTAAGCTGTTAGTAAGGGAAACATATGAAAATCTGTTAACTAAATTGTTACCAAAAAATTTCTTCACCAATATGTTTGTAAAGGTGTGTAATAACATGTGTTAAAATGTTGAAGGTCAACTCCCGTGGGAAACCCAGAAAAAAAGCTGTTGAATTCGGGTACCAAAAAATTATTTTCGAGAATTTTTTTTTTTTAATCGGCCCTTAAGTAACTTATGAGGGGTCAAATAAGGGTTTTTCATGATTCTGAGTTGATTGTTAACATTTATATTTCACCACAGACACTCCTTTGTGGAAAAATAATTTCTAAATATATCTCATTTTCTACTTTGCAGGACATGGAGTCTAGCAATATGGATGAAGACGTTACTCCACCTGTGCTCAATTGCTTCATCTGTGCACGCTCGGATACACCAGCTGAAAGGCTCATACAGGCAACTCCAAAGGGATACTCAACTTTATTGAAACAAGCAGAAACTGTCGAAAATGTTACTGTTGTGGAACGTATGAAGGAGCCTCAAAAGGAAGGAAAACTGAGGTACCACCAGAAGTGTAAAAATGATCTGTACAACAACTTTGTTGCAACCACCAAGAAGTCAGCTCAAGCATCAAAGGCAGAGAAAGAGTCATCAAAGTTGAAGAGAAGACGCACTACTTGTGAGTTCAGTTCATCAACTGGCTGCAGTTCTAGAAGATCACAGTCAGTTGACCTCCTGTATAAGGATGTATGCATTCTTTGCAACCAACCAGCCCAGCTCTACAAAAATAATCCAGCACAAGCTAGAAAGAAATACAGAGTGCCAGATAATTTGACTGCAGATACACTGAAGGCAAGCTTGCTGAAGACAGCACGGAGTCGCGGGGATGACTGGGGCACTGAAGTCACTGGACGCCTGGAAGGGATCAACGACTTGGTAGCAGAAGAAACACTGTACCATTTGCGATGCAAACGTATGTTTGTGAGAGGTGACAGTTTGTCCAAGACTGATGAGGAAGGAAAAAGGAAGAGAGGACAGAGGAGTATTGATGAGGAGCGAGAGGCAGTTTTTATTGAATTCTGCGAATGGTTAGACTCAGAATTAGAGCATGGGGTAATGAACATGGACCAAGTCCATGAAAAGCTGCAGGAGTTTGATCAGTCACCAGAGAAGAGCCTTTCTTATTCAAAGCATTGGCTAAAGATAAAACTTCTAGAGAAATACGAAGACACCTTGTATTTCACAACACAGGAAAGAAGGGCAGATGTACTCTGTCTCAAAGATGGCACCGACAATATTCTGCGAGAGCATCATGCTAATCTTGACCATGGAGATGAGAAGACTCAGATCATAAAGACGGCACTCAAGTTCATATCCAATGATATTGCCTTGATTGATTTAGGTCCAAAGTCATACCCCACCACACACAGTATGACTGACATCGATAGTCAGCTGACACTTGTTCCTGCAAGCCTTCAGATGTTCTTGAGACCGATTGTCAAGACAGACGAAAGAGTTGCCGTTTGGGGGCAGAATTTTATTAAGGCCTGTCGACCTCGGTCTGGAGTATTGCCACACCAAATGGGGCTTGTCATACAACTTGATCATAGATTTGGGTCAAAATGGATGCTCAACAAGTTCCACCGGCTGGGATACACTGAGTCTTACACGGAGACACAAAACTACAAATACTGCTTCCTTAATAGTAGGAGTGGAGATGATGTTCCAGATACTTCTGGCACTCTTGACACCATTGTGGAGGAAACCGATGAACAGATCAATGATGAGGTTGCGGTTGATGCTGCGCTTGAGGATCAATCAGTGATGACAGCCAAAGTGCCAGCCAGTGAAAGTGAATTGTCAAGTAATGATCAGGTGGTCTTTATGGAGGTTGGGGAAACAAACAATGCAGTCACTCAGTTTGTTGGAGACAATACAGATTTAAACATTGTCTCTATTCACGGAAACACTCCCTTTCACTCAATGGGTTGGATCGAAGTCACCTCTCCGGCACCACCTTTGCCAGATCCACAGACAACAGCAGCTTTCCCCCGGGTGAAGTTGAAGGCACTCGACAAAGCTAAGATCCTGAGAGGAACTGAAGTAAAGATTATTCCATTTACGAACAGGAAACAGATAGGAACGAACGCGATCATGTTTCTCCCCCTCGCTGAACTTTCCTCCTCCCTGGCTCATGATCAGCCACTCCTCACTCCAGGTGACACACTCTGGGCAGCGGAGTGGGTGATCAAAGCCAACGATCCTGAGTTCCCACACTCCAACTGGAATGGCTGGATGAAGAGAATCCATGCTAATGATGCAAAGCAGAGCACACAGATCGAGTTCCTCCCAGTTATTGAAGGAGACCCTAATGACCTCAACACCATCTTCACCACTCTGAAAGAGTGCATACGGCGCGCTGGGGTCGCTATAGTGACCTTTGATCTTCCGATTTGGCTGAAGGCTGTGAATATAATAAAGCAGGCAAATCTACCCGTCATTCCAAGGTTGGGTGGTTTTCACCTGCTGAAGTCTTATCTTGGATCAATGGGTAACATCATGGAAGATTCTGGACTACTAGATGTGATCCAGTTGATCTATCCTGGAAGCTATTGCAGTTCACGAGCTGTAATTGTCATGGAGATTGCAGCAACCGGCGATGCAGCTGCAAGAAGAATGGGGTCACGTGCATCTCGGCCTGTGGAGTCTGTAATGGCATTACATGCAGAAACTGCAGTCATGATGTTGTTGAGTCTGAAGAAGACATAGACAATGAGAAATAACTCTTGAGTATTATATATGTATGTGAAATAAAAGCTACTTTGTGTGTAAATGTAAAAGTGAAAATATACATGTTAACAATCAACTCAGAATCATGAAAAACCCTTATTTGACCCCTCATAAGTTACTTAAGGGCCGATTAAAAAAAATAAAAATTCTCGAAAATAATTTTTCGGTACCCGAATTCAACAGCTTTTTTACTGGGTTTCCCACGGGAGTTGACCTTCAACATTTTAACACATGTTATTACACACCTTTACAAACATATTGGTGAAGAAATTTTTTGGTAACAATTTAGTTAACAGATTTGTGAAATATCTCATAAAATGCCCTTACTATGTATAGACTTTGTCTTTCTGCGGACTATGTCCAGAAAGCCCCACATGCGTTTTTGCGTACACATACAGTATAAACAAAATGTCTGTCTGTCCGCCATTGTCTCCTTTTCCAGGTTTGCAAGAGTACGTAGAAGCTGTTTCTTTTCAGCATTTTTTGCGTACGCACAAGCTAATTGGACTGGAAGAGGTGAACAGTCACCTTGAATTTCCCCCAAAAGGTCCTGATTCTGGCCAGGAGGTAACGGTTAACGAGCACACACAAAATGTATACTACATTTTTGTTTTATTTATTTGAGGCAATCCCATTGAATCTGAAGCTGAGTTTGTGAGAATGTGAGTGATTGTTTACCATCGGTATCAAAACATTATTAAAAATCGCAGCAGCTGCCCTTGTTCGCATCACTGGGTTCTTCTGTAAGTGATGCGATGTTATTTTTTGCCTCCACTGACGAAGCCACTGAAGGCATTATGTTTTCAGGTTTTCCGTCCAGCTGTCCGTCCGACCGTGTGTCCGTGATAGGTTTTCATTACCGTGATAACTTAAGAATGGTTGAAGGGATTAAAGTCAAACTTGCTACAAGTATGTATAATGATATAAAGATAAACGGATTAGATGATGAGGTCAAGGGTCAGAGGTCACATTGGGTAAAAATTCTGTTACCGAGCTAACTTGTGAGAACCACTGATGGGATTTTGACCAAACCTGGCATAAGTATATGTTATGATGCAAATATGAACCAATTAGATTTTTGCATCAAGAGGTCAGAGGTCATGTCAGGTAAAAATGTTATTGAGGTCGGGATTTGAACTCAACTAAGTACATGTACCATGATACATATGTACAGATTAGATATTGAGGTGAAATGGTCTTGAGGTTTTAGATCAAAGTGAGAGTACGCAAAGACTTGATGTGTGTGGAGGTATATCGATCACAACGGTCAACATCGTGACGTCAAATTATGTGTAGTTATGTACTGTATGTAAACGCTTTGTAAATACTACAACGGCACTCAGTAGAGAGCATACCTCCTCCAGGTGACCAGTTTACGCTTTGTAGACCAGAAAATCACAATACAGAATCGCATTTAATCAGAATCATCCGTCCACAACTTTTTGAGATATCCTGCTTTGTATCGTTTTTGGCCCTATCTCCCAATGGTGAAGAATCATTTTTAAAATTCCACTAGCTGGATCCCGATCTTCACCAAAATCTAATGATTTCGTCCTTGTCACATACGCTACATCTCTGCCAAATTTCGTCCGAATCAGTCCCCAACTTTTTGAGATATCTTGTTCACAAACAAACGGACAGACAAATAGACAGACAGGGGTGAAAACATAACCTCCATCCACCTTTGGTGGAGGAGGTAACAACTGGGCCAACTTACAATCATTATGCAATGCAAACTCGTGACTTGTTCTTACTCTCTCATAAATTGATGCCAGCTTAACAGTATGCCTTACCTACCCACCATCCAAAAACAATAAAGGGGAGATGACCTGTAACGTGAGATGAAACCAATCTACAAATGCGAGAGCTGGATAGTGTCCTCACATCCTCACATGTGCATCGACGTAATTTCAGCCTATATCCTTTACAAATAGCCTGGTGTTGGGCTAGCGGCTAGGGTGCCAGCTTAGGATCCAAGGATCCTGGGTTCGAATCCCGATCGATCGCTGAATTAACGCCAGGGGGTTGATTCAGCCTGTCATCCTTCTGAGGTCGGCTAATTGAGTACCAGTTCACTGGTAATTCCCTGTGTGTCGTAAAAAGGCGACAAACAGGGTTGGCGGCAGGAAGGGCATCCGGCCATAAAACATTGCTTCAAAAAGGGGACCAAAAAAACAACAACAACCACGGTCCCAGAAAAAGGCCAACCCCCGCTTTGTGGGGGAAAATGGCCTCTAAACGGTGGTTTTGGTTATCCTTTACAAATGTGGATCGAGTATGTGGACATTGATGTTGGCATACTGAAAGTCTGACAAATTGTCATCAAACCATCAGCACCTGGCTTGAAAATGTTTGAAAAGAACTTTCAGAATGGGTGGTGTCGGGATTGCCTTTGCTAAAGGAACATCGTACCAAATCTGTTGTTAACTTGCCCTTTTATATGAAACTAGCTTGGGTACACCGTGTTGCCCGGTGCTCATCTAACCCTGTTGGTATTTTGAAGAAATACAATTATTGCATGATAGTCCAGAGCGGCCATCTTCAAGTGACTCGCCCTTGACGTACACGCCACTGACCTTTGCAAGGTTTCGTGCAATTCCAGCTTTTTAAGGATTAGCAATTAAGAACCTCACTATCTTTTTATTGCCCTCGGCAGAGGAGAGGGTATGGCATTCGAGTCCGTTTGTTACTTGCGAAAATCGAAGATTTTTACGGCGTAGCCCATCGGGCGAAGCCGTCTAGACTCTAGAACATTGTTTGTCCGTCCGTATGTATGTATTTATGTCCCCTCAAACATATACCAATCAGAGCTGAGGATATGGTCACATGAGAGGGTGATCTGATTACGGCTGATGTCATTACGCGTATGGCTGTTGACTCTCCACACTCCGCCATTTTGATTTATATGCCGTTGATGCCGAACATATCGTCGAACCTGTCATACGTAGTGTGTTCAAAAAGTATCCGACCTTTATTTTTCGTGCGTAAAAAAAAAGAAGCTAGGGAGGCGTTGATTGGTGCACGTATGTAGGCGATCCTAATGCGCACGCGTGAATTTTTTCCCACCTGCAGAAGCTGTCATTCGACGGCAGACCGCCGATGAGTGAGGACATGTAAGTGAGCGCCGTCGGATTTTCGTTTTTGACAAAATGACGGAAAAACTTGAACAACGCTACTGCATCAAATTTTGTGTTTCATCAAACTTGCATCAAAACTGCAACTTGGTTTCTGGGTCGTACCCATAAACCCAGGACTCATCGCCAGTGATCACTGTGTTGAGGAAGCTGGGATCGCTGTTCACAGTCTCCAGCATGTCCTGTGCGATCTCCAAACAGAGTTGCTTCTGCTCAATCGTTAGCAGCTTTGGTACGAACTTCGCTGAGATTCTCCTGAAGCCCAAATCCTCCTTCATAATGGAATGAACGGTGTTGAATCTTGCGGATCGTTTCCACTTGGGAATCGCCAAGCTTTACACAAAATTTGATGCAGTAGCATTGTTCAAGTTTTTCCGTCATTTTGTCAAAAACGAAAATCCGACGGCGCTCACTTACATGTCCTCACTCATCGGCGGTCTGCCGTCGAATGACAGCTTCTGCAGGTGGGAAAAAATTCACGCGTGCGCATTAGGATCGCCTACATACGTGCACCAATCAACGCCTCCCTAGCTTCTTTTTTTTTACGCACGAAAAATAAAGGTCGGATACGTTTTGAACACAGTAGTATATCACAATCGCCATGCTCTACCTTTACGTTTTTCATTCAATGTGAAGCACAAACAAACCGATTGTTAAAATAATCATCAAATATCGAAAGCATCGGCGTTACGGCTCTTCCAACAATACGGTACGGTATGTATAGGCCTTAGGCGTTATGACTTATCTTCGGACAAATTAAGCCCAGGTTTCTTAATACAGTAGTGTATCATTTCAGTAGTATCGTTTTCGTAATAATAATAATTATATAGTAAGTATAACCATAACACTTTAATCCCAATGTCGTGAATGGAAAGTTCATGGATTTAAGCGGTGTATGGTTCATGATTAATGATGAGCGGTGTTCGGCACTAATATTAATAACCGAGGAAGTAGGGAATTGGCCTCAGTTTTTTTATGGTAATATCATTTTCGAAATAATGATAACGTAACGTAAATATTATAGTAAATCTAATCGTAACACTAATCCCTTCGTAGTGACTGCAAACTTACTGGAAGTTAAAATATATAAGTTTTGTGTCCGGTACGTCATTACGTCTATGATGTCATTACGACGGCTGAGTCCACCGACCAACATTTTAATTTACAAGTGGGCCTACACCCACTCACTCCGGAGAGGCAGGTTGGGTCATACCGCTTTGAGGTATATAGATTACAAGTCGATCTATGGTCGGGTCTCAAGAACATTGGGTGTGTGTTCATTTACCAAATTTCTTGTGGAGAGATCGCCAAGTGGTTTAAGCATTCGAGCAAGCACTCCATTCAAAACCGTTAAGGAACGGCTGGCATGGCTAGCTGCTTGGTAAATGAGCACACCTCCAACCCTTATGGGGTACATAGATTACAGTAGATCTTCGCTCAGTTCTGTAAGTCAAACGTACCTCACGGATGTTTGGATTCCTCCAAATTTATTTGTTTAATGTTATAAACAGCATTAGCGACTGTTTAAAAAACGAATCATGTGTGTTTGTGGTTTATACTATTTCACAAGCCCGGCTACAAGAAGTCTACAAGCTGTTAGACTTTTGGTCTTGTTTCAAGTATATTGGTTGGTCTTGTGCATTATTCTGTCTGTCTGTTTGTCTGTCTGTTGGGCTAGTGGCTAGGGTGCCAGCTTAGGATCCTGGGTTCGAATCCCGGTCGATTGCTGAATTAACGCCAGGGGGGTTGACTCAGCCTGTCATCCTTCCAAGGTCGGCTAATTGAGTACCAGTTCACTGGTAATTCCCTGCTTGTCGTAAAAAGGCAACAAAAAGGGTTGGCGTCAGGAAGGGCATCCGGCCGTAAAACATTGCTTCAAAAAGGGGACCAAAAAACAACAACAACCACGGTCCCCGAAAAAGGCCAACCCCCGCTCGCGGGGAAAAATGGCCTCTAAAGTTTTTTTTTTTCTTTTTTTCTCTGTTTGTCTGTCTGTATGTCAGTCGCCTACAGGTCACAATTTTCAACCGATCTTCACAAAACTTCACCAAATGGTAGAGTTGGTCATAAGCAAGAAGCCTATTGTTTTTGGGGTCAAAAGGTCAACATAGGCCAAAGGTCACGAACTTTGTCAAATTTCTAAAATCCTCAATTTTCATCTGATTGACTTGAAATTTGAAGAGGATTTGCATATCTGGTCACTGAATTCAACCACCAATTATATTTTAGGTCAACTTCGGCCAAAAGGTCAACATAGGCCGAATTTCTAAAATCCTCAATTTTCATCTGATTGACTTGAAATTTTAAGAGGATTTCCATATATGGTCACTGAATTTAACCACCAAGCATTTTTGAGGTCAACATAGGCCAAGTTTCTAAAATCCTCAATTTTCATCCAATTAACTTGAAATTTGAAGAGATTTGCATATCTTGTCACTGAATTCAACCCAAACTATTTTTTGAGGTCAACATAGGCCAAAAGGTCAACATAGGCCAGATTTATATAATCTTCAATTTTTATCTGATTGACTTGAAATTTTAAGAGGATTTCCATATATGGTCACTGAATTTAACCACCAAGCATTTTTGAGGTCAACATAGGCCAAGTTTCTAAAATCCTCAATTTTCATCCAATTAACTTGAAATTTGAAGAGATTTGCATATCTGGACACTGAATTAAACCACCAAGTATTTTTGAGGTCAACATCGGCCAACAACCTATTTTATGGATTTCGCAAGTATCGTGCTATGCACGACATATTTATGCTTGTTTATATATTTGTCTGTTTGTCCGCACAGAATATATATGATATTTCTCTGCAACCGTTGGTCAATTTTTAAAATGATAATTATGACGTCATAGGTCACGTGGTATGGCCACCATCTTGGAAAAACCGAAAAACTTTGCACCTCTATATCTCCAAAAGCACTGCATAGAAAAATTGAGACATGGCTCATTGTAAAGAACTCTCCATGGGGAATAACCTATGTTAATGATGATGTCATGGGTGCCTCCATTATGACGTCATAATTCAATAAGTACAAAACTTCATCCAATCAAGATGAAATTTCTTGAGCATCATCTAGGGATAAATTGGAGAGAAAAAAATTATGACGTCATCGGTCGCGTTGTTCGGTCGCCATATTTGTTTTAACATAACATAAAAGTCTTAAAAACCACCAAAACATGATATGGCGAGGGTCTGCAATCTCTGATTGCTCTTTCTTGTTTTTGTAATTAATCTACCATCCCACCTCCCCAAGGGGTTTTTCCAGCGAGTCAACGTATATAAATAGCTTATCATGGCGTTTTCGTGGGAGCAACGGCCTCTACCAGAAGTAATGAACAGTAATGAATATTATGAACCACAAACATGTATGATTAGCTTTTTAAACAGTCGCTAATGCTCTTTATAACACTAAATGAAGAAATTTGGAGGAATCCTGACATCTGTGAGGTAAGTTTTACTTACAGAACTGAGCGAAGATCTACTGTACTCTAGGTACCCCATAAGTGTTGGGTTAATAACATGACCCTTCCTGCCGCTACTGTGGCATTTTTCGTCGTGAACTTTTGAAACTCGCTCCTTCTGTCTAACATGAAACTGAAAGGGAGGAAGCCCAGGGTGTGCTCATTTACCAAGCAGCTAGCTAGTGCTTGCCAAGCCAGCCGTTCCTTAACGGTTTTGAATGGAATGCTTGCTCGAATGCTTAAACCACTTGGCGATCTGTCCACAAGAAACTTTGTAAATGAACACACCCAATGTTCTTGAGACCAGACCATAGATCGACTGTAATCTATGTACCCCAAAGAGGAATGACCCTTCCTGCCCCTCCCGTAGTTAGTGGGTGTACTAGTCTATATGATAATAGCGTAAGGACTCGACTTTGTTATCCCTTTTACGCCGTGCCCAGTGACCCGATGCCCACGGCACTAATGGATTTACGATATACGAACCGCGCTCTTTGTTTATCACGTACAGCCATACTCGAAAAATCTGAATTAGCCGACGTTGGGGCCCAAAAGCATCCGATTAACTGCCGATACGACGCCATCGTATTGGCGTCTGCTGGGCAAAGGCGAAGCAAGCCGTCCGCTGATTGGACAGTCGAGTGGTGTGAACATGGGTGGTGTGAACCAAATGGTCTTTTTATTCCCTTGAACATTTTAAATTAGGATATATAAGGAAACGTCTTTATCGTCATTTTAATAAAGTTAAATGGAGTGACGTTGCGATACTCGGGGTGCGTTGCATAAATCCTCGTAACTCAGAGAGGTGTAGCAGGTGGCGAGACGTAAGGAAGCTTAAAGATAACGAGCTGAAACAGACGAACGATATGTCAATCCCTTTCTACACCGAATGGCAATAAAAGTATGAGAGCGGGAAGGCATGGCCTGACCACTTCGAGCAGAGAGGACTGATTGGATTTAACTTAAAGAGAAAAAATTGGAGCTTAACGGAAGAAGAAGATCCCATGAGCGCTCCCCTATGCCATCCATAATGGTACACTCTATCCATACACCACATCCTCCCTTCCGTGGATGTTCCACCGGTTTCGGCTAGTTGATAACTAATCAACCAGTGATTATCACTTGCTTATTGTGATCAAGTTACATGTCATGTTTAACAATCACTCATCTACTTGAACACTTGCTGTTGCAGCCTGCAGCAAAATTGCCCCTGCCTTTGCCGGATTACATCCTCGGGGTGGCAGATTTGACCGGCGAGCTGATGCGCGTTTGCATCATGAGCATGGGCTGTGGTTCTGCTGACCCTGACACGCCCTTTCGCCTCTGCCAGTTTGTGCGCACTGTCTATGATGGATTCTGCATCCTGGGAAATTCTGGCCCACATGAGCTCTCGCGCAAGCTACCAGTGCTGCGACAGAGCCTATTTAAGATGGAAGACGCATGCTACGCTTTGCGTGTGCGAGGTTCCGAGTTTCCTCGCCATGTTCTTGCAGACATGGTATCGTTGCATGAAAGAGACAAGCACGATGAGCGTGACGCAGCATGATGCCACATGAAATACCGTCCTCATTGTTCCCTCTAATTTCATGCTTACCCATTTTTATCATCTGTCTCTGATTTATTCTCATTTGGCGATTGTTTTTGTACATGTGACATGTCAAACTCCATTAAGAACCTTGATGAGCATGTTGTCCACGTGGTCCACATGTGGTGGTACGCATTGACACCGTGCTATCAATAATCTATCTTGTGCCTTGTTTTTCCTCTCGCTGACCTTTATACTTCCCGATTATCCTTGGGAGTTGTCGTGTGAATAGGATCATATTTATGGAGGTAATTGGCTCTTTGCGGACTGCTTTGTGTTATTTACTATTGGTTATTGTACACGAAGCTATGTATTTTATAAGGGAAACTAGTCAATTGTAATTGTAAAATGTGTTGAAGTCTGTTATAGATGTATAGATCTGTTATATTCTTGTGAACGGAGAACTGAAGAGTTCAACAAGGCAGAATGCAGTGGGTTTGACGTCTAGTCAAGACTTAACACCACTCTATTGGCATTAACAATGATTAAATAAACTATTTGACTCATTTGGATTCTTCTTTAGGATTTACCGTTTGATTACCACTCGCACCACCTACAGCTCAATAAAGTCGTAGAAAAAGATTTCTGGACCACCGTTTTGATCCAATTGTTAAAAGAAACCTAAAACCTCAGACAAATGAGCCAATGCACATTAAGAGGTAGGGTTGGGACCTCCTTTTATACTTTTACCAAGAATAACTGCACTGTGGTCACAATCTGCGGCACAAAATATATATTTTTCACCTCCTCTGTCAACTCACCTCACTCGTCCTTCAAGTTGAAGATATTGTACAATTCATCTCCGAGGGTCTTCAAAGTTTGGTTCAATATCAATTATGAGACTGATGGACAGATGGCTCTGGTTTCACACAACTAGTACACCCACTCCGTCCAGGAGCGACAGAAAGGGTTATGTTATTATCTTCTCTGGGGTTTGTAGATTACAGTAGATCTAGGATTGGGCCTCAAATGTCAAGGGTGCGTTCAGTTACCAAGTTTCTTGTAGAACGCTCGCCATTTGATACCGTTAAGGAACGTCTGGCTTAGCAAGCGCTTGGCTAGCTGCTTAGTAATCCAGGACCAAAAGCCAGGGCCACTAGCTGCTTAGTAACTGAACACACCCCGGGTTTCTTTCCTTTCAGGTTAGTGTTATTTCAGTTGACGGAAAAAAAAAAACATTACCTCACAGCTCAGCTTACATTCTCTTACATTCTGTCTCATCGACCTTGTCCTGTGTCTGTTCTGTGTTCACATGTGATGAACAAGATTAGATAGATAAGATTCATTGTGATTCCGAACAGGGGATTTATTAGGTTCTTTCTCTGAAATAACGGTAGAGTGGGTCCTGGCATCCGTACATACGTCCGTTAACATTTGATTAAACCATCTTCTCACAAACGAAATGACCGATTAATGGGCCAAATTTGGTACAATGCATCAGGACAGCAAGGTCTCATGAGGTAATACATGTAATACATAATACATCCCATCTGGATGTGTCCCCTATATAAAGGGTCATGGTGGTTGAACGTGTCACGGCGGGTTGCTAGGTAATCACGAGAGCCAATTAGTTAACCACCATCATCAATTAGTCTAATTTCCATTTAACTGGAGGTCATGTGGTCTCCTAGCCGGGGGACGTGCCCTCGGTTATGCACTACGCTTTTCTTGATGACATCTTAATTAGGACGGCTGAGCTTACCACTCGTGCATACCGGAATGGAGAGCCAATCAATTGGGGAATTATATTCTCACAGACTAACCTATGTACGAACAGCGCTGGGCCAATTGTGAAAAGATAAACATGGACAGATTGGAAATGATGTTCAACAAGAGGGAATTTATTATGTACAAAAAAAAAAACCCAATGATAAATGTGAAATGGGGAAACATGCGGGCGGGGAACTGAAGGACTCTAATGTTCAACAAGACAATTGTAAATGCATCAACAATGTGGAATGCAAATCAAAATGTACAAAGACAATCACGGCAATGGAGGGTGCAAGGAATATGTACAGCAAAGAAAACGGACAAGATGCATAACTTAACCTGTGCCTTACCTACCGGCTATACACAAGACCTGGGTACCCAATCAGACATCTACGGATAAGAAAGAGAACCAGGATCACTGGCTTCCTGGCTCACCGAGCGGGGCAGTCATGCCTCTGCGACCCAAACGCTAAAGGGAGGGATCAAAGGGCAGGAATACTGTGGTGTCTAGGGTGCGTTATCGTAGAGGTGCGGGTGGTGCAATATAAATTGTGAAAAGGTGCGTATCTGTGGTGGCAACTCTGGAGGAGTATGGCCACGGCCCTGTTAATAATTAATTATTGATGCCTTTTATTTGTTATTCTTCCTGAGTTCAAGTAGAACGATTTTAGATGCAAAAGCCAAGAATAGAATGTCTGAGAGGGATAGCCTGGTGTTGGCTTAGTGGTTAGGATGCCGGCTTGGGTTCCTAGGATCCTGGGTTCGAATCCTGGTCCATTTCCCGAATTAACGCCAGGAGGTTGACTCAGCCTGTCATCCTTCCGAGGTTGGCAAATTGAGTACCAGTTCACTGGTAATTCCCTGTGTGTTGCAAGAAGCTAACTAACAGGGTTGGTGGCAGGAAGGGCATCCGGCCATAAAACATTGCTTCAAAATGGGGACCACGGTACCTGAAAAAGGCCAACCCCTGCTATAGTGGGGAAAAATGGCCTCTAAAGGTGCTTGTTTGTTGTTGTAGGAGTTCTAAGAGTGTATGCGCGTGGCTTGGTTTGGCCATAAAATGCGCACTGCACAGCGCCTGCTCCGTCCGCCCAACGCCCTGGCTCCCAGCTCTGACCCGCCAACGTGAGTGCCACCCCTCAAGCCCGGATCGCCAACCCTCAAAGCACCGAGCATAGGATGAGCACCAAAGCCAGGACCACCTCAGGCCAAGCCAATCCTACCTCAAACGTTTGGACGACTGGTAAAGCAAGCGGTTTCAAGCTACTTTACCACTGTTGCAACGAGAATCGTATTTAGTACTCATACATTTGGCCAGATGGCCTGGAGGTATGCCCACTCACCTCTATGCGGTGGAGCCTGGGTTCAAATCTGGGCCGAGCTACAAACTGTCACCCTGGTATTTTGCAGGCATGGTGAGACATCAATTTGTGTGCTCTACTTGTACCTTGGAAGGACGTTAACAGGGCATCCCATCTGCCATCAATAGTTGGATTTTAAAGATCCCATGATGTCGACCATAGTCGGTGAGCTGTCGCTGACACGATGGCCAAATTCAAAATTCCTGCTCTCACCAAAAGGGGGCACTGCATCAGCAGCACTCCCACTGAATAACGTTACCCACAGCCATATGCTGCATAGGAAGAAGAATAACCACTCAAATTTCTGCTTCCAATCCAGAGAGATATCCTGCCAACCAACAATATGGGACTTTTGGAATGATTAGTCCGCCCGACAATGCTTTGCACACATGCGCAAAACATCCTAACAGTGGCCATCTTAAAATGTATAATGCTTGCGAGAAAATGATTGTTAGGTAAAATGGCTCTAAAATAAGAGGTTCTAACGCTTCTAAAATAAGTTGAAAATGCTTGATAAAGTACTTGAGAAAGGGTTGGTTGTGCCTATGTACAACAAAAGATTTAGGTGTTAATGAACTTTCTCAGCTCGTCAACAAGGCTGACATCTTACAGCTGTCCATACTGCAGACTCAGGGCGATGTGGACCAGTGCAAGGCCCGAAGTAGTGTGGACGGGCGCGTGCTACCCAAACCCCTGAAAAATCACTGCCAGTGAGTGGAGTTTGAATCTTGTGGGGTGCTTCCTGTGAACATGGCAGGCTTGGTGATTTATTTAATAGACATCTGCAATTGGAAAGACGATGCCGTGCATCATTACTAACGAAGTGATGGTTACCAACTAATCGACAAAGAACATCTTCACAGTGTGAAAACAAACAAGGCTTGTGCCAGATATATTTAAGTGGGAGCGAGATGTACTGTACCAGGCAGACTTCCCTGAGGGAGACACTGTATCTGGTTTGGATGCTTCTTAACAGCAAGGGGGTCATATCTGGGGCTTGTAAATGTACGGGGTAAGATTAACGGACGTTTGAAAATGATGATTATTTACTATTAATCATGTTGGTTGGGAGGAGGGAGCTGTGAGGGCTGTTATAAATATATATCTTTATTGGTTCTGGGGCCACAAGAACTTATACTAGATTTTTGCATCTATTGCTAAAAGGAGAAGTGTGTGTGTGTATGTATGTATGTATGTATGTATGTATGTATGTATGTATGTATGTATGTATGTATATATATATATATATATATATATATATATATATATATATATATATATATATATATATATATATATGTATATATATATAAAGTTCAAAACACACCTGGTCACAAGTGTGCCGCACTGATCGGGTCCTCAGTCGAAGTCCTCAGCATCATCCCGTTTCGGCCCTTCAACCTCGATACGGTCAGCTAAGGTGGGCCAGCAGGGGCACATACACATCCACATGCAGCAACTGCACCTGGATGCGTACATACCCCCACCCCCAGCCAGTGCGAACAACAACAACACCTCCACATCCAGAATCCACAGCACCAAACAAACATGGTGGAACACTCAATATATATACACATATACATACACACACAGATGCATATATATATAAATATATATATTCTCCGTAGGTGATTCTGTCTGTCTGTCTGTCTGTCTGTCGGACGTCTGTCCGGGGGTGAGGCTTACTCCGTTGAGAGAGTAGCTCCACCCATTCTGGAAGAGGCTTCAAAAACAAAATAATATCCACCATTTTATTTACTCGCATATCTTTGAGGCCCGTTTTGTTAGGCCCGTGGTGTCTTGCTCTCTCTCACAGTTTTATTTCAACTCTAATTCGATATATCATTTCATTTTTAACAGTCGCTAACATAGTTTTAGACTAGGTTGAAAAAAACAGGAATAAAATCCGATGAAAGTTACCGTTTATAGAACGAAATGAATTTTCAAAGGCCCATACCATAGCCTTTATCTCGACTGTAATTCACGATCTGATTTCATTTTTATCGATGGTTTTAATCTCGGTTTCAGCTATAATTGAGAAAATTCACGCACACATGGGAAATTGCCGAGATATATTAATTACAGCAACAATTATAACATTTTGATTACAACAACCCACTCAGCAGGCAATGTCTGTTTCGTTCGGAGCGATTATACACCGCCCAAAGAAGATTTTTTTCTCGAAATAAAATCTTGAAATCTTTAATATATATTTTTTGGGGTTTTCGCACGAGTTTTCAAGGCTGAATCAATCTGTACACATTCAGGATTAATAAAGAAACTCCATTTCACGTTTTTTCATCGCGTTTTTTTTGTCAGATTCTTGGTGCGACTTGCTCTCGACGTCAGAATATGCTCCATATGCGTCGTGTGCATCCGAGCTGTCTTTAGCTCAAGGTTACGTAATGTGGGGGCATGTGGGTGGCCATTCCTGATTCTTCATGTCAGCGCTGTCTCAATGAGTTGCATGAGGGTTATTTGTAACTGCCATTTTCAAAATGAATAAAAGAATGAGGGAACAGAACGAGATACCAATGAACGTCGTGATCCTCTCCCACTCCCCCGTGTGTGTTACCTCCCCTCCCCCTCTGTATGTTACCCGCCCCACCCCCCCTCCCCCGTGGGTGATCCATCCCCCCCCCCCCCCCCCCCGCCAGTGGGTGGATCCACCCCCAGCCCCCCATGGGTGATGCGCCCCCACAACCCCCGTGGGTGATCCACTCCCCCCGTGGGTGATCCACTCCCTCGATGGGTGACCCACTCCCCAGTGCAGTGTGTGTGTGTGTGTATACAGTCACGTGAAAAAGTAAGTACACCCCATGTAAAGTTTTGACTTTTTCAACATATTTCAACATACAGCTATTTGATCTTCATTTCAACAATATTGATAGATAAAGGTGATATAATATAACAAATATCATGAAACATTTACATTTTGTAGTCCATTGTATAATTTAAATAAACATAAATGCAAATTTTGCATGTGGAAAAAGTAAGTACACCCCTACATTTATCACTATTTCAAATACCTAAAATTTGAATCAAGTGCACCAGCTCAGGTGCAAATGATTAGAACATCGTTAGAGAGGATCTTGGAGGAACCTGTCTTATTTAAACCTCAGACATTTAGTTTGGTTTGCTCTTTGTTGTTGAAGTGTGTGGCGTCACCATGCCTAGATCAAAAGAGCTCTCTGAAGCCTTCAGAAAGAAGGTTATAAATGCCTACGAGTCTGGGAAGGGATTTAAAAAGATCTCCAAACAATTTGAAATCAATCATTCGACTGTCCGGAAGATCATCTACAAGTGGAGAATATTCCAAACAACTGCCAACTTGTTCAGGCCAGGCCGCCCCAGCATGTTTAGCCCGAGAGCAGACCGCAAGATGCTGAAAGAAGTCTCTAAGAACCCCAGAATGTCATCACGGGACCCACAGGTAGCTCTTGCCACTGTTGATGTCAAAGTGCACAAGTCTACCATTAGAAAGAGGCTGCACAAATTTGATCTACATGGGAGGTGTGCCAGGAGCAAACCTTTGTTGTCCAGAAAGAACATCAGGGCAAGACTAAAGTTTGCCAATGAACACCGAGGCAAAGACCAGCACTTCTGGAACAATGTGCTCTGGATAGATGAGTCAAAGGTAGAGCTATTTGGCCACAGTACCAGAAGACATGTTTGGCGAAAACCAAAGACAGCATTTGACCACAAGAACCTGATACCAACTGTAAAGCATGGTGGTGGAAATATTATGGTTTGGGGCAGCTTTGCTGCATCAGGGCCTGGGCAGCTCAACATCATAGAATCCACGATGAATTCTTCATTGCATCAGAGGGTGCTTGAGGATAATGTGAGGCCATCTGTCGGAGTGTTGAAGCTCAACCGAAGGTGGACCTTGCAACATGAAAATGACCCTAAACATACCAGTAAATCCACCAAGGAATGGCTGAAAAGAAAGAAATGGAGGGTTCTGGAATGGCCAAGTCAAAGCCCGGATCTAAATCCCATGAGATGTTGTGGAGGGATTTGAAACGAGCTGTGCATGCAAGAAACCCCTCAAACATCGCACAGCTGAAAGAATTCTGCAAGGAGGAGTGGGCAAAAATTTCTCCCAGTCGATGTCAGAGACTGGTAGACAGTTATAAGAAACGCCTACTTGAGGTTGTTTCTGCCAAAGGGGGCAATACCACCTATTAGAGCCAAAGGTGTACTTACTTTTTCACGTGACTGTAGAGGAATGGTTAAATAACACACATCATTGTAATTGTGAACATTCCGCATTCAAAGATCCACATCAGAAACACGTCATCACAGGTGATCTCAGAATAGTGAAAGATAAAAGATTACGTGCATTACTTACAAAAGGACCAAATTATAGAGAAAATAAAAGAATAAACTGGAATAAAGCAATGGAACTTACAATGATGGGACTGGGCGAATGGATGAAAGAACAAATTGATAAACATAAAGTACCAAACACACAAATGGCTTTATGGTTGGAGGAGGTAGAGAAACATGTGAAAAGGAGAGTTGTTGATTTGAAAAGAAAAGTTCGAATCAATAATCCAAAGGCAATTTTAAACAATCCAGAGACACGTGATCGCTTAAGGCAGCTGCAAACACAATATGTTATTGTTCCAATTGACAAAGCAAATAATAATATTACATTTGTATGTAAAACATTCTATATTCAAACACTTTTGGAAGAATTGGGCCTAGACACGGGAATTTCAAAGACCTACAAAATAAGTAACAACAAGTCAGGAGACGACGATGGTTCACGAGCGAGCGGTATTCAATGACAAAGGACGGATTATAACCAAAACAGGCCCGGACAGGCCAGGGCCGGAAATGTCAAAACGAAGGTAACTGACCTTGAAATGAGATAGAAAATAATGTATAATCAGTTATGAGGTTAGTTAGCTACACAATACCGAAAATTCGGTTAAAAATGAAATGAAAAAAAAAAAAAAAATGAGGAAAAAAAATGAAAAATCGAGCTCCGTGGGGCTAGACACATGACATTGGCCGAACCAAATACCGAAACCCCTGTCAGATTTCACCAAACCCCTCAGAGAAGATGTAGCTTGAAATCGATTACCCCCTAAAAAGACATCTTTTTCTGGCGTGGCTCCGCCCACAATGGGCGCAATACGCCCACTCCAGGCAGGACACAACTAGATCATGATATCAACGTCCCACCCAAGTTTCATCAAGATCGGATGATATCATCGGTTAGTTATGCTGCAGACAGACACACACACACACACACACACAGAGAGACAGACAGACAGACACACACCCATGACGAATATAGTGGTCACTTGATAACTCGTGAACCAATAACAAAACAGACTTGATACAACACCATACAAATCACTCAACGGTGAGAAGACTGCTAGTTCCGGATAAACACCATAAATTACCATTCATTTACTGGATCCCAAAAATGCACAAACACCCTTGTAAGATGAGGTTCATCGTCGCAAGTAGAGAATGTAGTTTGAAACCTTTGTCGGGCAGTATAGCAGCGGCAATGAAACTAATCTATAAATGCTTTAAAAACTACCATGAAAAAGTGAAGTTTTATTCTGGTATTAAGAAATTCTGGATCATTGACAATTCCAAACCGGTAATCGACAGTGTCCACAACATTAATAACAAGGGTAAGGCAAAATGTCTTTCAACCTTTGATTTTTCCACATTGTACACAAACATTCCACATGACAAGCTGGTAACCGCATTGGACAGAGCAGTAGATAAAGCATTTGCAGGAGGTAATAGAGTATACATTAATGTACATCAAAATAGAGCACACTGGTCTGTAAAGGATAAAAATCAATATTCATGCAGTTTTTCAAAAAGTAAACTCAAAGAAAGTATTCGATTTCTACTAAACAACAGTTTCTTTGCACTTGGCAACAAGATACTCTAGCAGACAATGGGCATACCCATGGGTTCAGATCTCAAGATACTCGAGCAGACAATGAGCATACCCATGGGTTCAGATCCCAAGATACTCCAGCAGACAATGGGCATACCCATGGGTTCAGATCCCAAGATACTCCAGCAGACAGTGGGCATACCCATGGGTTCAGATCCCAAGATACTCCAGCAAACAATGGGCATACCCATGGGTTCAGATCCCTAGATACTCCAGCAGACAGTGGGCATACCTATGGGTTCAGATCCCAAGATACTCCAGCAGACAATGGGCATACCCATGGGTTCAGATCCCAAGATACTCCAGCAGACAGTGGGCATACCCATGGGTTCAGATCCCAAGATACTCCAGCAGACAGTGGGCATACCTATGGGTTCAGATCCCAAGATACTCTAGCAGACAATGGGCATACCCATGGGTTCAGATCCCAAGATACTCCAGCAAACAATGGGCATACCCATGGGTTCAGATCCCAAGATACTCCAGCAGACAGTGGGCATACCTATGGGTTCAGGTCCCAAGATACTCCAGCAGACAGTGGGCATACCCATGGCTTCAGATCCCAAGATACTCCAGCAGACAATGGGCATACCCATGGATTCAGATCCCAAGATACTCCAGCAGACAGTGGGCATACCCATGGATTCAGATCCCAAGCTACTCCAGCAGACAGTGGGCATACCCATGGATTCAGATCCCAAGATACTCCAGCAGACAGTGGGCATACCCATGGGTTCAGATCCCAAGATACTCCAGCAGACAATGGGCATACCCATGGATTCAGATCCCAAGCTACTCCAGCAGACAGTGGGCATACCCATGGATTCAGATCCCAAGATACTCCAGCAGACAATGGGCATACCCATGGATTCAGATCCCAAGATACTCCAGCAGACAGTGGGCATACCCATGGATTCAGATCCCAAGATACTCCAGCAGACAATGGGCATACCCATGGATTCAGATCCCAAGATACTCCAGCAGACAGTGGGCATACCCATGGGTTCAGATCCCAAGGTACACCAGCAGACAATGGGCATACCCATGGGTTCAGATCCCAAGATACTCCAGCAGACAATGGGCATACCCATGGATTCAGATCCCAAGCTACTCCAGCAGACAGTGGGCATACCCATGGGTTCAGATCCCAAGATACTCCAGCAGACAATGGGCATACCCATGGATTCAGATCCCAAGATACTCCAGCAGACAGTGGGCATACCCATGGGTTCAGATCCCAAGGTACTCCAGCAGACAATGGGCATACCCATGGGTTCAGATCCCAATATACTCCAGCAGACAGTGGGCATACCCATGGGTTCAGATCCGGCCCCTTTCTTTGCCAACTTGTTTCTGCACATGTACGAGTTTGATTGGGTCCAGAACATGTGCAGGAATAAATTAACAACTGCACGAAGATGCGGAAACATCTTCAGGTTCATTGATTATTTGTTGGCAATTAACAATGGATTTATATTTGAGCAGCTTCATGATGATATATATCCAAAAGAACTTGAATTTAAAAAGGAAAACCAAACTTCCACTTCAGTTTCCTTTTTAGAATTACAAATTGACATCCATAATAATAAATTTCACACCAAATTATTTGATAAACGAGATGCATTTCCATTCCACATTGTACGAATGCCTTTCTTAGACAGCAACATTCCCAAAAAGCTATTTTATGGTACAGTTGCAGGTGAAATAATTAGGACTGTGAGAGCAACCACACACAGCTCTGAACGTGTCAATAGATTACAACAACTAGTCAGACGTATGTTAGCGCAGGGAGCTGCAGTTGGTAGATTCAAACAAGTTTTCTTTAAAATCACAAAACGACACCAAATCGAATTAGTAAAATACAATACGAATAGTAAAAATATTATTCATGAGATATTTATGTAAATACAGTACAATATAATAATTAAATATTCTGCAAATCAATGTTGCTACAAATCAATCAGTGGTTGCTAGGATATGGCAGCATGCCAAAAACCGTTATAGGTGACAGTTTGAACATTCGAAATACAGTTTGATCAAGAGGTAGGTGGTGTGGTCGTGCTGGTTGGTAGATTGGTGTATTTAAGGTAAGATGTGCATGATATAATATTGTAATGTTATCGAGTGTGTAAGGAAAGTTATAAATATATGATAATACATTAAATCCTATTGCGAGTAAAGTTGGAATAAGTGATGTTGCATTGATGAGTTGACTGATTGCCAAGACGCAACTGAGGTTGTGGATCTACTGATGTACCATCTATTGATGTGGATCCATGATCGAGGTTGTGGATCTACTGATTGACCATCTATTGATGTGGACCCACGATCGAGGTTGTGGATCCGCCATTTGGAGAGGTCCTCGGCTGAAAGGATCGAAACCTCGAGGAAGAACGGTGCCCAGATGATGATCCGTGCAGTCGGGAAACTAGTCAATTGCTTACAGGTTAACGTTCTTGCTTTAGGTAGAGGAACTATGTTTTGAGGTTTCCAATTTAAATAAAGATGAATATGGGATGTTGTGAAATTAACATCATTTAGAGAAATCCTTTAAATTAGTTATATTTAAGTTTAGGAGCTACCAATACTGTACAATTAATTAAATGCATATGTTGAATAAGAATTGAAAAAGAGAAATAAGAATTGAAAATCATAAGAGATAGAATTGTGAGAAACAAAAATAGAAAAACAAGATGTGTGTGTGTGTGTGTGTGTGTGTGTGTGTGTGTGTGTGTGTGTGTGTGTGTGTGTGTGTGTGTGTGTGTGTGTGTGTGTGTGTGTGTGTGTGTGTGTGTGTCTGTGAATAAAAGAGAGAGATAGAATTGTGAGGAACAGAAATGAAAAAACAAGATGTGTGTGTGTGTGTGTGTGACCCACTATGTGTGTGTGTGTGACCCACTCTCCCCCGTGTGTGACCCACTCTCCCCCGTGTGCGTGATGTGGAAGGGAGAGGATTTGAGCTCTTAAAGTTACATTTTACATGAGATGTAATAACACATTTCAAACTGTATTTCCCATGTGCACGCACATGCATTCGCATGTTATCAGAAGTAAATATATTGTGTAGATTACATTATTTGTGGGTCTGATAAATTGGCAGTAACCATTTTGTGAAACTGAATGTGCAGGTGCAGCATCTAACCCAATATGTCGAAATGTCACACATGTCCATGCCTGTGGGATTCCCATGGGTGACCCCACTCGTACTTGTACAATATGTATTTTCTTGAACATTCATGGTAGGGGAGGAGGGGAGGCAGGTAGGGAACGAGAGGTGAGGGGAGAAGGGAGAATGGAGGGGAAAGGAGTAGGGGAGAGACGGGGGTGGGGGAGAGAAGAGAGAAGAGAGGGGTGGGGGAGGGAGAGCAGGTGTTAAGGGGGGGGGAAAGAGGTGGGGTAGAGAGAGGAGTGGTGGAGAGAGAAGGGTTGGGGATATAAAACTACTCGTCATTTTCAAACAGCATGTACCATTTTAAAAGAGATTATAACATGGGCTTCCCTTGGGGGATGCGACTCGACCTACAGCTCCCACCCCTTCCCCTCCCTCATCCCATCCACTCCCCTGCCTTCTCCCGGACTCCCAACCCAACTCTTCCCATGCATACAAACAAACATCGAGAATATCACTCAAACTAGAGCAACAAGGTCATGACAAATATTTAAGCAAAATGGGAAATAAAACAAATAGAAAGGTAAGAGAATGGTGAATCTACGGTGTACCATTACCAAGCAGGTTGTAGAGCGCTCGCCAAGCGGCTTAAGCACTCGAGCAAGCACCTCCAACAAATCTGTTGAAATGCCCGGAGTATCCAGCAATGTCTAAATTAGACAAATGACCACTTTTTTTAGCAGTCGAAACTGCCACTAAGGTCAATAACGCAGTAAAAAATGTGAAATTCAGTTCAGGTGAAGAGGTTATCGAGCTTATCGCATGGTAGAAGTAAAACGTGTACAGAAATTAAATAAAGGCACAATCACTAGCGTTTATAAGCATTGCGATGTATACAGGAATACACGATTCATAGGTATGCAGATCAGCGATATTACCATTCATAGATATGAAGCTTTATTGTACAGAAACCGACCTGTTCTGAGGCAAGGCGTACTTGAGTTGAGCAGACAAAATGGCAGCATTAAGACCCCAAGCAGAGCAGGCTGACCAAAGATACGCCTGTTTCTAATTTTAGCGTAAATAATTTCAAAAAGGGTGTTCAAACACACCGAAACACCCAGTTCTCATTAATGCAATCCCTTGGAGTTTGAGAAGTATGCATGCAAAGTTTGGGTCCGCTCGGTTTTATGGTGTTGGAGTTATGGAGGAGACACACGCACACACCCTTTTATTATCACTGTATATATTAACAGCCTTTATAAATGTGCGTAAAACAAACTGCTTCAGAGAGTTCATAGAACACGATACACCACACAGTGTTAAGTATATACTTCGATTTTAATACAATAATGATTTTAATAGGTTTTGTACCACACAAGGTTTTATTGCTTTTGTACCTCGTGACCATTAATCTCGTTGCTGAGTTAAGTTGAGAGTGTTTAGATTTGCTTTCCTCTGGGACACGCCGGACATCTACACGTTTCATGATAATTTGTGGAACTAATTTTGTGGTCATTTCACATCTTTCTCATATTTGTCCTTACCTCCTCTAGTCCCCTGTGCTCATTGGTCTTGCTTTTTGCTTTCGTTCCTCCATACGTGCACCTCGGTGTGTGCTCAGTGGCCCCTATGAGGGTACTGTGACTGTGTCATGTGCTCCTCGCTCTTGCTTTCTGCATTCCCCGCACTATTTTTTGTACTTGTACTCTCTACACGCGTCCTTCTCCACCTGGTTCAAGGGTGTGTTCTGGTGCTTGATAAAGTATATAAAGAGTGCCATGTCCTGTGCCGTGTCCCGTGCCGTGCGTCTTCATCACTCCTATTGCTGACCTGCGGCCTGCAGAAATTCGGAAGAGCGATCGCGTAGTGTGTGAGACACAAGATGTCATCAAGGGATTCATTTATCAATTCTCTGCATGTGTGTTTATACATCTGAAAATCAACAAATTTCTCAATTTAATGAATATTCATGATTATGCAAATGAGCTAATTGACAAAACAACAATAGGTGTTAAAGGGGAAATGCATGTAGTCTCGATTTGGTCCCAGATTTCTAATTGTATCTTAAAAACTGAGACCGATTTAATGATCGAGCTGCTGTGGTTCAATTTCCGATAAGTTGCCAAGGAAACAGCTCAATTTGATAAAATGCAAATGAGTTATTTTTCTGGGAACATTTGTTTTTTTTCATTCAGTTCATCCAAGTGAATAATTTAGTGTCCATGAGAAATTGTACTGGGGAGAGGTTGGTCTTCAATGCCCCCCCCCCCCCCCTGGCCTATTTGGCCTTTCAATCCTAGTTCACCCAAACAGATAATCTTGGGTATGTTCAGCTACCAAGCAGCTAGCAAGTGCTTACCAAGCCAACCGTTCCTTATCAATGGTTTCAAATGGAGTGCTTGCTTGAGTGCTTAAGCCACTTGGCGATCGTTTCGCAAGAAACTTGCTGGAGGGCAGGGGATGGGGGTGGGGGTTGTGCCCTTGGCCTGACCTTGAGTACCCCCAGCACATCAGCAAAATTTGGTGTGGATTGGCCCACCCGTTTTCACCCCTCAGCCCAAATTGGGCTACGGGGTATTGTCGTCATGGGCGTTGCCCGGGCGTCCGTCAACTTTTGGTTTCCATCAATTTCAAGGAGAACAGCTTGTCTGATTAAGTCCATTTTTGCAGTGTGTGCTGGGGTTGAGTAGAGGAAGGTTCCTTTCGAAAATGGGCGCGCTGCGATTTTCAATATGGCCGCCACGGCAGCCATCCGGGCGTCCATCAACTTTTGGTTTCCGTCAATTTCGAGCAGAACGGCTTGTCCGATTAAATCCATTTTTGCAGTGTGTGTTGGGGTTGGGTAGAGGAAGGTTCCTTTCGAAAATGGGCTAGCTGCGATTTTCAATATGGCCGCCACGGCAGCCATCTTGAAATTGGTTTCCGTCAATTTCGAGCAGAACGGCTTGTCCGATTAAATCCATGTTTGCTGTGTGTGTTGGGGTTGAGTAGAGGAAGGTGCCTTTCGAAAATGGGCGCGCTGCGATTTTCAATATGGCCGCCACGGCAGCCATCTTGAAATTGGTTTCCGTCAATTTCGAGCAGAATGGCTTGTCCGATTAAATCCATGTTTGCAGTGTGTGTTGGGGTTGGGTAGCGGAAGGTTCCTTTCGAAAATGGGCGCGCTGCGATTTTCAATATGGCCGCCACGGCAGCCATCTTGAAATTGGTTTCCGTCAATTTCGAGCAGAACGGCTTGTCCGATTAAATCCATGTTTGCTGTGTGTGTTGGGGTTGGGTAGCGGAAGGTTCCTTTCGAAAATGGGCGCGCTGCGATTTTCAATATGGCCGCCACGGCAGCCATCTTGAAATTGGTTTCCCCCATGCATGGGCTGAGGGGTTACGCCCGCTTTGCGGTGCCATTTTTTTTCTATGATTTCAGATTTACACAAACACACAGATAGAGAATTTCGTTGTGGAGTGGGGGATTTGTAGGAGATTTGTAGGGAATTGTGGGGGGGAGGGGGTGGGGGGGGGGCAATTAAAACCTTGACCAGACTCTGAAGTACCTACATCCACAATTTAGGGTCAATACGTGCTACGGTTCAGCCGTGAAAGATTAACAGACAAATGCACAAACAGGAAGACACGAAATCCCGAAAACTAATTTAACCTTAAAAATAATTTGTGGTTGCATTAAATGATCAAATATGGAAATCCTGTTCAAATTGCAAATCAATCGGATGAAAATTGAGGATTTTAGAAATTCGACAAAGTTGGTGACCTTTGGCCTATGTTGACCTTTTGACTTCAAAATCAATAGGGCTCTTGCTTAAGGCCATCTCTGCCATTTGGTGAAGTTTCGTGGAGATCGGTTGAAAATTATGACCTGTCGGCTGCAGGAGATTGACGTACAGACAGACGGAATAACACACGTGACCAACCAATATACAGTACTCGCTTACTTGGACTTGAAAAATCTTCGATGTTTGCAAATATCAAACACACAAACACTTAGCATTATTTATAAGATAGGCCAAACTGTTCCGTATCAGTTACAGGTTAAGCTAATACCTTCAGGTTGCACACTAAACTGGTATATACTGTGTTGTTAAAGGGGAAAACTGTGTATATGAAAACTGTGTCGTTAAACTGTGTATTTGAATCAATACTCATGGAACACGTGACCATATCTATCCCTTGAATCCTCCCTTAGCAATCAAAATGGCGTCCATAGTAACCGAGTCTATAAACTCCACTTTGAACAGGAAAAACAGATTTTTATTTCAGGATGTCTCGCTGTTCCCTCTGTGAACCTTGGCTGCTGCTATTTGAAGGATTCCATGGTTGCCAGGTAACTCTAATTGCTCATTTTAATTTTCCATGGCGCGAAGTTGACTCCACGGGGCCGCTCAGGGGCGCCGCCAGCAGTGGAAGTGGTCACCGAGCTGGGTGTGAAGATTGGTGACGTGGTGTTGGTTGTAGGCGGTTCAACCCAGTGGAGATCACACTCTGGTGCGGGGATTAATGAGCGATATTCCCATCCAGGTGCGTGAAGAACCCGACTTTGGGAGGAAAGGAAGGGAGACGTTTGGTGCTGTTCAGGTGCTGAAGCGCGCCCACCAGAGCTTTGTGCTGTGCCGAGCCGTGTCCCGTGCCGTGTGCTGTGCCGAGCCGTGTCCCGTGCCGAGCCGTGTCCCGTGTTGTGTTCTGTGCTGTGCCGAGCCGAGCCGTGTGCCATGTCCCGTGCCGAGGTGTGTGCTGTGCCGTGCCATGTGCCGTGCCGTGTGTTGCACCCTGATCTATGCCGTGCCGTGTGTTGCGCCGTGATATATGCCGTGCCCTGTGTTGCGCCATGATATACGCCGTGCCCTGTGCTGTGTCGTGTGTTGTGCCGTGATATATACTGTGCCCTGTGCTGGTGTGTTGCACCCTGATCTATGTCGTGCCGTGTGTTGCGCCCTGATCTATGCCGTGCCCTGTGCTGTGCCGTGATATATGCCGTGCACTGTGCCGTGCTGTGATATATGTCGTGCGCTGTGCCGTGCATTGCACCGTGATATATGCCGTGCCCTGTGTTGCACCGTGATATATGCCGTGCCCTGAGCTGTGCCGTGTGTTGCGCCCTGATCTATGCCGTGCACTGTGCCGTGCCATGTGTTGCGCCGTGATGTATGCCGTGCCCTGATCTATGCCGTGCCCTGTGCTGCGCCCTGATCTATGCCGTGCCCTGTGCTGTGCCGTGTGTTGCGCCGTGATATATGCCGTGCCCTGTGCCGTGTGTTGCGCCCTGATCTGTGCCGTGCCGTGTGTTGCGCCCTGATCTATACCGTGCCCTGTGCTGTGTGTTGCGCCGTGCCGCGCGTCTTCATCGCTCCTATTGCTGACCTGCAGAAATTCGGAAGAGCGATCGCGCCGTGTGAGACACAAGATGTCATTAATGAATCCACCATTGGTGAGAAGGCTCCTCCATGTTGTATTTCGTCTGGTGCTTCGTGCACCTCGTGACCCCGAGAGTGATATTCTGATTGAGGAGGCCTGAGGCAAGGAAACATTTTATCAAGGAAAGGTTGGCAGTGCGAACATAAACACTTATTTCAAAGGTTGTAAAACTCTGGTCTTCATTGAGGATGGAAATGCACGGTTTTCCGACATGAAAGACTTTCCAAACAATTTCCGACAAATTGCGAGAAACTCTTCAACACGATGCGTCACTCGCTATGCTGACGTCATTTTCAGCACAGATATGTCCAAGGAGGATTCGGTGAAAGCAATCGAAAGGAAGCGCAGAGGATGCACAGACAAGTTACTGGCAAAGGGCGAAACCACCAAAAAAACAGGTGACCGGAAGTCGTTCTTGACGAATGACGACAACAAAAACATCTTGTGCAAGTCACGTGTGAAGCTTGGGGAGGGAGGAGGTGAACAAACAATGGGGGTGGGGAGGAATAGGGGGCAGAAAAGGATGTCTGGGGGGGCAGAAGAGGGTGTCTGGGGAGCAGAAGAGGATGTCTGGGGAGCAGAAGAGGATGTCTGGGAAGCAGAAGAGGATGTCTGGGGAGCAGAAGAGGATGTCTGGGGGGCAGAAGAGGATGTCTGGAAAGCAGAAGAGGATGTCTGGGGAGCAGAAGAGGATGTCTGGGGGGGGCAGAAGAGGATGTCTTGGAAGCAGAAGAGTGTCTGGGGAGCAGAAGAGGATGTCTGGGGGGGGGGGGGGGCAGAAGAGGATATCTGGGGAGCAGAAGAGGATGTCTGGGGGGCAGAAGAGGATGTCTGGGGGGCAGAAGAGGATATCTGGGGAGCAGAAGAGGATGTCTGGGGGGCAGAAGAGGATGTCTGGGGGGCAGAAGAGGATGTCTGGAAAGCAGAAGAGGATGTCTGGGGAGCAGAAGAGGATGTCTGGGGGGGCAGAAGAGGATGTCTGGGAAGCAGAAGAGTGTCTGGGGAGCAGAAGAGGATGTCTGGGGGGGGGGCAGAAGAGGATATCTGGGGAGCAGAAGAGGATGTCTGGGGGGCAGAAGAGGATGTCTGGGGGGCAGAAGAGGATGTCTGGGGAGCAGAAGAGGATGTCTGGGGAGCAGAAGAGGATGTCTGGGGGGCAGAAGAGGATGTCTGGAAAGCAGAAGAGGATGTCTGGGGAGCAGAAGAGGATGTCTGGGGGGGCAGAAGAGGATGTCTGGGAAGCAGAAGAGTGTCTGGGGAGCAGAAGAGGATGTCTGGGGGGTTGCAGAAGAGGATGTCTGGGGGCTGGCAGAAGAGGATGTCTGGGGGGCAGAAGAGAAGGCTGTGGGGAATAAGAGGATGTCTGGGGGGCAGAAGAGGATGTCTGGGGGGTGGCAGAGGAGGATGTCTGGGGGGTGGCAGAAGAGGATGTCTGGGGGGCAGAAGAGGATGTCTGGGGGGTGGCAGAGGAGGATGTCTGGGGGGTTGCAGAAGAGGATGTCTGGGGGCTAGCAGAAGAGGATGTCTGGGGGGCAGAAGAGGATGTCTGGGGGGCAGAAGAGAAGGCTGGGGGGAATAAGAGGATGTCTGGGGGGCAGAAGAGGATGTCTGGGGGGTGGCAGAGGAGGATGTCTGGGGAGTGGCAGAAGAGGATGTCTGGGGGGCAGAAGAGGATGTCTGGGGGACAGAAGAGGATGTCTGGGGGGCAGAAGAGGATGTCTGGGGGGCAGAAGAGGATGTCTGGGGGGTTGCAGAAGAGGATGTCTGGGGGCTGGCAGAAGAGGATGTCTGGGGGGCAGAAGAGAAGGCTGTGGGGAATAAGAGGATGTCTGGGGGGTGGCAGAGGAGGATGTCTGGGGGGTGGCAGAAGAGGATGTCTGGGGGGCAGAATATGATGTCTGGGGGGCATAAGAGGATGTCTGGGGGACAGAAGAGGATGTCTGGGGGGCAGAAGAGGATGTCTGGGGGGCATAAGAGGATGTCTGGGGGGTTGCAGAAGAGGATGTCTGGGGGCTGGCAGAAGAGGATGTCTGGGGGGCAGAAGAGAAGGCTGTGGGGAATAAGAGGATATCTGGGGAGCAGAAGAGGATGTCTGGGGAGCAGAAGAGGATGTCTGGGGGGCAGAAGAGTTTGTCTGGGGGGCAGAAGAGGATGTCTGGGGGGCAGAAGAGGATGTCTGGGGGGCAGAAGAGGATGTCTGGGGGGCAGAAGAGGATGTCTGGGGGGCATAAGAGGATGTCTGGGGGGCATAAGAGGATGTCTGGGGTGGACAAGATGGATACAGAAAAAGATTCATGGAAGAAAATCTGGAAGTATGGAAGGAGGAGGAACTGGGGTGGAAAGGGTTAATGAGGGTAGAAAAGATCATGGTTTTGGATTGGGAATGATCTGAGATGATGGTGAACAGATGTCTTCAAGACCTGGAGGGAAGAATGAGATTGAAGAGGATGAGGGATCCTTCCTTCCCACCCCGAAACAAGTTCCCCACATTAATCAATACAGAAGTTGTTTAATCAATACAGAATTAAACATTAACATCGATCGCAGTTTCATTTTGTGCCCAAAGGTGTTTTATGGTCATGAACACAGTTGTTGGTTGAAGCGACTATTTTTCTCTTGTTTTAATGACTTGGAATCTTTGGACCGTAGGAGGCCTTGAACATCCTGCTCCGAAGACCATCGGCTGGGGCTATCTGGTGCCACAATGACCACTGAGGAGACCGTGTGCTCTGAAACGGAGACCCTGGAGACTCAAGCAGATCACATCACAGATGAGGTACCAAGTATAAATGGTACTTTCCTGTTATCTCGGACCTTAGCGTTGATTCGTGCTTGTTAGAATTCATGTGGCGGTGGGGGGGAGGGGGAGCGGTGGGGGGGAGGGGGAGCGGTGGGGGGGAGGGGGAGCGGTGGGGGGGGGAGGGGAGCGGTGGGGGGGGAGGGGAGCGGTGGGGGGGAGGGGGGGCGGTGGGGGGAGGGGAGCGGTGGGGGGGAGGGGGAGCGGTGGGGGGGGTGGGGGGCGGTGGGGGGGAGGGGAGCGGTGGGGGGGGAAGGAGCGGTGGGGGGAGGGGGAGTGGTGGGGGGGAGGGGGAGCGGTGGGGGGGGAGCGGTGGGGGGAGGGGGAGCGGTGGGGGGGAGGGGGAGCGGTGGGGGGGAGGGGGAGCGGTGGGGGGGAGCGGTTGGGGGAGGGGGAGCAGGGAGGTGAGGTGAGGTGAGGAGGGAGGTGAGGGGAGGGGGAGAGGGGAGGGGAAGGGGAGCGGGGGAGGTGAGGGGAGGTGAGGTGAGGTGAGGGGGGGGAGGTGAGGGGAGGTGAGGTGAGGGGAAGTGAGGGGAAATGAGAGGAAGTGAGAGGAAGTGAGGGGAAGTGAGGGGAGGTGAGGTGAGGTGAGGTGAGGAGAAGTAAGGGGAGGTGAGGTGAAGAGAAGTGAGGGGAAGTGAGGTGAGGTGAGGGGAGAGGGAAAGATATACTACATGTATCTTTTGGGTGTGGGGGAGGTGGGGGATGGCTTTGACAGGCCCCTCCGTTTTTGGGGAGGAGGGGGGGGGGAAGGAGGAAAAAAGGGAAGGAGGAAAAAATGTACCTGTGCAAAGAGTGCTTCATAACCTCAGTGTTGCCCAGGTAAAAAAGGAAATTGTAATACCCTTTGCCACCAACACCAGGTGGTGCTACATGGTACATATTTACATAAAGAATTTACGCCCCTCTCATTGTCTCCCACATCCCCGCATGAGGCTGTGGCCACATAGCCTATGTTACCTCCCAGACAAAGTTGTATTTGTATTTGTACGCCGAGTAAAGTATATAAGTGTTTATAGCTGGAGTACCCGGCGTTGCTCAAGCGAAAAAGAAACATTAACATATTTGAAATGAGGGCAAATATAATGTAAAAGCAATTACATCCAAATCAGAATCCATCACAAACGTCAAATTGTAGTGCGGTGCTATGCGCACGACTTGTCTTGGTAATAAAGGAAGCAACAACGAACGTAATCAAAAGAGTCTTTATTCTAAGGATCAAACTATAGCACTGCCGTGCTCGGGGCTGTGTGCCCCGTGTATATCCCGAGGCCACGCCTACCCCTCGGGCGTGGCCGACACCCTCCTGGTGCGCGGAATGATGTCATCGCGCCAGCGAGCCACCGTGTCCGCCACAAAATCATCATTTCACCTTTTCGTAGAATATCTGCTGGTGAATGAGCCGTTCATCACGTTTCTGAGTTAAGTGTGATGACGTTCAGGAAGAAGAAGAAGCCTTACCACAAACTTCGACCGCTTCCGGAATAGTTTTATCATTTGTGTTCAAATGTCTGGCGATTGTTTTGTATTTATTTCTGCGAATGTGTACTTGTATATATCAGTCATTAATCAAAAAGGCTTCGGCACTTTTTTTTACATCCCCAAAAACAAACGTTTTTTTTTTTCAAAAAAAATTTTTTTTTGCCTAAAACACTCCCAGGCACTCACTGATGAACCTCTGAAAGTTTGACGAAGATCCGTTCAGCCATCTCTGAGAAAAATGGCGACACAGACACAGACAGACAGACCAACGGCTCTCATGTAGTAGATTAATCTGACACTTGTGGTTTACAGTTGCTGCTCAATGTTGATGGCGTTAGAAGGCAGGAAGTGACAATGTCAGATTCCTCAACTGGTTAATTGATGTTTGCAAGTCCGACGGGAATTGAAAACTAGGAGAGCAAAGAGCTTAAAGGAAGAAATCATCAAATGTTTGTGTGTGTGTGTGTGTGTGTGTGTGTGTGTGTGTGTGTGTGTGTGTGTGTGTGTGTGTGTGTGTGTGTGTGTGTGTGTGTTTCACTAATTTACTGCCTCTCAAGGCTTCCAGGCCGCACAATTCATGAATCTTGTCATGTCATTCTCATAGCGATTGAGTCTTCCGAGTGGTTGATTTGACCGATGCAAGGTTTGGAGGAGGCAGTAGTGATGTTGTCTGTGACTTGCTTGCGCCGTTGCTGGGAGCGAGGCCGTACCGCCGATGCATTGCCCCTTTTCCCCAGTAAGCTGCTACTCATTCTGATAATTAAAATTCCACCGAGTACATTTGACACGAGAGACAATATTCTGGGCAAAATTGCATTGGAACAACATAGTGACGTCAACAAAGAAGCCGAACCAGCCCCATGATGTTGGTACCGTCTCCAATTCCTTCTACATGGAGCATGTGAACGTCATTTTGGATTGAAAGGAAGTTCAACGTCTCCAGACATTTGGAAACATAATGTAAAACTTTTTCCTGTATTATTCATGATATTATACCCGCAGTTCCACACGGAGAGTGTGCGTCGGATTGTCTTCTCTTACCCTGGCACGTGAACCTCCGCTCGGCCATTCTTAGAGCGTCTAAGGGATCTCTGGGGTGCTGTGTGTTTCAGTCTCTGGAGAGCACTCGGAGGATGATGCAGCTTGTGGAGGAGGTGAGGTTTGCATCTGTACTTTTCCTGAGATTTCCATGACGTAGGAAATTACCCTCGTGTATTTTTTGTTATCTGGAATTTAAAAAAATAACAGAGGAAACTTTTTTCCTGAATATTTAGCATTTACTCTAATTTGACATTGTGAATGAACCCAAATGTATATCTTACAAGGTATATGTTGAATTTCAGCATTTTATCATAAAAACACATTTTGGAAGCTTCCTTGCATCCGAGGCTTGACCAGCCAGACCACAGTGCTATGTATGTATCACACCACAATTACCAAGAGATTGCTTACATTTCTCCATCCTGATCACCAAGCTTTAACATCCCCACTTCCACATCTAAGGGGTGTCACAAGGGATCAATATGCGAAGCCTCCTCCAGGTATTTCTCTGGGGTCCAGGCAATCCATTTCACACAACACATATGTCCTCATTTCCTTGATTAAGGTCATACTGGATCGTGAGTGGAAGGAAAATGCGGGTTGTGAGACTAAGGTAAATTTAACATTGAATCCATTGGGGAATAGGGAAAAACTATTTGACTATATCAATAATAAATAGCCCCAAGTGAGCTTATGGTCATCTCTTGAAGTTGTATTTAAGGCCCCTGCCCCCACCCTCCAGGAGCCCCTCTGGAGCCCCTCTGAGATGGAAAGATATCAGACCAAGCAATCCGGCAGACCATCGAGTAGAAGGACTGTATCAGATTTCAGAGCAATCAGTTAGTAAATAAAGAAGGAGTAGGAATATGAAGTTTGTGGGGTAACCCACCTCCCCGCCTCCTCTCATCTAGAAGCCCCCCATGATCCGAAATTGAAGCCTAGCGATTGTGCGGGATACTCTCTTGTATTCACGTGTCAAGTTTCAAAACAATCAGCCAGGTTATAAGGGAGGAGTAGCAAAAAATGCAAAAACTTAACGGATAGACAAACGGACGGACGACTGGAAGGACAGACATTCGGACATCACGACCCATTTTATAATTTAATCTCATCAAGAATCGATATGAGATGACCAAACAATTGCTGGTGTGGACTTTCCTTTGTCTATGCATGGTGAAAATGCAGGACTCTCTGCAGCCCATTTTTGATGCAGGAGCGAGATGACAAGAGCCAGATATGAAGTGAGCCAACGACAAAGTAAGCCAATGACGACGTAAACCAGCGACGAAGTAAACCAGCCACGATGCGCACCTCAGGACATGCACCCTGAACCAGTCCACGTGACCTTCTCTCAAGGCACTTCTTCCGCTGACTCCTTATACAGGCCGGGAGCTCTGGTCTCTTCTTTCTCTCCTCTCAAGGCCTTCTTCTTGGTCTCGATCCTCCCTCCTTCTTCTTTGTCTCGATCATCTAGGATTCTTCTTTGGACTCAGGGCATTCTCTCTGCCTTTGTCCAGGGTCTCTTCACACAAGCTCCTTCTTAGGAATCACCCTCTGTGCTTTTTCTTTCTTGTTCACCCTCCTTTTCAGGGTGGAGTCGCCCCTCCCACAGGCGGGGCCAAATAAAAATAAATCCTATGCCCGCTTATGGGCCCTACAGCACATTATACCACTGTGGCTGGCACACACTTGCCAGACAGATCGTAACGGCCTTTTTGCACATGTGTGACATGGGAAGTCCTTTTGTGATGGGAAGTCTACAACTGGCCTCGCCCACAAACAAAGTGTTTACGCAAACAATATTACCCTGACTATTCTGTCTATAAATTACATACGCTGCCTCCTTGGCATCACATTTTACAAGATGACCTTTTTTGACAGGTCCCTGTTGTATGGCAATCTAACCTACTCAAAACACACGGACCAGGTTACACTTAGCACAGTCAGTCTAGCTATGGATCCCCCCTTCCAACTAATAGTGTCTTTTGGAATCACAACCAAAATAATCATATGATTTCCTTCAATGGAGAATTATAATTATAATTCACTTACAAGAAAATCACTTTAGATAAGTTTTAAATAAATAAATACAAAAGATGCCTATTGTAAGGAAGCATGAGTTAACTAAATGTTCCTGCTGCCTGAAACACTGTGACCCATTCCTGCAGAAAACAGATTTTTTGGAATGCTGACCACATTCTCCATCCAATCATATAACTTTGCATGAAATTGGCTTTTACCATGGCACACATTGCTTATTTAGTCCACTTGGTTGTGGGATGGGTTTGAAGGCCATAAAATACAAGTTGATGAATCTTTCCTTAGTGTTGGGAAAGGAGGTGCACGGAGCACAGTGCGCAAGCGCAAGAACATCTACACTTACCACCAGAGATGGTTCGAACCTAGATTTTCCGAGCCTGAACAAAAATAAACTGTGAAAAGGCAGGAATCCCAAATCGATTCACACAATTTTCCAGGAATTCCCAGGGAACGATTTACCGGGAAGAAACACGAGCTTGGGCTCTATTTTTTTTTGAAAGCTTTTCTTAGTTCAAGCTCGGGAAAATTAGGCCTGCACCATCTGTGTTGACCAGAATTTTCAGTAGAGTCCTTTTTCACATCATTCACATAGGGGCCTCGGCCGGTAGATTTCACAAAATGATCAAGGATGGTTGTGGACGCCTATTACCTGGTAAACCTATGTGAAATTCATTGTATCCATGCCACTTTTGATCAATCTCCTTATCTGCTCCTCTTTCCCCGTTTCATTTCCCATCTCTCCCTCCTTTGTTCCACGTCCTATTCAATAGAGTAAGGATGCAGGAATCCGCACACTGGTGATGCTCGATGAACAAGGAGGTAGGTCTGTATTTGGCGCTGTTTTGTTGGGAGGTTTCAAGCTATCACATGTTTTGCTAATTCACAAACGCACTGTTACTAATGTGTGATAAAATGCTTAAGTGGGAAAATTTTAATATATATATATATTTTTTTTTAAAGTACAAATTAATTGGCTCTTCTTTATTGTTGCTGGAATGAATTTTTTTTCAACTCCTGCAGAATGTTGGGTAAAAGGAAAGAGTGATCACTTGCATTTCCCAAGGAATTCAGCTCATACACTGTGGTGTAGCCATTGTTTATATTTGGACATATTTACATCAATCCAGTTAATACTAGAGCAAGTCTTAATACTTTTAGAACAGTGACTAATACTACTGCCAAAATAACATGACGAATATGACTACAATTACCATTACAATGGCCCCAATTATTCCGACCTTCTTGTGTGGTTGGCCAGTGAATGCTTTTTGGCCCAAATCTTCTACAAACCGGTTGGCCAGTTCAGTTTGAAGTCCATCATGAGATGGTGTGCACATTGATGTATTGCCCGGCTAACGTGACAGTTTATACCTGGGTCGAGATTCTAACACAGACTGGTGCATACCTCCTTGACTATCCTGCCAGCCTACCTATAATACCAAATCTGTCCTCTATCTCCGACACATACCTACTCTGCTGTAGTTGCAATTTACAGTGTGTGGTGTCTCTCCTTGTAGAAACAGATAAGATGCTGAGGCTAAGCAAGTTTCTTTTCCAAATGTATGCAAACAACAGTGAAGGACAGGGAGAATGAGGCAATGAATAAGAAGAGAGAATAGTAGTCGTCCGTATGTCTACGCCTTCTGTGTAGGCTCCTGCTTGTCGACTAGGCCCGCTTTCAGTACCGGAACACACTTTGCCTGATATAGCTGATCCTCAGTGTCTTGCTTACGCAGTTCACTTGGCAAATGCCTTTCTCTGGTTGGCACAGCCCAAAACGGTGTACTTTCACGGGCACAATCTTCACCTGGTGCTTGTACTGTCCATCCCCTAGCACTGGATTGTAACACCGTGCTCTAACACATGCTGTCCTCATGTGATCCTGTGCTCGTCCTGGCCCACCAGTAAACACAAGCGCATTACACAGCAGGCTTTCCCACACACAATCCTTGCGGTGTTTTTGCATTGCACTCATGCTATGCTTGCACATTCCTAGCAATGGCCACCAGCATGACCCCTCACCGGCTGCTCTTGTTCTCTTGGTACTTACGCTTCTCATTGCTGGACGTCAATGGCTGTGGCCCACTGTTCTGATCCACTTGCCTCTAAAATCCACCAATGGCTAAGCTGTTGTCTGCTGCGAAGGCATACAAACCTGCATGTGCAGTCTGCCAATAGCTGAGTATTTGCCTATTAATGATCTACAAAGTATGAGTACCGGTATGGAGTTTGCCAACGACTGAATCTCAAGCATGCAACGGTGTCAATCCCACCTCACGCTTGTCGTTATCAATGCTACATCCATACCTCTGCAGAGAGAGGTCTCATTCAAACCATTCTACCAACGTGGAAAGCACTTGTCGTGGTGGGGCCTTCCCCCTAGTTCTTGTTCCTCCTCTACCCACAATCACACAGACTGGTACATTTACCTGTGCTTGGCTTCACCTGTACAGTTTCCAATAACTACTGCCATTGAGGTGGATCATAATCACTGCCAATGTGATCTGCACAAGCCTCTTTTTGGTTTGTTGGTTTTTTTAGCCGATGCTCATAATTGTACTTCACTCTGTTGTCTCTACTTCACCCTGTATTGGTGTTTCGCTGCTCTGGGAACTGCCATGCTATTCCCATGGGGCCCCTCAAGGTTGGTTCAGCTTGGTTGGTTACCTACGCCCTCAGCGTACTCCAGGCTTATACAGTCAAGCTCGATTCCAACTGGAGCCTCGTGTTGGTTTAGCGGTTAGGGTACCGGCTTGGGATCCTAGGATCCTGGGTTCAAATCCCGGTCGATCGCTGAATTAACGCCAGGGGGGTTGACTCACCCTGTCATCCTTCCAAGGTCGGCAAATTGAGCACCAGTTCACTGGTAATTCCTTGTGTGTCGCAAGAGGCGACTAACAGGGCAGGATAGGCATCCGGCTATAAAAGATTGCTTCAAATAAGGGGACGGCGGTGCCCAAAAAAGGCCAACCCCTGATCTGTGGGGAAAAATGGCCTCTAAAGGTGGTTCTCGATTCCTATTGGCAAACAGGTGTGGTGCCACATGCCAATTGTGGTCTTGCATCTGTTCACGCCTTGCATGTTGTAGGTGTTCATTCACCACCTCTCAAGTTTGTTGTGCTGCTTGTAGTTACAATCACACAAGAATAACCTTAAGAAGGGCAATCAGGGGAACTACTGCAGATGCAAAGTCCAATGGTAGAACAAGGAATGTCAGGAGGAATGGTGTGAATGACATATTGTTGTGCAGGACACCAAGGGCACCTTGTCAATGTATAAACCCCAATTCTGATGACTTCTTATATAAAATGAGATGAGATGTGTTTAAGCATGCTGTTAAAATACTCCAAAGGCCGGTTGTCTGGGGGTGGTATGAAGATGTCTGGAACTTGTCCACTTCCAAGCCCTGCTATAGTTTTGACATCAGTTCTGCCTCAAAATTCCTTCCTTGGTATTCAGCTCACCATCTTCCTGGGCAGTATTTGGCCAATAATATCCAGGCCAACCAACTTTGTTATTATGAGGCAAAGAAGACAAACTGCCATACCTCCATGTTGTTGTGGGTGATTGGCCACAGGTGGACAACATCCCCCTTCCTCACAGCCGTAGCGACCCTCGTCTTGCTCACCTGATTTCCCAGAAATTCCATCTCATCCGTCAGGAGGTACCATGTGGTGGGCTTTAATTTCAAGTTGGGATCTAGCATTCACTCTATTCATTCACAAATGCCCAAGGTGATCCTCCATTGGGTGGCTAGAAAAATGAGGATATAGTGCAGACACACTAGACATGCCTGCCATTGCATCACTAACGTCAACTCAATGAGGCCCTGGATCATGGCTACTTCACTCGTAAGCCCAAATGCCTTGACATTGAATTCAAAAGGAATGTGGTGGATAGTGAATGCTGTCCCAGTGAATGGTGAATGCTATGCTAGGAGCAAAATAGTGAAGTGTGTGTGGAGGGAACAGTCAATGACTTGTGTGAATGGTGTCACCAAGACAAATACCCTATTGAAACTCCGCATTGTTATATGATGTGTCTTGTTCTATAAATGCACAGAAAGATGGCACATGGATGAAAAAGCATCAGCAGAATTCAGATTTTATACACTAGCAACGGTACCCGCCTTACGTGTGGGGCTTCAATTGGGAGGCCCAAATGAAAAGGCAAAATATCAGAAATTGAAGGCTTTTTTTTATATTTTAAACGATTTATATAAACATCCGTTAAATCATATCACACGCAAATCATCAAAATCTAAACAATATTTGTAGAATTTCAATAAAAGCCACATCACTGTTCATATCGGTAAATATTATTCCAACGTTTGGAAAAACTGAAAAATTGGAAAAACTGATCGTGTTTGGAAAAACTGGAAAATTGGAAAAATTTATCGTGTTTGGAAAAACTGGAAAATTTGAAAAATTTATCGTGTTTGGAAAAACTGGAAAATTGGAAAAATTGATCGTGTTTGGAAAAACTGGAAAATTGGAAAAATTGATCGTGTTTGAAAAACTGGAAAATTGGAAAAATTGATCGTGTTTGGAAAAACTGGAAAATTGGAAAAATTGATCGTGTTTGAAAAACTGGAAAATTGGAAAAATTGATCGTGTTTGGAAAAACTGGAAAATTTGAAAAATTGATCGTGTTTGGAAAAACTGGAAAATTGGAAAAATTGATCGTGTTTGGAAAAACTGGAAAATTGGAAAAATTGATCGTGTTTGAAAAAACTGGAAAATTGGAAAAATTGATCGTGTTTGAAAAAACTGGAAAATTGGAAAAATTGATCGTGTTTGGAAAAACTGGAAAATTGGAAAAATTGATCGTGTTTGGAAAAACTGGAAAATTGGAAAAATTGATCGTGTTTGGAAAAACTGGAAAATTGGAAAAATTGGGAAAAAAATATAGCCTATTTTACTCCAGGGGGTCCCAGGATTACCCACCCAAAATTTTGTTGCGATCCGTTCAGCCGTTTTTGCGGTACCTGTAGACAGACGGACAGACAGACAGATGGACAGACATTTGGTGAATTATAGTAAGAAGAAGAGGAAGTTGTAAATAAGTCGTTGTCACCTCTATGGTATCCTTCCTTGTCCCTCTATCCAAGTCCCCTCCCCACCTACTTCCCTCCACTAAAAACAGCACAGCTGGATTACATTGAAGGGGACACGGATCACATAAATCAGGACATGAAGGAGGCTGAGAAAAATCTCAAGGATTTAGGGAAATGCTGTGGGCTCTGTGTGTGCCCATGTGCCAAGTAGGTAAAGCCGTCCTAGGTGCCCTCGTCTGGTCATTTTTCAATCCTCAGTCACCATTAATGGCCAAATGTGTTGTTTTCTCTTCCCACCCTTGTCTCCCTCCACCATGCTATGCTTTTCATGCGGGAAAATGGCATCATCTTCCCATCTTTCCATCAAAATTCACTATTGCTTCCCTGGGGTCTGGCCACCGTGACGTCAATTAGAGCAACTGGAGAGGATTGAGGATGGCATGGACCAAATCAATCAGGACATGAAAGAAGCAGAAAAGAACTTGACTGGCCTAGGAAAATGCTGTGGTCTATGCGACTATCCTTGTGATCAGTATGTGACCTTTACACTTCAACATATACACATATAGTCTCTTGTACATGCATCACATGACTACAAATTTGGACATGTACACTGTGTTGCAGAGGTATACATGCGTTGCTTGCATTGAAAGGTATTGCTGTGACATGAGTTTGTTCATATGAAGGTAGTGTGTGCATTCTACTTCTGTTGTATTCTATTTCACCCTAGACTAATCTCTATCTGAGCATGGCACACTTTATGATGTGGGCGAAGCACCAATCTCACAGTTTATAGTCGGGTTGATAATCGAACCCAAAAAGTTATCGAGTCACCATAGTCACTCAAGCATACTATGATCTTTCAAATTATACAATAACACAGGTAGCCTTGAAACCCAGGTGCTCAAGAACTATGAACAGCATTCGCCTTGTCCTTCATAGTCCGCTCACGCTGGATCCTTAACGGTTTTTGCTCAGCAAGAAACTTCTCCAGCGATCTATTATTGGCCCTTATATTTCCAGTCAAAAAGTATTCCACATATATAGATGAAAAACCCACCCTTTTGGGTAGGACCAGCCCCTTTCCAGAACTCACTAGAACTTTCAAAGTGGCTCTGAGATGCACAGCCCTTCAATTCCTATTCAGTCACATTCTCAAAATTCCTCTTTGGGTAATGATGTAATTATCAGATTTGTAGTTGCAAATCACGTGTTCAGCCTTTGTTTACAAGGTCTTTGCCAAAAACCTTGATTCCAGGTCTGAATAAACTTCATCTCTTTCTCCAAAAAGCAGCTACCAATGGGGCCAAAATGTGTGAGGTTATTTAATGAATCTTACCTCACAACTAAGTTCATCTGTAGCTTATGTCTGCATTTATCCACTGAAACGTACTGTTATGGGACCTCGCTGCTCTCAGATAACTTTGAGAGTCCGAGGCATCTATAACAAGACCGTTTCCAACACTCACCCCTGGCTGAATCTTCGTGCCCAGGTTCAGTTTACTGCACCTGTGAGATGACTGAAGCAGATAGGGAACCATGCCGGTGACCATGCAATGGATGTTAATTGGTCATGCAAACCAGCATTACGAGCCACACCCTATCATCTACCGTTGGCCAATCAACCCTAGGTCAATGGCCCTCAGGCATGCTACGTCACGATCAAAGCAGTGATCTTGAGTTTGTTCAGACGATCAAAGCAGTGATCAAAGTGATCCATACGATCAAAGCAGTGATCTCGCGCCATGATTCTTAGAATCACCACCTAACGCTCCCTCCTCCACTCCGCTTATGCTCCCTCAGAGCAGCAGATGGTACAGATGACTGCACGCCATAGTATACGGCAGTTCCTGATGGGAGAACGGCTGGTGGCAAGGTGAGGCAAGTTGAAGGGCTGCAATATGGCTGGGAGACAACTGTGTTGAAGCGAGCATGTGCCGGGCGTGAGGTGAAAAGGTGTGTGGGTGTGTGGAGATGACAAAGACGTGAGATGTTATTGAAAGCCGCTGAAGTAGCGAACAACGTGAAGTGGAACGGGCGAAGCAAAGCTGAACGAGGTGAAGCAAAGCAAAAACAAAGGAAAGAGAAAGACAGAACGAGGTGCCAGTATGAGCGAGCAAATAACACCATGAACAAGAGAGAATAAAGTAAAAGACACACATATAATTCAAAGCAGTTTGATAGGGAAAACAGAAAAATATCATGAATTTATTTGGTCAAATCAAAGGAAATGACTCATTCTCATCATCCATGTAATCCAGCAAGTCATCATAATCATAGAGTCCATTGTCATTATTCTCCTCGTCATCATCTTCACACTCAGGAGAGTCTAGAAAGTCTACGAGTGAAGGAGGAAGGATTTGCCCGAGAGACCAGAGCCGCACTGGCCAGCTTATATCCACACGGAAGTGGATCAGCAACAGTAATTCTGGAACTATGTACCAGGTAAAACTAGATGGTATTCATGGAATACTTACCCTGCGCAGTCAACTTGGTGCGAGTCAACTCTTCTGTTTTTGAAGGTTTTTTTTTCTTTGATCCAATATGGCTGCCAGACCACGTGAGCAATGACATCATAAATTTATATTCTCTAATATAATTGTTGCATAGATCATGCTCAATACATTTCAACCTGATCAGACTAAGCGTTGTCCCTGTCAAATGATGACGTCATAATTATGATACCAATCACAACATCATTAACAACACCTATTCCCTGGTTTTGAAGATAGAGGTGCAACTTTTTTCACTTTTTCCAAGATGGCGCCTGCACCACGTGACCTATTTCATCATAATTATCATTAAAATATTCTACAGGAGGAGGTGCTCCAATGGTGAAAATTTTGTGTCAATCGGACTAAGAATTGCAGAATGAATGAATGAATTACTGATCGAATCAAGCATTGTACTTGTCAAATTATGACGTCATAATTAAGGTACCGATGACATCATCATTGACATCTTATTCGCCATGGGGAGTTCTTTAGAATGAGCCATGTTTCAATTTTTTCCATGGAGCGGTTTCAGGGATATGGAGGTGCAACTTTTTTCGATTTTTCCAAGATGGCACCTGTACCACGTGACCTTATGACGTCATAATTATCATTAAAATATTCTACAGGAGGCACGCCTATGGTACAAATTTCGTGACCATCAGACGTACAGTTACAGAGGAAATTTTTTTTTTCATGCTGATCAGATCAAGTGTTGTACTTGTCCAATTATGACGTCATAATGAAGACACCAATGACATCATCATCAACATTTCTTATTCCCCATGGGAAGTACTTGACAATGAGCCAGTTTCAACTTTTTCCATTGAGCGGTTTGGGAGATATAGAGGTGTAAATTTTTTCGAAGATGGTGTCTGTACCGCATGCCCTATGACGTCATAATTATGAGTAAAAAAATTAATAAATCTACAGGCGGAGGCGCTCCTATGGTAAAATTTCGTGTCAATCAGACCAACGGTTGCGAGAAAATGAATTTAAAAAATGCAGACACGTACGCTACACATATACACATACGGACGTACGCAACCAAATGCTTCACCCTGATTTTCGCATCGCGAGCGCAGGGTAATGACACACGACCCATGTCGCCAGGATTGACCTTGGCGAAGGCAATTTGAGAACTGATATCAGGTTTTTGCAGTCGCTTCATCAGTTTTTCACTGTGATAGTCTCTGTTGGAGAAATTGCTGTAATCCAGTTTATCAATGTAGATCATTCAAAGTGAGGATAGTTGCACGGCTTCATTCTGCTGGACAATATGCTCCTGGATGAACTGAGCAACTGAGTTGAAGGCTTCATTGTGAGCGGCGCTGAGATGGGCCTGGTCTGACTCGTTCTTGCCGCTCGGCCTCTCTTTGGCACGGATGTGTTTGCGGTATTGATTTGTGAACTCCATCCGACAACTATGGTGGAACTTCGACTCAACTGCAAACAGGTCAAAACCTCTAATGTTACAGAGGAGATTTTCTTTCCCTAGCTCTTCTGCCTGTGGCTCAAGTGATTCCCATGCACTTGTCATGGTGAACACGATTCATCTTTCTGTCTTGCGTTGACAACAGCACAAAAGATACTCTCAGGTGGGAAGATCGTAGAGTTAGGGAGACTTTGCTTTTGCGGAGAATGATGTTGCTGTGATGTTGAAGGTTGTGAGCTGTGTGTTTGCTGCAGCCAATCTAGGTTCTTCATGAAACCTTGATAGCATCATCTTTGGTACCCCCACGACATCCAGATGAGCACCTTCAAGTGTCGAGGGTATCTGACTGCACACTCCTTCCATACGATACTTTGAATCAGGTGGTTCTGCCGGTCTCTTGTCTCGGATTTCATGCAGAGAGGTCAGTTTCTCATCTGGATTACCTGACATTTCTAAAACATGTAAATGATCCATGATCAGCAACACTGTTCAGATGCAAGATGGACTCTTTAGGTTTTACTCTATTTGGCGATTGGGACTCAGAACTCTCAGTGGCTTTTCGTTTTGCCCCTTTGGTCCATTTTGTTTAACCCATGATTTCAAATGAGTTAGTTACCCGTCTAATCCACGTGTGCCTGCCAGCTGCAATGGAAGCCAAAAGTGTTATCAAATACAAAGAAGTCGAGAATGACACATATAAGCTAAACAAAGTGTACTGTTGGTAAATTTTTCAAGCAAATGACCACCGCTAACATCATGTGACGGGGTCAACAAGGCACAATCCCAGGAGATATGGAGAATTCTGGTCTAATTTGCATCCCCCCCATATCTTCAGTTATTTGACCGACAAGACATGCTCAAATCTCAAGAATGATACTTCCAAACGTTTTCTCATGTTTAAATTGTGTGGAAAAGTGGGTTTATTTGTCTAATGACGTCTAGTTCAAAAGTTATGGAAATCCTGAGCCTTAGCCATTCAGGCACGACAAAATCCAAGATGGCCGCCGTACGCGACCCCCTGTGGTGCAGTTTATTGCGATGGAAACTTCTGTAATTGGTTAGTAGACACTGTTATGAATATAAAAATGTGTCTAAATTTCCCGGAGGATGCATGGGGGACTGGGGGTCCATCTACCAACCAGACTATTATATGAGTATTGCATGTTGAATTTTGATCATTAATTTTTTACGTTAAAAAATAAAAGAATATGAAGCTTTTCTCCATGTTCTTCAGTATAAAGTTTTTTAAAAACCCCAAAAGACCAAAGATGTTATTGATGAAGACGACCGAGCTTCATTTTTTCTTGTTTGCTATGCCAAATAAAGCCTAAGATGAACCTGCTTTGTGATCCATCCCACCAGATTAAAGAAATTCAAAGCTGGACACGCTTACAAGAATGTTTGGGGCAAAAACCAAGATGGCGTCATTTCCAGCCAGCCGGCGCGTGTAGCTGATGAACGGGAGCAAATGGCTATGAGCGGAGCATTTATCTGCAGGTGAGGCTTTGTTGAACCTTGTTGTGGATGTACCAAGGTTAACTCAAAAAGGGAAAGCAAACGCAAACATTCATTTAAGAATTTTGTGTTTATTTCATCTATCTATAATTCCAGTAATCTCTGTGTGTATGTTTGTTTGTCTGTGACCGCTGTTTCTCGACAACCACGGGTCCGATATACTTTAAACTTGCCAGGTATATTGCTGGGGACCTGAGGATGTGCCTTTTCAAGGTTTCATATTAATCGGACAAGTAGTTACCGAGCTATGTCCAAAAAACGATTCAACCAATCAGAGAGCAGCGAGCTATCACGTGTGCCGAACGTGCCGAACAGACTCTGCCTCGGACGGCACATTTGAGAGCGTATTCATTTATTTCACGTTGGCAAACTATGTTGCCGCTATGTTGGCGTTAAACTATGTTTTAAAACTAATTTGCGATTCTTTCGCTTTCCTGCGCGTTTGTGCACGCTATGGCGATTTCTTTACCAAACTCCGCAAGCCGTTCGCTTTGGACCAAACCATTTCATGTAAATAGAGGGGGGGGATTGTCACCGTACTCGCAAGCCGTTCGCTTTGGACCAAACCATTTCATGTAAATAGAGGGGGGGGATATAATTTTAGATATATATATAGTACGGGCATGCCCTAGTATATTCAGATGTTAATGTGTCTTTGTCAGATTCTTAATTGCCAAAACAATGATTTGCCGATTTTAAAACAACTTTTTAAGGAAGTGAGTGGAGTACCATAATTTTTCCTTCCGACAAGCCAACATGGCTGTGATTCAAGTCGGAAAGAAACTTCTCTGAAGCCAAACTGGTTTTCACTAATACAACTTGCAGTCCTATAGCTTGTGCAGCAGTTCTTTTGGTCAAGATCTTCAGCCTGGTCTTTGATGCACGAGCGATCAACCCTCTTGATCTTAAATCAACCCTCTTGATCTTAAATCAACCCTATTGATCTTAAATCAACCCTATTGATCTTAAATGAACCCTATTGATCTTAAATGAACCCTATTAATCTTAAATGAACCCTATTAATCTTAAATCAACCCCATTGATCTTAAATCAACCCTCTTGATCTTAAATCAACCCTCTTGATCTTAAATCAACCCTATTGATCTTAAATCAACCCTATTGATCTTAAATGAACCCTATTGATCTTAAATGAACCCTATTGATCTTAAATGAACCCTATTGATCTTAAATCAACCCTATTGATCTTAAATCAACCCTCTTGATCTTAAATCAACCCTATTGATCTTAAATCAACCCTATTGATCTTAAATGAACCCTATTGATCTTAAATCAACCCTATTGATCTTAAATGAACCCTATTGATCTTAAATGAACCCTATTGATCTTAAATGAACCCTATTGATCTTAAATGAACCCTATTGATCTTAAATCAACCCTATTGATCTTAAATCAACCCTATTGATCTTAAATCAACCCTATTGATCTTAAATGAACCCTATTAATCTTAAATCAACCCTATTGATCTTAAATGAACCCTATTGATCTTAAATGAACCCTATTGATTTTAAATGAACCCTATTGATTTTAAATGAACCCTATTGATCTTAAATGAACCCTATTGATCTTAAATGAACCCTATTAATCTTAAATGAACCCTATTGATCTTAAATCAACCCCATTGATCTTAAATCAACCACATTGATCTTAAATCAACCCTATTGATCTTAAATCAACCCTATTGATCTTAAATCAACCCTATTGATCTTAAATCAACCCTATTGATCTTAAATGAACCCTATTGATCTTAAATCAACCTTATTGATCTTAAATCAACCCTATTGATCTTAAATGAACCCGATTGATCTTAAATCACCAAATTCTCTGTGTCCCCACCGTACTCAATTCTTGTACTTTTTTGACAGATTGTAATAATTTCTTTAGTGCCCTTTTTCCCAAAAATCCTATTAATGCTATGTTAAATCATCGATAGCTTCCTCAATTTCCTCTCGCATAATAGATGGACCAATATCAGGTTGGACATCGGGTAGGATTCGTGGGACCATTACTGCTTTGTTCAAAGACATTTATTTGATTTTACACATCAAACAACTCTTCAAACTACAACTTGGTAGAGCACAAACCTCCACCTGGTGAACAGTTATGTTTTGTATCCCTCTGATAGGCCGGATCTGGATTCGGACCTGAAGGAAAATCTAATCGGCTTGTTCTTGTCACTTAACCAACTCGTCCACCAAAAAAAAGATGTGTCTGTTTGTGTTTTTTTGTGTTTAATGCGTTAGCTCTTACACGAGCCTCGACTTTGTATACAAAAAATTCATAACTTTTTAAAATATCATGCTATATGGCTTTTCGCCCGATCTCTCAATGGTGAAGAATGACTTTAAAGATTAAATAATTCTCATATCCGAATCCATATTCACATCTTCACCGAAATCGAATCGAATCGTCCTCGTCAGACACCCAACCGGTCCACCAAGTTTAGTTCAAATCCGTCCACAACTTTTTGGGATATCCTGCTATGGATATTTTGAGATGTCCTGCTATGGGATATATGTATCGTTTTTGGCCCCATCTCCCAATGGTGAAGAATCACTTAAAAAATCTAGTAGCCGGATCCGAATCCCGATCTTCTCCAAAATCTAATCATTTCGTGATTGTCACATACGCTACATCTCTGCCAAATTTCGTCCGAATCCGTCTACAACATTTTGCTATATCCTTTTTTTTCTTGTGTACAAGATCGAGGCTCGTGTAAGAGCTAAAATTATTCACAAAAAAAACATAAACCGACACATAAAACATATGATGAAGGGAGCGGGAGATAAGATGGGGAGAGAGAGGGAAGCACACAAGTACAACAGCAGAGAACAGGGACATCGGTAGATCTGTGGGAGGGATAAGGCTTGGGGGGAGGAGGCATGGGAAGGGGGTTGTCTTGTTCACAGACAGACAGACAGACGTGAAAACATAACCTCCATCCACCTTTGGTGGCGGAGGTAAATATTCCTTCCATCTCTTCCAAATCAGTTTGTAGATTACCATTCTTGTCTTTCACAGTGGCACACCTTCGATATTTCCTTTTCCCTGTCACCTGCCTCACCTCCTCATACATTAGATCACACATCCCACATCTGTTCAACATCTTCCAGATCATGAGACTGTCCTTTCCAGTCCTACATTCTTGCTTTATTTCTCGCCGTACACAATTCATCGTTCAGTAACTAACTCTTCCTTTCACGCAGTGGGATGCACAGGGCTTGTTCACAGACAAGTGAACAGCTTTGGCTTTGGAAGTTTTGGAAGAAAAGCTTTGGAAGTTTCCTTTGGCTAAGGAATACAATCCTAGACGGGTCGCCACTCCACGACGCAGGATTCATTGTTCTGTACCTCGCAGTTATTTTTTGCTTCTGTTGTGTGATCTTTCCATTAGCTCTGTTGAACTAGTTATCGAAACAAACGAGAGTGATTTTTATACTCAAAACAAAAAGTGTAAAAACAAATCTACAAAAGTTAGAGAAGACATAATTGGAGCTACTTTGGTCCCATCTTTTTAATGTTGGAGTGCTGACTTAAAGAAAAGGTTTGAACAAAGCCTGCTAAGTATGGTATTACTAGCAGGAGCTGCCGGTTGGGTGAGCTTTTCCCAGTGGTGGTTCTGGGACATGTTGGACATTGAAAAGCTATGGAGTTGTTGGCCTCATGGTTGTTGCATTTTGCCTGCGGGCCGGCGGCGGCACTGGCTGACCCCACATCCCAATATACACTTCATAGGGGCCTTTGGTAGCCTCAAAATGGACGTAAACCTATGGTAGTTTACAACCTTGTCCAGATGTAAACCTATGGTAGTTTACAACCTTGTCCAGATGTAAACCTATGGTAGTTTACAACCTTGTCCAGATGTAAACCTATGGTAGTTTACAACCTTGTCCAGATGTAAACCTATGGTAGTTTACAACCTTGTCCAGATGTAAACCTATGGTAGTTTACAACCTTGTCCAGATGTAAACCTATGGTAGTTTACAACCTTGTCCACATTCTTAAGTACCTGTAGCACCTAAAATTTTGGGCCTCCAAGTGCTAAGGTTCAACCATGAAAGATTAACAAACAAACACTTGAAAATATTTGTATAAAACCACCGTTTAGAGGCCATTTTTCCCCGCAAAGCGGGGGTTGGCCTTTTCGGGGACCGTGGTTGTTGTTGTTTTTTGGTCCCCTTTTTGAAGCAATGTTTTACGGCCGGATGCCCTTCCTGACGCCAACCCTTTTTGCCGCCTTCAACGACAAACAGGGAATTACCAGTGAACTGGTACTCAATTAGCCGACCTCGGAAGGATGACAGGCTGAGTCAACCCCCCTGGCGTTAATTCAGCAATCGACCGGGATTCGAACCAAGGATCCTAGGATCCTAAGCCGGCACCCTAGCCGCTAGCCCAACACCAGGGAAAATATTTGTATAGATGAATGAAAATTCAGGAACAAGAATGACACATGGTAAAGATTATTTTAATTAGGAAATGTCTTATAATCTTTATGCATAGTGACATGAAATAATCAGCACAGTACTTCTACAGTGCATTCAGAAAGTATTCAGACCCCTTCACTTTTTCACATTTTGTTATATTGCAGCCTCATGCTGAAATAGTTTAAATTCATTTTTTCCCTCATCAATCTACACTCAATACCCCATAATGACGAAGAGAAAACAGGATTTTAGAAAGTTTTGCAAATTTATGAAAAATAAAAAACGGAAATATCACATTTACATAAGTATTCATACCCTTTGCTATGACACCTGAAATTTAGCTCAGGTGCCTCCCATTTCTCTTGATCATCTTTGAGATGTTTCTACACCTTGATTGGAGTTTCTACACCATTGTTTCTACACCTTGATTTTCTTGAGCAAATTAGTGATCTGTGGTAAATTAAATTGATTGGACATGATTTGGAAAGGCACACACCGAACCAGGACTCTTCCTGGAGCTGGCCGCCCGGCCAAACTGAGCAATCGGGGGAGAAGGGCCTTGGTAATAGAGGTGACCAAGAACCCGATGGTCACTCTGACTGAACTCCAGATGTGTGGAGATGGGAGAAACTTCCAGAAGGACAACCATCACTGCAACACTCCACCGATCTGGGCTTTATGGCAGAGTGGCCAGACGGAAGCCTCTCCTCCGTGAAAGACACATGAAAGCCCGCTTGGAGTTTGCAAAAAAGCACCTACAGGACTCTCAGACTATGAGAAACAAGATTCTGTGGGTTTTCAAGTATCATAGCAAAGGGTATGAATAGTTATGTCAATGTGATATTTCAGTTTTTCTTTTTAATAAATTTGCAAAACTTTCTAAAATCCTGTTTTCTCTTTGTCATTATGGGGTATTGAGTGTAGATTAATGAGGGAAAAAATGAATTTAAACGATTTCAGCATAAGGCTGCAACATAACAAGATGTGAAAAAAGTGAAGGGGTCTGAATACTTTCTGAATGCACTGTATGTCTAAGCAACACTGTAGTGGTGTTACAACCACATCGACACACGAGCACAACATAAAATTGACGCACTTGTGATTGGTGAAGGGTGACAGGAGATACACGGGAGCAGGACATGGAGGAGAATCTAGAACAGGTGAGCGGCATTATTGGTAACCTGCGGCACATGGCTCTCGACATGGGCAATGAGATCGGCATACAGAATCGCCAAGTGGACCGCATTATGGAGAAGGTATATTGTCCTCCACCTCCATTAGTATTGCCTTCGTCGTGTTTCCTTCTCTTTCCCTCGGTTTGTTCTTGTTGTTAAGACCCACTTTCTAATTGCATCACTTTCCCACTTTGAACTTTACGACTATTGCATGTTGAATATAGATCAGTTTGTGATGAGGTTTCCCATTTCCACTTCCTTGAAAACCCCATGTAATATACTCCTTCACACACATAACTTCTCGGACTAACAACATCATGTTTGGACATCATGTCCAAATATTATGTTGTTATAAATGTTGTGTGAAGGATACACAGGAAGAAGCTCATAGGAGCAAAGGCATACAAGGATGTTTTCCTGCTCTGCCCTTCCTTAGGCCGATTCCAATAAAGTTCGGGTTGACGAAGCAAACCAGCGAGCCACAAAGATTCTGGGAAGTGGATGAGCTGCCGGGCAGAGCCCTTGGTGGTTGTGACCTTCGAGCTGGTCATGTGACTCACCATCGTACACCACCTGCCAGCATTCTGTAACCTTTTTTTTTGATTGCCTACCATCTGCCCAAAAACATTTTGATTCTGTGACTTTGTTTTCTTTCAGCCCATAGTCACACCACACCAGTATTTTGTATTATGATGGAAGTAAAAGTTCTCGTCATGATCAAATCGATACGTTGAAGAAAGTAGTTGCTGATTCGGATGCCAACAGGCTTCTCTTCTTTGCTGAATCCGAGTATCATCATCATCAGGGCAATTCCCCATCATTTGCTTTTTAATACTCTTCCCCATTTTTAACTGAGACCAACTATACAAGGATTAGCAAAAAAAAATTACACTTGCTTACAAAACGAATCAAAAGGGTTATGTGATTTCCGTACCTAGCATTGCTTTTCTTCAGGTGACCCAAATGAGGAGTTTCAACCATACCCCAAAACCAGAAAATTGGCTGAGAATATGAACAAGAGATTATTCCAACGTTAAAACTTTATTTCCCTGAGAAATTAGTGTTGTGTGTACCACAAAGGTCACTAATGTGTTTGACATCAGAAATGGTTTTCTGCCATATTGAGATTGGTGAACTCTTCTTCCAGTGTGACGACACAATGCCCCATTCTCGACATGCTGCTATCAGCCGAGGGTACCGACTTCCTTATATGTATCAAGTATTTCTGGTAATTTTCTTGAGAAAGTGCGTGATTATAGATGTGTTTTAGCATTCCGTGTCTGGTGAGAACTACTCGCCGAGTGCACAAAAAATAGGAATAAAAGAGTAGAGCCAGGATTTTTGGGAGTTGAGCCAAGAAGGTGTTACTGGAAGAACGCAAGCGTCATGGAATTGCTGGGAGGGTCTGTGGGCCGAGAAAACAGACAGAGACAGGCAGTAAAAAAACAACAACAGAGGGCCACCAACTTGTCTGCATTTGTGAGAGCAACAGGCCTGGTGCTTCGGGCCTCATTATGAGAGATTTTGATTTCACAGATTTCAGGAGAGATGTGCTGTTGGTGCCCCGGCGCATATGACTGGAGCAGTACTCCACTGAGCAATGGACAAAGGCCTTGTGGCCTGGGAGTACATCTGGTTTATCAAGGAATGACGGGAAGATTGAGGATGCCCAGTCTGCGGCTGGCTTTGGTGGCCAGCTTTGCTATGTGGTCGGCCTATGAGAAGTCATGGCTGATGGCCAGGTGGCGAAATTCAAGAGACTGAAGCACTTCCAGGAGCTGATCATGAGAGTATCACAGAGAGTGACACAGATGCTGTCTGCCTATGAGTGTGATGGGATACTGAAAAATACAAAGTGGAATTGTCTGCAAAAAAGGTTTTCCAGAGCATTGGAGAGGTTGTTAATGTGGATGAGGAACAAGACTGACCCAAGACACTGCCTTGGGCTGGTCTATCCTCCACTACGAAAGGAGAGGTTTCCATTGATAGCAACACTTTGACTGTGCAAGGGAAGGAAGTCAATCCAGGAATAAAGGCGGCTTTGTATCCCACATGTAGAGAGCTTCTCAAGCAAAGCAGGATGTCAGACTGTGTCACTTGCCCGAGATATGTCCCAGGAGATAGTCCTCGATTTCTTGATTGAGATTTATGGCCTTCAACCATTGCTGAGAGAGGAGCAGCGGCATGAGTCCAAAGTTGAGTGACCGTGCCGAAATCCAAACCGATGGTCAGAGGTCAAGCTGTTTGAAAACAGGAAAAAAAATTGACATTAGCAACGATGATGGATTCCGTTATTTTGATGGCAATTATAAACTAGAGCTTCCAGGGAAGCAGAACTCAACTGAACTGACTGGACAACTCCACACACCAAGTTTGATCAAAATCCATAAATATTTGTGGACGTTAAAGTCTTAACGTCGTTTCGGAGCTGAAACAATATGGCGGCCTATGGTGGCCATTTTGTGACGAATCGGGTTGGAATGCAATAGCAACCTGGTCCTTGGGGTAAGGATGCTGCACGTCAAGTTTGATCAGAATCGGTTGATATTTGTGGACGCTGGAGTGTTAACGTCGAAAAGTTAACGGACGACAGACGCCGACGACGACGGACGCCGGAGGGTTCAGTATGTGATGAACTCAACTGGGCGGCAGTCCAGTTGAGTTAACAAGCTTACTGGTCTGTAGTCGATAGGATAGGATCTGACGTGATACGATTTAATCCTCGATTCGCAATTACGAGTGCAATACTCAGTGGAGGAGCAATTACAGTGATTAATAAACGTTTTTTATGGTGTTAAGAAGCAAAGTAAGCAGCATCTTGGTATCAGGTGTAAATACTTTTCTTTTTTACCTTCAAACTGAGTCGTAAGGACTATGTGAGTTGTAAAATGCCCTCAGACATTGACAGAAAAATTGGTTGATATATCGTTTAATAGGACTGTAAAGAACCTGAGTTTTACTGTTTATAGTAAACTAGCCCGTGACGGGAAAAGCTAGCCATGGTGTGCCGAGAATAAACACAGAACATAACTGTCAGACAGTTGTCTGGGAAAATTAAATCCATCCTGTAGTACTCAACTTCACCAAAGGTGGCGCCACCAGCAACAGCGAGGAGGTATACTCCACCATTTTTCCTCGGGATTTCCCAGTGGCCGAAAGAGCCGCTAACTCCGTTCAAACCTGGCTGGTACAACCATTTACCTGTGTCAAATTTAGTCCAAATCCATCCAGAGGTATAGGAGTGTATCGGTAACAGACAGACAAACCGACATTTCCAAATAAATATCGAATTGAAAAATTTTCACCACCATTACTAACCTTTACTGTTTTGCTCTTTTTGGGATAAGCCTGGCCTGGTGTCAAGCTAAAAACTTATCGGATTTAACAAACATATAGTTTTAGAATAAAATACTTCTGATTACAATTTATTTTCTTTGAAAGAGCCTTGACTGTACGGATATTTAAAAAGATTCTTATTTGAATGAATACGGGTTAAGATTTTGCTGAACACAAGAACCGCTGTATTAAAAGCGTTTTATCGTCCATCACTATTGAGGGTGATGGACGAGGTCATGACAGAGTATACAATGTGAACATAGTGATAATGGAGTGGCGGGGAACATATGTAGACACAGACGTAAAGGAGATGGATGACGGAACTGACGGGGGATGCTGTGGCCACACCTTCTGGAAACGTCGATGAGCTCGTTTCACTTTTAAATAATGTTTGATCCAAAGATGATGATTCTCGAGCTTAATTACAAATTGAGCAAATGTGAACTTTTATTGCAAGAGCAATCACTACAAGTAGGACCTGGTGTTTGATGTCTGCTCCTGCTTATGTCTGACATTTGCTTGTAACCGAGTTCTGAAACAATAAAATAATCTTGTCTTTCAAACCATTACGTACTTTGTCTCTGCCATCTTTAAAATTCTGCGTGGGTCTGTTTGCCATTTCCATGTTACCATGTTGTTGATATTTATGATTCCAGGACTCCATGATTGGAATCCTATAAACTGTGTCGATTTGCCTGTTATCTACTGTTGTCATTCGTTGGCGTGATTGGAAGAGCAACATAAACAGAAAGGAGTAATGAGGATGTAACAAATAAGGAGAAGATAACGTTTTAGCCCAAGAAGGTCTTCTTTCTTCTGCGAATGGTGGTGGTGGTGCCAATGGCAGTGGAAAAGCACTGAAAACCAGAAATCAGTGCCCACCTTTTTTCCACCACCAAGTGTCTTTTTGTCTCGTACTTGTCTTTCATCTGGATATTACTGTCCATTTACTGGAAGGCTAATCCCTGGACATTCCAACAATGTCAGAATTACAATATAGTGGGAATTATGTAGTGGTCTGCAAGATTTCAGAGAGAGATCGAGCACAAAAAAGTCACCTTTTGGACAAGTTGGAACTTCTGATTGGCTGGCACGAACAGCGGGCAGACTTGAATTGGCTATTTGACTACGAAAACTTGAACAGCAGTGCAGACAAAGAGAGTAGTTGTCGTGTGCTGGGCTGAGCAGAAGATGGCAAGCATTGGAGACAAAGCTCCGGTTGGGGGAACCTTCCTGTGCAGCAGCGAGGAGGGCGAGCCGGTACTCCCTGTGCAAAGCTGTTCTGTGCAATAGAGATTTATCTCTCCATCGACTCCTCGGACTCTGGTTCTGTGTCTCGTGTGCTAGTTCGACAAGTCTAGCAAGAAACGACCATCTTATGTTTGCCTGGAGGAACCGTGAGCTGTATCCCATCAACCTGCTCTACCTGACCGCACTGGTGCAGACACTTCGACTGTCCAGTTTGATCTGAACAAGAAAGTTAATAACAGAAAGGAGCTCCCAACATTTTTTTTTTTTTAATGTATTTGTCCATAAGGCAAAATGTCCATATTTTACCCATCTGACAATCTTATACCCAATCTATGAAAGTATCGAGACTTTAGTAAATCTGTTCACCTCCTCTCTACTAACTACCTTACCTACAAGATTAGTGTCACCTGCAAATTTGGAAAGCCTACTCTGAACCCCACTCTCCAAATCGTTGATGTCGATTATGAATAATAATGTTCCTAGTACTGATCCCTGAAGTTCCCCACTACTTACATCCTCCCAATCACAGCCACTCCACAAGCCCTCACCTTAGCTAGCACCTCACCTCACCAACGTCCTATGTAGTACCTTATCAAATACCTTCTGAAAGTCTAGCGATACGACACATCCACTGCATTTCCCTCATGCACGCAATCAGAAAATGCTTCATAGTACTCCAATAAATTTGTTAAACATGACCCCCTTTGGTAAATATACGTGCCCCGACTGCCTTTGGTTAAGTTTAAATTTATTCATTCAAATGGTTTCCACATCCGATCCCTAATTAACATGTCTCCCATCTTCCCAACAAATGAACTTAAATTAACATGTCGACAGTTCTCCGAATCCTCTCTGGATCCTTTCTAATAGCGCTCCTCCATTTTCTACTCTCTAAACCTCTAGTACCTGTCCTGACTACAATGAAATGTTAAATCGAGGGTGTCCACAAGGTTTGTTCTGGTTTGGTTACAAAACTTTAAAACCGGAACAAGACTTTGTGGAAACCCTGTATAATCTGCTGTCATCATGCTCATCTGCTCTGCGACCTCCTTCAATCATACTAAAACAAGCAATTTGGGTCTGTGTCTGTGGGTCTGTCTGTGGGACACGGGTCTGTCTGCCTGACCGCGATACATTTGGGAGTTACATATCCAATCTCAACTAAACTTGACAGGGGGATTAAGGGTCACACGACGAACGATGTAGCGACTTCATTTGCCCCCGTCCCCAGGGGGGTTTTCCGCCTTAGGCGAAATCTGTGTTAAGTTGTATAGATAACTCATCATAGCGTTTTTCCAAGGCCACTTCGACAAACAAAAGTAACAACAACACTAATAATAACAGCATAATATTGATGTTATCACAAAACAATATTAATACTAATAAGCTAATAAAAGCTATTAATACTAATAAAACCCCCTCCCTAAGGGGTTTTTCTCCTTGGACAAACACCATGTTAACATGTATAAACTAGAACGCCACTCAGTAGAGCGCATACTCCCGCCGTGGGTCAAGTTGGAATAATACGTTTTAACATCCCCTCTCCCCAAAACAATAAATGAAAAAGAAAGTAGACCCTGTCAGAGAATTTATTTTGATATCTCTCGGAATTAGAGGAGAAAAACATCATTTTTTAAGAATAAGAATAAAAGCTTTAATGCAGTAAAACAGAAAAAAAAAATTCCCCAAAAAATTCCTGGATCCGGAATAATACCTGAGCTTCACCAAAAACTAATCAATTCTTCCTTATCCCACCAACTTTCATCCAAATCCGTTCAGAACTTTTCCAGATATCTTGTTCACAAACACACGAACCCACACACGGACGGACACGATCGAATACATTACTCCCTGGCGGGAGTAACTAGAACGCCACTCAGTACAGCCCATACTCCCGCCGTGGGTGGCCGCTGCTGAGCCCTATCCTCCAATGGCAAAAAATCCTTCAAAAAATTCCTGGATCCGGAATAATATCCTGAGCTTCACCAAAAACTAATCAATTCTTCCTTATCCCGACGGCAATCATCCCACTGTAGCGGTTCCCGCTGAATGTACACAATTGCCTTGCACCTGCCAGGACACGGCCAGGGCGCGATCGCCATGCCGGGCTCGTCCGGACGGGCCCAGACGCGCCTCTCCTGGACAGGCCCGGACTCGCTGTTCCTGGGCACGCCCGAACCTCCCGGGCACGCCCGGTCTCGTCTTTCCCGGGCATGTCCAGACTCGCCTTTCCAGGGCTCGCCCAGAGCGTCCGGGCATGCCCGCTCTCGCCTTTCCAGGGCTCGCCCAGAGCGCTCGGGCACGCCCAGCCTCGACTTGCCAGGCCGCGTCCAGGACGCCCGGGTATGTCCAGACTCGCCTTTCCAGGACTCGCCCTTGACACCCGGGCATGCCCGGTCTCGGTTTTCCCGGGCAAACGCCCGGGCATAAATGTGTATATATATTGCTGCCCGATAAACGGGCTTTTCAGAATACCTGAGCTGTTTTGTTTCAATAAAGCAACTCGGACGAATTCCGTCTTTGGTCGCGTCAATTCTTTTGACTCGCGTTGGAGCGCAGCTCCTTCACTGGTGACCTACCGACATGGACACGGCAGTGACTCTTCAACTGCCTACCTTCTGGGAGGCTCACGCGGCTGTTTGGTTCGCCCAGGCGGACTCCCAGTTCGCCCTGCGAGGCATCACCGCGGACGACACCCGCTTCCACCACGTCGTGGCAGCGCTCGGTTCCGCCACCGCGGCCCGCGCCCTGAGCCTCCTCGAGCACCCGCCGGCTGCCGACAAGTATGACGCGCTGAAGACGCTCCTCCTCGACGCTTTCGCCCTCTCACCGGCGGCACGCGCACGGCGCCTGCTCGACCTGCCCGAGCTCGGCGACACGCGCCCGTCCGAGCGCATGGACTATATGCTCTCGTTGCTCGGTGAGCACTCTCCGGATTTTCCGTTCCGCGAGCTGTTCCTTCGCCAGCTGCCTCACCCGGTACGCCTCGCCCTGGCTGGCACGTCGATCACCGATCCCCGCGCCCTCGCCAGGGAAGCCGATAAGATCTCCTCGGCGGGCCAACACATCGGCGCGGCTACCTGGAGCCTGCCGCCGTCCGAGGCGACGCCCACGACGCCCGAGCGCCCTGCGCGGTTGGAGGCCGAACTGCCGGTGCAACTGGCGGCCGCCACGCCGCGCCGACCGCTTCCGACACGACGGCCGGGGCCTCCACCTGACCAAGCGTGGTGTTATTACCACGCCAGGTTCGGACACAAGGCTCGGACGTGCCGACCCCCGTGCACTTTCGGCAAGTCGGGAAACGGCCGGGCCGGCGTTCATTCCCAGCCATGAGCGCCGGCCACTCGGGCAACTTGCTTTTTATTCGGGACAAAGCGTCCGGGCGGCGTTTCCTTTGTGACACCCGCGCCCAACTGAGCGTCATACCCGCCCCCGAGCAGGACAGGCGGGACGCCGTTTGCGGCCCCTCTTTGGTCGCTGCTAATGGCTCGGCCATACGCACGTTCGGCCCGCGCGACGTCACCCTCTGCTTCGGCAGCCAGCGCTTTCAGTGGACCTTTGTGACCGCCTGCGTCCCCATGGCTTTGCTGGGCGCCGACTTCCTCTGCGCGCACGGGCTGCTGGTCGACGTCAAACGTCGTCGCCTTGTCAACGCCGAGACCTTCAGCTCCCTGGCGTGCACGATGAGCAGCTCCGCGCCGACCGAACTGGCGTGCGCCCTCCCGACGGCGAACGAGTTCGCTCGCCTGCTCGCGGAATTCCCGGCCCTCACGCGGCCGACGTTTTCGGCCGTCGCAGTGCGGCATGGGATCGAGCACCACATACCCACTACGGGCCCGCCGGTCTACGCCAGGGCCCGCCGCCTCGACCCGGCCAAGCTCGCCGTGGCAAAGGCCGAGTTCGACGCGTTGGAGCACCTCGGCATCGTGCGCCGCTCCAATAGCGCGTGGGCCTCACCACTGCACATCGTGCCAAAGCCGGGGGGCGGATGGCGCCCGTGTGGTGACTACCGCCGCCTCAACGACGCTACCACCCCCGACAGGTACCCGATCCCGCACATCCAGGACTTTTCCGCCCGTTTGGCGGGACGGGTCATATTTTCCAAAATTGACCTGATACGGGGATACCACCAGGTACCTGTCTGGGCGGCCGACGCCCCGAAGATGGCCATCATCACGCCGTTCGGCCTGTTCGAATTTTTGAGGATGCCGTTTGGCCTCAAGAACGCGGCCCAGGCGTTCCAGCGCTTAATGGACGGCGTGCTGCGCGACCTGCCATTTTCTTTTCGTCTATCTGGACGACATCCTCGTCGCCAGCACGTCCCGCGCCGAGCACCTCTTCCACCTCCGAACACTGTTCGGTCGCCTCAGCGAGTACGGCTTAATTGTCAACCCGGCCAAGTGCCACTTCGGCACGACGACCGTTGACTTTTTGGGCCACCGCATCACCAAGACTGGGGCCGTGCCGCTGCCGACCAAGGTCGAGGCCATCACCACGTTCCCGCGTCCCCGTTCCATCAAGGCCCTACAAGAGTTCCTCGGCATGGTGAATTTTTATCACGGATTCGTGCCCCGCGCTGCTCAGCTCATGCGGCCCCTTTACGAGGCCCTCCGGGGCAAGCCGGCCAAGCATGACATTGTTTGGTCCGCGGCCTTCGCGAGCGCAAAACGGGCCCTCGCCGACGCAACGCTGCTGGCTCACCCGGTGCTCAACGCGCCCATCGCCCTCACTACGGACGCCTCCAACTACGCAGTGGGCGCCGTCCATGAACAATGGGTGGACGGGGTTTGGCAGCCACTCGCTTTTTTTAGCCGGCAGCTCCGGCCGAACGAGTTAAAATACAGCACGTTCGACCGCGAGCTGCTCGGGCTATTCCTGGCCGTTCGCCATTTCCGACACCTCCTGGAGGGCCGCCCGTTCATGGCTTTCGTCGACCACAAGCCGTTGGTCTACGCAATGGCCAAAGTCACGGAGCCGTGGTCGGCCCGCCAGCAGCGCCACCTCTCCGCCGTGTCGGAATTCACCACGGACATCCAGCACGTCGCCGGCAAAGACAACGCCGTGGCCGACTGTCTTTCTCGGGCCAGCGCGAACGCGGTCCACCTCGGCGTGGACTTCGCGCTCATGGCGGCCGACCAGACCACCGACACCTCGGTGCAGGCCCTGCGGGCGGCGGACACGGGCCTCCGCCTGGCCGACATCCCCTTCGCGGGCACCGTCCTGCTCTGCGACGTCTCCCAGGGCCAGCCTCACCCCATCGTGCCCGTTTCCTGGCAGCGCCGCATCTTCGCCTCCATCCACGGCCTTTCTCACCCGGGCCGGAAAGCTTCTCAGAAGCTGGTGTCGGCGCGTTTCGTCTGGCACGGCCTTCGACGGAACGTCCGCGACTGGGCCAACGCCTGCACGGCCTGCCAGCGGGCCAAGGTCCACCGCCACACCCAGGCCCCGCTAGCACCTTTCACCGTGCCTGCACGGCGTTTCGTCCACGTCCACGTCCACGTGGACCTGGTGGGTCCCCTGCCCCCATAGCGGGGGTTCACCCACCTGCTCACCATGGTGGACAGGACCACCAGGTGGCCGGAGGCCGTGCCCCTCACCTCCACCTCCACCACCACCGCCGACGTGGCGCAGGCATTCATCGCCACCTGGGTCGCGCGCTTCGGCGCACCGGCGGACATCTCGTCCGACCGCGGCCCACAGTTCACGTCCGAACTTTGGGGCGCGGTCGCCCGCTCGTTGGGGGTCACGCTGCACCGCACCACGGCCTACCACCCCCAAGCCAACGGGTTGTGCGAGCGGTTTCACCGCTCCATGAAGGCCGCACTCATGGCCGGCCTTCAGGACGACGGTTGGACCGACCGGCTGCCGTGGGTCCTTTTGGGCCTCCGCATGGCCCCCAAGGAGGACCTCCGGGCATCCGCCGCCGAGCTCATCTACGGCCAGCCGCTCCGCGTCCCGGGCGAGTTCGTGCCCGACGCTACCAGTCCCTGGTCCGCCGCACACCAGCGCTCGGACCTCCAGGAGGCAGCCCGCCGATTTGCCCCCGTGCCAACGTCCCGCCACGGTGGCCCCCAGTCCTACGTCCCCCCGGCGCTTCGCACAGCGGAGTACGTCTTTGTGCGTCATGACGCGCACCGGGGGCCACTCCGGCCGCCGTACGACGGGCCCTTCCGGGTCCTGCGATGGGGCGACAAGTCCTTCGTCGTCGACGTCGGCGGCCGGTCGGACCGGATCTCTGTGGACCGCCTCAAACCGGCGCACGTGGACGTCGACCGACCACCACGGTTGGCCCTTCCTCCGCGGCGAGGCCGCCCCCCGTCTACAGTTCCCCCCGCTCGACCACCCACCACCGGATCGGACCCCCCCCCCTCACGACCCTCCAGGGGTCGCTTCGGCCGGGTCATCCGGACCCCCCTTAAATTGACCCTGCCGGTGCAGGTCGATTCTGGAGGGGTGTGTGTAGCGGTTCCCGCTGAATGTACACAATCGCCTTGCACCTGCCAGGACGCGGCCAGGGCGCGATCGCCATGCCGGGCTCGTCCGGACGGGCCCAGACGCGCCTCTCCTGGGCATGCCCGGACTCGCTGTTCCCGGGCACGCCCGAAACTCCCGGGCATGCCCGCTCTCGCCTTTCCAGGGCTCGCCCAGAGCGCCTGGGCACGCCCAGCCTCGACTTGCCAGGCCGCGTCCAGGATGCCCGGGCATGTCCAGACTCGCCTTTCCAGGGCTCGCCCAGAGCGTCCGGGCATGCCCACTCTCGCCTTTCCAGGGCTCGCCCAGAGCGCTCGGGCACGCCCAGCCTCGACTTGCCAGGCCGCGTCCAGGACACCCGGGCATGTCCAGACTCGCCTTTCCAGGACTCGCCCTTGACACCCGGGCATGCCCGGTCTCGCTTTTCCCGGGCAAACGCCCGGGCATAAATGTGTATATATATTGCTGCCCGATAAACGGGCTTTTCAGAATACCTGAGCTGTTTTGTTTCAATAAAGCAACTCGGACGAATTCCGTCTTTGGTCGCGTCAATTCTTTCGACTCGCGTTGGAGCGCAGCTCCTTCACCACCAACTTTCATCCAAATCCGTTCAGAACTTTTCCAGATATCTTGTTCACAAACACACGAACACACACACGGACGGACACGATCGAATGCATTACTCCCTGGCGGGAGTAACTAGGTGGTATTCATAGAATACTTACCTTGCGCAGTCGACTTGTTGCGAGCCAACTCTTCTGTTTTTGAACATTTTTTTTTCTTTGATCCAATATGGCTGCCAGACCACGTGAGCGATGACATCATAAATTTATATTCTCTAATATAATTGTTGCATAGATTACGCCCAATACATTTCGAACTGATCAGACTAAGCATTGTCCCTGTCAAATTATGACATCATAATTATGGCACCAATGACGTCATCGTTGACAACACCTATTTCCCATATGGAGTTCTTTACAATGAGCCACGTTTCAAGTTTTTCCAAGCAGCGGTTTTGGAGATAGAGGTACAACATTTTTCGGTTTTCCAAGATGGTGCCTGCACCACGTGACCTATGACGTCATGATTATCATTTAAATATTCTACAGGAGGAGGCGCTCCTATGGTGAAAATTTCATGTCAATCGGACCAACGGTTGCGGAGAAAAAGAATTTTTTTAAATGCAGACACGTACGGCACACGTCCGTACGTAACTGAATGCTTAACCCCGCTTTTCGCTTGCGAGCGCAGAGTAATAAATAGAGGTTCGGGAGGTTCGTGTGGAGCTTATCTTGGAGGTTCGTGGGGCACCTCTACCAGAAGTAAAAAAAACAACAAAAAAAAAACATAAAAAAGACTTGGTCATGGGATCATCTCATTGTCATTTCAAAGAATTCCTCAATCTGTATTCTGTAACTAGCACAAAGGTTTGTTATTAATGCTTAGTGAACGCACTCTTTTTACTCGGTCTCAATACAGTAAATGTAAGTGGCAGATATATTGTACATGGAATTAAACATGACAATCCAGTTAGATTGTATTTTGGAAATAATAAAACAGCGATGCAGTCGAATTGTACATAAAATTCAACATGGCGATTCAATACTGTTCATGTGGTTAAACAAAATGATTTATTCATTTATATTTTCCATGTGATTTAAAATGGCAGCTTATTGTATTCAAAGTTGTTGCAGTAGCATTTTGCCTTTGGTTTCGTAATAGGTGAATACACTTAAGCTTTGGTTCAACGGGGTTTCAAAGCAGGGGTTTTGGGAGTACCATGGCGGTTTAATAAAGGGTTGACTGGAAATCCAAACGTCTCGGAAAGGTCTTTTCTTCCACACAAAATTGTTGAACCCAATGCAATCCAAATGGACGGACAAGGAGCTACAAGGACACAACCAGTCGCCCGGTACGAACAACCAGTCTGCCCTTCCCAGACATTCAACCAGTTTCATCTCTGCCACAATTCTGGCCTAATGTGGTTTATGCAGGTCACAGCACAATTTGACAACCAAAACATTTCTACCGAGTTGACGCGATTCAAACACATTGTTGGCAACTTATCATCAGAGTATGCGATGGAGGTGGGAGATATTTTTCTACAACCTCCAATGAATGCAACCTCCAAAGTCCAACACACGACTTTTAAGGTCGTGCTCATAAAGTGCACAACTCCCCCTGAGAACTTCCGCTTTCACAAACTCCTTACAGCCCAGGATTTAGGATATCGAAGACGCACACAACTACTGCGTCATATGCAGCAGCATCTCAGTGACTGCCAAGCCACCTTGGACGAGAGTGACCCTCTATGGACGAGGATGACAGTTTACAGCTGGGTCGGGATTCAAACCCAGACAAGACAGCTTGGAGGCAAGTATGCATACCTCATTACCTCAATGCCATCGGGCCAGACAAAACTAAAAGTTAGTATGATATAAATGACTATGTTTTAGATGTCTGAAACAAATTTTTATTTCCAAGCTTGAATATTTGTTAATGCTCAAATGCCTGTTAGACATTTCAAATAACAACAAAAAATAAATTTCTCAATCCCACAAACCAAGCTAGATGTACATCAAAGAAGAACATCAACAATGTACATGTAACAAAAAGCAACACATTTTTCTGTGTATCAAAAATTACACTTCTTGCAAAACAAGAGAAAAATGACCACAGTGTGGTCACCAGCCATGACGTGTAGAATCATGAGGATATCCGTTGCAATATGCGCTACCAAATTCGACCAGTCATTAAATTATACGCATGCACGAGCGTCTTTTTGTCTTTCAGTTCTGGTCTTGTCCTTTGTTTTGCGACGCAACATGCTTCATCAACTGATTACATATAATGTATGGACGTGAATGTTATTTCTGTCGATGTTAATGTTAATTCATTAATGTTATTTATTAATATTAATTCTGGGTGGCAGAGGGATAATTTGAAACTGGCTTGGTCGGTAGGGGATTTGAAAGTGGGTGTGGTTCTGTGAAAACAGTGGTGTGGTTCTGTGGTTCTGTTTGGTGTGGTGTGGTGAAAGTGATTTGAAAGTAAAAAAGTTCTGTGAAACGAGATTGATATGAAAACATTCATGTTGTCTTTGTTGCTAAATTTATTCTGGTTTCGTCAAACAAATCGCGATTTTAGACGGCGATGTTCTTACCTCATACCAACGCACGTCCGAGTGTATGCGCATGCGCTATTCAAAAAGGCACCCCAACAACAAGAACAACGCGGTCCTCTCATAGAGCTGCTCGTCGCAACTACAACAACAAGAACAACGCGGTCCTCTCATAGAGCTGCTCGTCGCAACTAAAAAAAACCATAGACAGTACTCACTAGTTAGTAAAGGCCAACTGAGTTGGCAATGTTTTGTTATATCCCATTAAGTTACCAAAGGGTGAGCAGCAGTTAAAGGGTTTTCCACCACTTTTGGAGCGGTTTTGTCATGACGTCGTGGTATGAGTTATTTTAATCTCCGTTTTCCACCACTTTTGGAGCGGTTTTGTAATGACGTCGTGGTATGGGTTATTTTACTCTCCGTTTTCCACCACTTTTGGAGCGGTTGTGTAATGACGTCGTGGTATGAGTTATTTTACTCTCCGTTTTCCACCACTTTTGGAGCGGTTTTGTAATGACGTCGTGGTATGAGTTATTTTACTCTCCGTTTTCCACCACTTTTGGAGCGGTTTTGTAATGACGTCGTGGTTTGGGTTATTTTACTCTCCGTTTCCCACCACTTTTGGAGCGGTTTTGTAATGACGTCATGGTATGGGTTATTTTACTCTCCGTTTCCACCACTTTGGGAGCGGTTTTGTAATGACGTCGTGGAATGGGTTATTTTGCTCTCCGTTTTCCACCACTATTGGAGCAGTTTTGTAATGACGTCGTGGTATGGGTTATTTTACTCTCCGTTTTCCACCACTTTTGGAGCGGTTTTGTAATGACGTTGTGGTATGGGTTATTTTACTCTCCGTTTCCCACCACTTTTGGAGCGGTTTTGTAATGACGTCGTGGTATGAGTTATTTTACTCTCCGTTTCCACCACTTTTGGAGCGGTTTTGTAATGACGTCGTGGTATGGGTTATTTTACTCTCCGTTTTCCACCACCTTCGGAGCGGCTTTGTAATGACGTCGTGGTACGAGTTATTTTACTCGCCGTTTCCACCACTGTTGGAGCGGTTTTGTAATGACGTCGTGGTACGAGTTATTTTACTCTCCGTTTTCCACCACTGTTGGAGTGGTTTTGTAATGACGTCGTGGTATGAGTTATTTTACTCTCCGTTTTCCACCACTGTTGGAGCGGTTTTGTAATGACGTCGTGGTATGAGTTATTTTACTCTCCGTTTTCCACCACTTTTGGAGCGGTTTTGTAATGACGTCGTGGTATGAGTTATTTTGCTCTCCGTTTTCCACCACTGTTGGAGCGGTTTTGTAATGACGTCGTGGTATGGGTTATTTTGCTCTCCGTTTTCACCACTTTTGGAGCGGTTTTGTAATGACGTCGTGGTATGAGTTATTTTACTCTCCGTTTTCCACCACTTTTGGAGCGGTTTTGTAATGACGTCGTGGTATGGGTTATTTTGCTCTCCGTTTTCCACCACTTTTGGAGCGGTTTTGTAATGACGTCGTGGTATGGGTTATTTTACTCTCCGTTTTCCACCACTTTTGGAGCGGTTTTGTAATGACGTCGTGGAATGAGTTATTTTACTCTCCGTTTCCACCACTTTTGGAGCGGTTTTGTAATGACGTCGTGGTATGGGTTATTTTACTCTCCGTTTTCCACCACTTTTGGAGCGGTTTTGTAATGACGTCGTGGAATGAGTTATTTTACTCTCCGTTTCCACCACTTTTGGAGCGGTTTTGTAATGACGTCGTGGTATGGGTTATTTTGCTCTCCGTTTCTTTGGAGCGGTTTTGTAATGACGTCATGGTATGGTTTATTTTACTCTCCGTTTCCACCACTTTTGGAGCGGTTTTGTAATGACGTCGTGGCATGGGTAATTTTACTCTCCGTTTTCCACCACTGTTGGAGCAGTTTTGTCATGACGTACTGGTATGGGTTATTTTGCTCTCCGTTTTCCACCACTTTTGGAGCGGTTTTGTAATGACGTCGTGGTATGGGTTATTTTACTCTCCGTTTTCCTCCACTGTTGGAGCGGTTTTGTCATGACGTACTGGTATGGGTTATTTTGCTCTCCGTTTTCCACCACTTTTGGAGCGGTTTTGTAATGACGTCGCGGTATGGGTTATTTTACTCTCCGTTTTCCACCACTTTTGGAGCGGTTTTGTAATGTCGTCGTGGTATGAGTTATTTTACTCTCCGTTTCCACCACTTTTGGAGCGGTTTTGTAATGACGTCATGGTATGGGTAATTTTACTCTCCGTTTTCCACCACTATTGGAGCGGTTTTGTAATGACGTCATGGTATGGGTTATTTTGCTCTCCGTTTTCCACCACTTTTGGAGCGGTTTTGTAATGACGTCGTGGTATGGGTTATTTTACTCTCCGTTTCCACCACATTTGGAGCGGTTTTGTAATGACGTCGTGGTATGGGTTTTTTTTTTTTGGTTTTTTTTGTATACTGAATCGAGGCTCGTGAAAGAGCTAACATTTACTTCAGAAACAAATCGACCAGACAAACAAAATAAACAAAAAGAGGGAGCGGAAGACAAGATGGGGAGAAAAGGGGAAGCACACAAACACAACATCCGAGAGCAGGGAGATGTGTGGAAGGCAGAGGGCCCGGGGGGAGGAGGCATGGGAAGGGGGGGGGGGGGAGGGAGAAGTATAAAGCACAAGGACACCAAGGACTTCCAGGACAGAAGTTGGTATTTCAAAAAGTGGAATTGGGGTGAAATTAGCGGGGGTAGAAAAGATCAAGGTTTTGGATGGGGGAAGATAAGAGATGGTGGTGAACAGCTGTTTTAAAGACTTGGAGGGTGGAGTGGGATTGAAGAGAGTGAGGGAGTTTGTTCCAGAGGCGGGAGAAAAGAGGAATCGAGGTGAGCAGAGAGTGAAGATGAGCAGAGAGTCTTGATTTTGGCAGTTTAACCAAAAGAGGGTTGCAGGCAGATCTTGTACGACCTGTAGGAATATTTGCGGGACAGAGCCCAGAGAGAGCTGGGGGGGCAAGGCCAGAGAGGAGTCGGTAGAAGACGGAAAGACCACCAACCTGCCTGCGGTGAGTGAGTGAGAGGCCCTTGGAGTTAGCTTCATCGCGGGAGATTCCAATGATTCTGAATGCTTTGGTTTCAACAGCGCGAAGGCGAGCTAGGTGTGAGGCAGGAGCACCAGCCCAGAGGGGAGAGCAGTATTCCATTGAGCTGCGGATGAAAGCCTTGTATGTGGTGAGGAGCTCAGGTGTGCCAAGGAAGGACTTCGCACGACGGAGGATGCCCAGTCGGCGACTGGCTTTGGAGGCCAGATTTGAAATGTGGTTTTTCCAGGAAAGATCATGCCAGATAGTGAGACCCAAAAGCTTGAGTGACAGAACTTCTTGGAGAGGATTATTCAGAAAGTGGATGGGAGGGTTGTCCAGTCGGTCTTTTCGGAGAGACATCGTAAGAGTGTGAGATTTGTCAGGATTGAAAGACATGTTCCACTTGTTTGCCCAGTCTGTGATTTTGTCAAGGTCTGCAGAGAGTGAGGAGGCTGCAGACTGCCGATCTGAGGGATGAAGAATGGAGCGACAGAGAGTAGAGTCGTCAGCAAAGAGATAGAGAGGATTTTCAAGAGAGTCAGAGAGATCATTGATGAAGACCAGAAAAAGCACAGGGCCCAGAACACTGCCTTGGGGAACTCCAGCCTGAACAGGAAGAGGAGATGAGAGAAACCCATTCAGGGCCACACGTTGACTACGACTAGAGAGGAAGTCCACCAGCCATGCATGGAGATTTCCATGGATACCAAAAGAGGAGAGTTTGGTGAGCAGAGCGGGGTGCCAGACCGTATCGACGGCACGTGATATGTCAAGGGAGACTGCTCTAATTTCCTGTTTGGCATTGAGGACCTCCATCCATTGTTGAGAAAGCAGAAGCAGCATGTCCAGAGTGGAGTGTCCAGGTCTGAAACCAAATTGATGATCAGAGATCAAGCCATTGGAGAAGAGGAAAGATTTCATATCTGAAGCAATGATTGATTCCATGACTTTGCTGATAATTGGGAGAAGGCTGATTGGTCTGTAGTTGCTGGGATCTGTTTTTGCACCTTTTTTGTGCAAAGCGGTGATGTTGGCAGATTTCCAAGCAGATGGAAGATGACCTTGAGCAAAAGAGAGGGTGAAGAGAACAGAGAGAGGGAGTGAAAGAGCGGAAGAACATGATTTTAGGACCCGTGGGCTGATGCCGTCAGGTCCAGTTGCAGAATCAGAGTCGAGGGTTGACAGAAACTTTTCCACCTTGTCAGGAGGAAAGGACACAGAGTCCAGGAGCAGCTGGGTACGACTGGGTACGGTGGGTACAGAGAGGGATGGGTTTGGGACACAAGATTTAGAGGCAAACACAGAGTTGAGGCATTCAGCTTTTTCACGTGCGGAGTCAGCCGTGTGGCCATTTAAGGTGAGGGAGGGGATGGAGGGGGAACAAACACCAGAAACAGATTTTACCAGACACCACCAGGATTTGGAAGAGGGAGACAGATAAGAGAGTTCGGTCCTGTGGACGGAGAGATATTGTTTCCTGGCTCTCCTGAGGGTGGACACACACTTGTTTCGGGCTTTGTGAAAGGAAATGAGATTTTCCTTCCGTTGGATTTGCTTTCCAGGAGACGAAAGCAAGTTGTTTCTGGGAAATAGCCTCACCACAAGATTCCGTGTACCATGGACGGGAGGAAGGGTATGACAACTGAAGACGAGAAGGGATAAATCTGTGCATGAGAGAGAGCAATTTACTTTGGAAGAATTCCCAGGATGAGTTGATGTCAGAGGCAGTAGAGATGGGAGACCAGTCCAGATGATTGATGGCTGCTTGAAGACCGTGCCAGTTGGCCTGAGTGAAATGCCAGACTCGTCGACGCTGAGGAGGCTCTCTGAAAATGGTCAGAGAGTTGTCCACTTTAACAAGCACATGATCAGAAGAGCCGATTGGAGCAGAAGAAGAGCAGCAGACATTTTCAGGGAAGTTAGTCAGTTAGTCAGGGTTATTTTGCTCTCCGTTTCCACCACTTTTGGAGCGGTTTTGTAATGACGTCGTGGTATGGGTTATTTTACTCTCCGTTTTCCACCACTTTTGGAGCGGTTTTGTAATGACGTCGTGGTATGAGTTATTTTACTCTCCGTTTCCACCACTTTTGGAGCGGTTTTGTAATGACGTCGTGGTATGGGTTATTTTACTCTCCGTTTCCACCACTTTTGGAGCGGTTTTGTAATGACGTCGTTGCATGGGTAATTTTACTCTCCGTTTTCCACCACTGTTGGAGCGGTTTTGTCATGACGTCGTGGTATGGGTTATTTTGCTCTCCGTTTTCCACAACTTTTGGAGCGGTTTTGTAATGACGTCGTGGTATGAGTTATTTTACTCTCTGTTTCCACCACTTTTGGAGCGGTTTTGTAATTACGTCGTGGTATGGGTTATTTTGCTCTCCGTTTTCCACCACTTTTGGAGTGGTTTTGTAATGACGTTGTGGTATGGGTTAGTTTACTCTCCGTTTTCCACCACTTTTGGAGCGGTTTTGTAATGACGTCGTGGTACGAGTTATTTTACTCTCCGTTTCCACCACTTTTGGAGTGGTTTTGTAATGACGTCGTGGTATGGGTTATTTTACTCTCCGTTTTCCACCACTGTTGGAGCGGTTTTGTAATGACGTCGTGGTATGGGTTATTTTACTCTCCGTTTTCCACCACTGTTGGAGCGGTTTTGTAATGACGTCGTGGTATGGGTTATTTTACTCTCCGTTTTCCACCACTTTTGGAGCGGTTTTGTAATGACGTCGTGGTATGAGTTATTTTACTCTCCGTTTCCACCACTTTTGGAGTGGTTTTGTAATGACATCGTGGTATGGGTAATTTTACTCTCCGTTTTCCACCACTGTTGGAGCGGTTTTGTAATGACGTCGTGGTATGGGTTATTTTACTCTCCGTTTTCGACCACTTTTGGAGCGGTTTTGTATGACGTCGTGGTATGGGTTATTTTACTCTCCGTTTTCCACCACTTTTGGAGCGGTTTTGTAATGACATCGTGGTATGAGTTATTTTACTCTCCGTTTCCACCACTTTTAATAATAATAATAATAATTCATTTATTTTGTATAGCGCTTTTCATGAAGCCCAAAGGCGCTTTGACAGAGTGCAAAACATAATGCATAACAAAACATGAAAACAACAATTGCAAAAAGACAAGAATCAATAGGGAAATATTTAAAGCAAAAGGAGGGAGAAGGAGAAGTGATAGTCAGGGGTTAAATGCTGTGGGTTGAATGTTGAATGCAGTGCTGAACAGGTGGGTCTTGAGTGATGTTTTGAATGTGGTGAGTGAGGAGTCTCTGATGGTGTGAGGTAGTGAGTTCCAGAGGGTGGGAGCAGCGATGGAGAAGGCCATGTCCCCCCAGGATCTGAATTTGGTCCGGATGGGGGGGGGGGGGGGGGGTCAGGAGGTTGGTACCACCAGAGCGGAGGTTGCGGGTGGGAGTGTGTCTGGAGAGGAGGTCAGCCAGGTAGGATGGGGCAGGTTATGGAGGGCTTTTGGAGCGGTTTTGTAATGACGTCATGGTATGGGTTATTTTACTCTCCGTTTCCACCACTTTTGGAGCGGTTTTGTAATGACGTCGTGGTACGAGTTATTTTACTCTCCGTTTCCACCACTTTTGGAGCGGTTTTGTAATGACGTCGTGGTACGAGTTATTTTACTCTCCGTTTCCACCATTTTTGGAGCGGTTTTGTAATGACGTTGTGGTATGGGTTATTTTACTCTCCGTTTTCCACCGCTTTTGGAGCGGTTTTGTAATGACGTTGGGGTATGGGTTATTTTGCTCTCCGTTTTCCACAAATTTTAGAGCGGTTTTGTAATGACGTTGTGGTATGGGTTATTTTACTCTCAGTTTTCCACCACTTTTGGAGCGGTTTTGTAATGACGTTGGGGTATGGGTTATTTTGCTCTCCGTTTTCCACAACTTTCAGAGCGGTTTTGTAATGACGTTGTGGTATGGGTTATTTTGCTCTCCGTTTTCCACCACTTTTGGAGCGGTTTTGTAATGACGTTGTGGTATGGGTTATTTTGCTCTCCGTTTTCCACCACTTTTGGAGCGGTTTTGTAATGACGTTGTGGTATGGGTTATTTTACTTTCCGTTTTCCACCACTTTTGGAGTGGTTTCTGGCCCAAGTCTTTCAAGAACTTGCTGGTCAGGCCCGACATTCAACTGGATCCGATGATAATTTGGAACTTGGTCAGAGTACTGGCAACCCTGGTCAAAATTACTTCTGGTCAAAAGACACCATGGGATCTTTAATGTCCACCAGCAAGGAATACTAACAAGCAGACAGGTAGGTCCCCAACTTAACAGCCCTTCCTAAGGATGGCGCACACTTTGGTGCAACACTCTGTCCGTGAAGCACAATTGTCCAACAGTTTATCGTCGGTCGAGAATCAACACCAAGGCCAAAGTACAAGTTAATGAAAAGCTTAATATTTGTATTTTAAAAAGTCATGAAAAAGGAAAGTGTAAAGCCTGCTACTGAATTTTTAAAAAACAAACAGCCACCCCACTGAAATAAGAAGCAAAATACACAATAAATTTTTTTTAAATCACTGTTGTAACAGGACTTGTGAAATCTGTTCAAATGAAATCGATGCAAGTTGTTATTATTTATCCAGTCGGATTTTAAAAAGTACATGTTTACAATTGAAAAAAGATGGACTGACTCGTCGGTGAAGCCGATGTTTCGGCGAGAATCCACTCGCCTTTGTCACGGCAGACGTTGAAGTGAAGAAGAAGCTTGAGAATCGCCATGTGACCTCCACCAATGGTAGGGTGAGTTGGTCTGGAGACAAATTCGGGCGTCATCTGACTGTTTGCACGCCTCTGCAAACCAACTTGCCCTACCACCGGTGGAAGTCACGTGGCGGTTCTCAAGCCTTTTCTTCACTTCAACATCTTCACTCACCATGACCAAGGCGAGTGGATTTTCGCTGAAACGTCGGCTCTACCGACTCGCAAGTCCAGCTTTTTTCAATCGTAAACCTTTACTGCTGTGGTAACTTAGTTGTTGTGGAATCATTTTTTGACAGAAAGCCAAGGCTCATGAAAGTGATACATAATATGAGCAAACAGCAAACCTCATCATCTCAGGCACACTCCGCACAGGTTCCCCTGAACAGTGCGACACCTCATGGCATTTTTGTACTGATTGGGGGGTAGACTACCGGTAAGGAATTGCTGCACACGTGGAATGATGTCAAAGAAGTCAGTTTCTGGGTACGATTCGAGTTGGAGAATTGTGACTTCCCCTGGGTGCTGTTGTGCTCACAGTCTATGGGCAGTAAAGACTTGTTGAGGCACACTTCGATCTGACCGAGCATCTGCTTATGATCCTGAAAAGAAAGTAGATAAAAAGGTGATGCCATCAAACGAAGTTTGACAAGTGCAGCATTGCTTTAAAACAGAATAGCACGAGAAGATTTTTCAGAAAGGTTAGAAGCGGTTGTCAGCTGTACATGAGCGCTTTATCTTTGCTCGGCCCTCCGTCGCTCTCCCTCCTCGCCCTGCTTGATACATCTTAGCTCCTCTCTACTGTGTGCCGCGGCTGTGGGCTGGTCTGTGCTGCTCACCCGAGAGACCTGCTCGCGTTAGAGGCCATTTCCATCTCCGTATCTTTAAAGACCTTGCCTCGACCCCCCCATTGTGAGTGAATGTGTGTGCTGATGACGCCATAGGTTTACTATCGTGCAACAAATGTATTTCGTATTTCTGTATCATTAAGTGTACTTGTGGTGAAAATGTACCAAAGTTGAACCCAGGTGTGGTGCTCACGTAAACCGCTGGGCGGCGTCTATAAGACCTCGGACGTCCGTGACTCGAGGCCACTCCTGCGACATTATGTAGGATGACATGTAGAATTGAATGGTACGTACCCACTTATATTATAGGCTTGCTTGCATTGACTGATATATTCAATCTTTCTCATATGATGCCTAGATCCTGATATATATATTGCATGATGTATTTTACAGGATGATGCAAAGATCTGATTGACATTAAACCTACATATGGGACAAGTTGTGGACTTGGTTGATTTTCACAACACTTAATGTCAATCAAGATCTGCGGAAATGGCGGGACACGAGTCTGGCGATGGCCGGATGAACGCAGATCTCAGACGAGCGTTTCCCGACATTCTCCACGCTCCTGCGAGGCCCACCTCAGAGAAGAATGACCAGCGGAGGACCCGTCGAGCTAGCTCCAGCCACGGAGCTCCGACTACTCTCGCTGCCGGCCTGCCTCGAAGGGACCGGATGCGTTTGGAGCTCGCAAGCATTTTGTGGAACCGCGTCGTCAAAGCGCGAACTGCTCTCCTGAGGCCCGAACGCCGGAGCAGGCGTGATGGACTCCGGCAAGACGCCTGGAGAACGATGCTACTGGGCAACGTCCTGCGGCCGAAACCCCGTCGGAACGACGGACCCGCTTGGAGCCGAAGGTACGAGTCTAGCCTCGGTTGCTCGAAACGCTAACGGCTCCGTCTGAGCGAATCATCCTAGATTTGCGTGCCTCGGCCCGAGATGAGATTCCCACGCGAGTGTTCACGACTCCCATGTCTGCCATGCATCACACGGCCGGCCTACCCGACCAATCGCTGCTCGGTGGAATCACCTCCTACGCGAAGCCGCACACTGCGCCCATCGCGGGCACAACCCGACCGATCGCTGCTCGGTGGAATCACCTCCTACGCGCAAATCGCGTGCTGCGCCCATCGCGGGCACAACCCGACCATTCGCTGCTCGGTGGAATCACCTCCTACGCGCGAATCGCGCGCTGCACCCATCGCGGGCACAACCCGACCAATCGCTGCTCGGTGGAATCACCTCCTACGCGCGAATCGCGCGCTGCGCCCATCGCGGGCACAACCCGACCAATCGCTGCTCGGTGGAATCACCTCCTACGCGCGAATCGCGCACTGCACCCGTCGCGGGCACTACTCTGAGGGGCCGGCGATTCTGATCGCTGCTCGTCGGAATCACCTCCTACACACGAATCGTATGCGATTCCCCTCGCAGGCCGTACCCTGCGAGGCCGGCGGCCCCGATTGCTGCTGGTCGGAATCCCACCTACGCGTGGCTACTCAACGAGGCTGGCGAACTCCGCTGCCCGGAATCCCCTCAATGCATGAAGCTCGCTTGGCAAGAGGCTTGCTTGGCACCATTCGAGGACTCGCCGCAGCACGGATGAGTTTCTAAGGAAGTCGAGCGGGACCTTCATAGACTTTCACAGCACTCGGGCATGATCATATACCATAGCGCGATGTATTCTATATGTCTAACTCCGGACAAACACGGCCCGAAAGCTATCGAATGAGATGCTACTTCAGGACGTGATATGTATAACACGGTCCGAAGGCTATCAAACGAGATGCTACTTCAGGACGTGATATGTATAACACGGTCCGAAGGCTATCAAACGAGATGCTACTTCAGGACGTGCAGTTTATCGCTGCCAAGAGTGCTCGCCCTCTCGACTTGGCGTGCCACCCTGGTTCAACGGGCCGAGCTCGACTTTCGGTTTTCCCTCGAACGCAGTGCGCCCTAGATAAAACAATCCACTCATCGGCCGGGTTCGTATTCAGTACACCAATCTCGAGCCCGCTCGAATGCTGGTGCCCAATGGACGCGAGACTATAGATTTCGGTGTGCCACTTTACTCCGTCTGGGAATACCGCTCAGCTGGAACTCCGCTCCAGGAAATCGCCGTCAAACCCGCCCGCACGCGCCCGAACCAATTGATGACGTCATCGACTAATCACGCGTTTGCCCTACAGCGCCATTAACGTAATTGCCTGCTTCACGCGCTTGCGTCATCAGAGTACATCTACCTGAGTTCGTCTACCTTGGTACCTCTACAGATAGCGGAAATACTCAACCTGACCGCCCCAGCACAAAAGTGCGTGTCATAATGTGGCGGCCTTCGAGGGCGACTAGCCAACATCGAGGACTTATGCCGTTAATCGATAAGGGGGCATATGGGAGTACACGGTGACCCCATGAGATAGTAACATTGAGCGTTGCGCCCGACTCCCTTGTCTCCTGAGCAAGCCACGAGGGCACCGACCGCCTGTTCGCCCTTGACTCTGGGCTTGTTGCTTCTAGGGCAGGGCTCTTGGCTTGCCTCCACGACACATTTCGAGGCTGCGAGACGCCTCGCCCGGCCGCTGCCTGATTTCATTTCCCTCTGACCCAGACTGTGAAGGTCGCTCGACTTCGGTACGCGGCGCACGGCTGCTATCTCAAAATAAAAGGGGGGGGGGGGGTTGAGATGATGGACAATCCATCCGTTAGATGATGGCCAATCCATCCGATGGACAATCCATCCGGGACATTCTCTCGATTTGTCAATGGGACAATCCATCCGTTAGATGATGGCCAATCCATCCGATGGACAATCCATCCGTTAGATGATGGCCAATCCATCCGATGGACAATCCATCCGGGACATTCTCTCGATTTGTCAATGGGACAATCCATCCATCCGGGACATCCTCTCGGTATGTCAATAGGACGATGGGACAATCCATCCATCCGGGACATCCTCTCGGTATGTCAATGGGACAATCCATCCATCCGGGAAATCCTCTCGGTATGTCAATAGGACGATGGGACAATCCATCCATCCAGGACATCCTCTCGGTATGTCAATTGGACGGTCCATGGATGGTCAATCCATCAGGGACGTTCTCTCGGTAGCCGGTGGACATCCTCTCGGTATGTCAATAGGACGGTCCATGGATGGACTATCCATCCGGGACGTTCTCTCGGTAGCCGGTATAGCCGATCTTTTTCGATCCTCCGAGCGCTGTACTGCTGGACGGGATTGCCGTATGCATCGCAGAGGTTCTGCGCGCTTCGCTGGGGAGGCGCGTTTCGGTCGTTTTGTGCGTCGTCGATTTCGGTCGTTTTGTGCGTTGTCGTACTCTGCCATACTCGGTTGCGATTCCCACGCCGACTGCAGTTTGCCGGTCGTTCAGGCAGCCTTCGGAGGGAGCTCGTGGCAGACGTATATTTGCCGGAGCTTGTAATTCGTACGCGCTGCCGTCAGAGGGCGCTCGGGTCTCGTGAGAAGGATCGCTGCCAACGGTAGTTTCACGTGCCGAAGCAAGAGTTTGTAATTCGTATGAGCTGCCGTCAGAGGGCGCTCGAGTCTCGTGATTTCAAAATGGCCGCTGCCGGTATCGAGTAACGCTCGTTATGGCTCCGAATGGCTCTCATCGATTCTCTCTCTCGGCAATTCCATGACATGGACCTAACATGGATCGACCATGTACCCTTGGGAGCCTAGTCAGGTACAGACTTACTGTAATGGACTTACTGTAATGGCTTCCTGTCATGTAATCTTACTTACTGTTACAGCTTACTGTAAAGAGGCTTACTGATTTACACATCGACACATCTTCCTGTAATGTGTTGCATTGCGACGAATGGAAATTCGCTCTTCGACAAAGTACAACTTATCCTATCTAGCTACTGTGCCGACGACTCCACTGTAAGACTAGACTATGGTGACCCACGGGCTCATCGTCTGCCGGTATCGGACATGATTGCTAACCAGGCTATGGGTGCACCTAGGGAACATCTGCCGTCCCTCCCTTTGCCTGATACACCCCTGCCTGAAGGCACTGAGGTGCCCCTCCGACACCTGCCTCCAGCGGCTACTCCGAAGCAGGGGACTCCGGGCTTGGGGATGTCGTACCCGGTAGTTTCCGAACCCGTGCTGGCAGGGTAATTCGCCACCCTGACCGCTACGGATGGACCGACTGACCTGTAATAATAATAATGGATTTATTTTATATAGCACTTTTCAGGACGCCCTAAAGACGCTTTGACAGAGTGCAAAACATAAAGCATAGCGAAACGTAAAACAATTGCACAAAGACAAGAATCAATAGGGGAATATTTCTTTGACACCCCAATAATAATATAATGGCTTCCTCCATCAATTAATGCTGACGCGCGCTCGCTTCCTGCCTAGCGGCAGTATAGTTCTAACTGTGGGGAGAATGTGGTGAAAATGTACCAAAGTTGAACCCAGGTGTGGTGCTCACGTAAACCGCTGGGCGGCGTCTATAAGACCTCGGATGTCCGCGACTCGAGGCCACTCCTGCGACATTATGTAGAATGACATGTAGAATTGAATGGTACGTACCCACTTATATTCTAGGCTTGCTTGCATTGACTGATATATTCAATCTTTCTCATATGATGCCTAGATCCTGATATATATATTGCATGATGTATTTTACAGGATGATGCAAAGATCTGATTGACATTAAACCTACATATGGGACAAGTTGTGGACTTGGTTGATTTTCACAACAGTACTTATTTATTTTTCGGGATTTGGATCCCTTTAATTTGGGCAATCGTGAAGCACAATGCTTTGGCGCAGCAGGTCCACATGAGTAGACAAGACCCGTCCAAGCAATATGCTGTCCCCTTCTGGACTGTTGCTGCTGCTTCTCACAATGCCCACTTGGAGCCCAATAATATAGGGATCCCCAGGTCTTGACATTGATGTCACCCATCTATACTAGCTGTCATTGGCAGTTCAGGTGTCTGCTTCTTTCTCTCTACAGGCAGGTTGGTGGCATTGCAGTTTTTCACCAGCCCTATTCTGGCGTTGCTCTGCCTACCCTCACACCTCTCTGCACCACCCTTGCCCCTCCAGGTTGCATAGCCAAGAAATAAACCTGGCCTTGCTACCCTCTCAGTCTAAACTGAATGCCCACCTCCATTGATTCACCACTTCCTCTCTTGTAGAGTGAAAGCATCTTCCCAAGTCATGTACACTCTTCCTTCTAAGACAACAACTATGCTGCCTATCATTACCTCATGGTCTCTCCCACTTCTCACTCTGAGCTATACTCTACCCACTGAGACCTGCACCACATACCCCAACCCTTCCGCCCCTTTTCATACACAACTCCTGTCTGTACAGTCACGTGAAAAAGTAAGTACACCCCATGTAAAGTTTTGACTTTTTCAACATATTTCAACATACAGCTATTTGATCTTCATTTCAACAATATTGATAAACCCAATAAATTGATTGATTAATATTGATTGATTGACAATATTGATAGATAAAGGTGATAATATAACAAATATCATGAAACATTTACATTTTGTAGTCCATTGTATAATTTAAATAAACATAAATGCAAATTTCGCATGTGGAAAAAGTAAGTACACCCCTACATTTATCACTACTTCAAATACCTAAAATTAGAATCAGGTGCACCAGCTCAGGTGCAAATGATTACAACATTGTTAGAGAGGATCTTGGAGGAACCTGTCTTATTTAAACCTCAGACATTTAGTTTGGTTTGCTCTTTGTTGTTGAAGTGTGCGGCGTCACCATGCCTAGATCAAAAGAGCTCTCTGATGCCTTCAGAAAGAAGGTTATAGATGCCTACGAGTCTGGGAAGGGATTAAAAAAGGTCTCCAAACAATTTGAAATCAATCATTCGACTGTCCGGAAGATCATCTACAAGTGGAGAAGATTCCAAACAACTGCCAACTTGTTCAGGCCAGGCCGCCCCAGCAAGTTCAGCCCGAGAGCAGACCGCAAGATGCTGAAAGAAGTCTCGAAGAACCCAAGAATGTCATCATGGGACCTACAGGTAGCTCTTGCCACTGTTTGTCAAAGTGCACGAGTCTACCATTAGAAAGAGGCTGCACAAATTTGATCTACATGGGAGGTGTGCCAGGAGGAAACCTTTGCTGTCCAGAAAGAACATCAGGGCAAGACTAAAGTTTGCCAATGAACACCTAGGCAAAGACCAGCACTTCTGGAACAATGTGCTCTGGACAGATGAGTCAAAGGTAGAGCTATTTGGCCACAGTTATAAGAAGACATGTTTGGCGAAAACCAAAGACAGCATTTGACCACAAGAACCTGATACCAACTGTTAAGCATGGTGGTGGAAATATTATGGTTTGGGACAGCTATGCGGCATCAGGGCCTGGGCAGCTCACCATCATATAATCCACTATGAATTCTTCATTGCACCAGAGGTTGCTTGAGGATAATGTGAGGCCATCTGTCGGAAAGTTGAAGCTCAACCGAAGGTGGACCTTGCAACATGCCAATGACCCTAAACATACCAGTAAATCCACGAAGGAATGGCTGAAAAGAAAGAAATGGAGGGTTCTGGATTGGCGACGTCAAAGCCCGGATCTAAATCCCATCGAGATGATGTGGGGGGGATTTGAAACGAGCTGTGCATGCAAGAAACCCCTTAAACATCACACAGCTGAAATAATTCTGCATGGAGGAGTGGGCAAAAAATTCTCCCAGTCGATGTCAGAGACTGGTAGACAGTTATAAGAAATGCCTACTTGAGGTTGTTTCTGCTAAAGGGGGCAATACCACCTATTAGAGCCAAGGGTGTACTTACTTTTTCCACATGCGAAATTTGCATTTATGTTTTTAAAATTATACAATGGACTACAAAATGTAAATGTTTCATGATATTTGTTATATTATATCACCTTTATCTATCAATATTGTTGAAATGAAGTTCAAATAGCTGTATGTTGAAATATGTTGAAAAAGTCAAAACTTTACATGGGGTGTACTTACTTTTTCATGTGACTGTATGTTCTTGTCCTCCTGTTTCATGTTCACCATACTGTCCCTTTGCTCCCAGTTGTTCTACTCTTCCATGAGCCTTTTAATTAATTGGCTTTGACAGCAGATAAAATCTGACTAAATTGATGGAGTTGTCAAAATTCCTGTACTTTATAATTTTACTTCAATTCCCCAAGTATAACTTACCTTTTCTTGGATGCATTGAATTTTCATCGTTACACCAAACACCTTGTGGAATGCCATTTCAATATCTGCAAACTAGAAAAGGACAAATGGAAAAATTGTTGGTCGTGCAAGTAACCTGAAAAATGCTTGACATATTTTCAAAATTACCTACATCCAGTTACACAACTTCAACATCACAATAATTGTCATCCCCATAATTACCTCCGCCAATGAAGGTGGATAGAGGTTATGGATTCACCTCTGTCTGTCTGTGAACAAGATAACTCAAAAGGCTTTGGACGGATTCAAACGAAATTTGGTGGAGACGTTGGGTGTTTCACAAGGACAAAATGATTACATTTTGGTGAAGATCCTGATCTGGATAGTAAAAAAATTTCAGTGATTCTTCACCATTGAGAAACGAGGCCAAAAATGATATCTAGCACGATATCTCAAAGAGTTGTGGACAAGTTATGACAAAACTTGGTGGACAAGTTGGATAGGTGACAATAACAAGCCGATTAGATTTTGGTTCAGGTCTGGGTCCAGATCCGGCCTATCAGTGGGATACAAAATGTGAACTGTTCAGCCTGATGGAGGTATGTCCTCTACCGAGTGCCGTTATAGTTGTTCCATTTAATAGATCACCATTGTTGTCCTTAATAGACTAAGAGGTCTGTTGACATGTGATGTAACCCATGAATAACCTCAGAACATGAATTTGTTTAGGTGTAGGAGCTGCTTCCCAGTCAATACAACAACAACAACAACAACAACAACAACAACAGGCATTTTAAGGCCAATTCCCCTGCAAGAGCGGGGGTTAGCGAGGGTTAGCTTCCCAGTCAATAACCACACTAAAATAGCAAGTGTGCAACATGATGTCCAGGAGTGTCTAAGAAGACCAAACCACTTGATATCCAACTTTAATTTCGCTTTGGTATTTTTAACATGCACCAACGATTTTCGTTTATCAGCAGCTTTATCCTCGAGCTTAACATCTATCAGATGGATGATGCGCACATTGATGGTTCTGCTCGCAAAACCCAGCAGTGACTATTTGTAGCTGGGTCGAGATTCAAACCCACGTTAGACAGCTCAAAGGCGAGTGCACATACCTCTAAACTATCCTGCCATTGCACCACATGTATAGTGCCTTCATAAACTATTCACACCCATTGGCCTTTTACATATTTTGTTGCGTTACAGCCAGAATTAAAATGAATTGAATTGAGATTTTTGGTCACTGCTCCACACGTAATACCCTATAATGTCAAAGTGGAGTTTTCTATTTAGAAGATTTAACAAAATAATTTAAAATGAAATACAGAAATATCCAATTTACCTGGGTTTGAATAGGTGATGACATCCCATAGTGGAGATAGAACTGTGTAGGGTAGCATGGACCGCGTGCGAGTAGGAAGCCAATCTCGATGTATTTAAGTTGAAAAACTGTGAGCTTAATATCGTTTGCATGTTACCACATGGGGGGTGGGGGGGGGGGTGGTGTTATTTTAATTAAGTAGGGTCTAAAGCTAGTTTTCCCAGGTATGTGATTGCCTCCTGTGGTTTTCCCTATGTTTTTACAATTATAACAAGCTGGCCATAAAAACTCACGTCTTTAACCAATAACAACACCCAACATAACTGCCGACAGAAACCCGAACATTCCTGAGCAGAGCCGAACGTTGTCGATAGACAATTAACCCCGCTCACCAATCGAGCAAGGAAAAAGGCCACGCCCCGAAGTTCGTCATTGGTCGAGCCTGACCATGGAGCAATATAGTGGAACTGAGCGATTGGTCAGGGTGATGTCAGAGCGGGAAAGTTCAAGGAGGAGAGGAGGAAGAATGTCTGTCTCTCTCTCTGTGTCTCTCTCTGTGTCTGTCTCTGTGTCTGTCTCTGTGTCTGTCTCTCTGTCTCTGTCTCTCTCTCTCTCCGTAGTGGGTGGTCGCTTTTTCTCAGGTGTGCTCGTGCAGAGAACTGTTTGGAGCTCAGAGAACCTTTGCAACCTTGAAGCCAGGGGTGTTGTTTGACGGTGGTGTTTTTCGGGGGAGCTGGAGCCGCGTCACGTTTCGGAGGGAGACGAGCGAAAGAGGACTGGCCGTTCGTGGCAATGCGGAGAGGAACTTCACGCCATCTTGTGCGTTGCCCGCGCGAGTGGCTCGGGCCGCCTTGTGCTGCTGACTGCATTCGGGGATCTCGTTGGAGCAAAGCTGAATGCCAGACAGCTTTGAACAATTTATTTTCTTTTATCATTCCCCTGTCTGTTTTTGAGTCTGCGTGTGGAGGTATCTCGATTAGATATTAGATTTACCTTCATCGTTCTTTTTCATTCCGTGCTTTCCTTTCATTAAATCATTATTGTGGCATTTTTTATTCGTTGTGTCGTGTTTATTTGTTCCATGGGTTTCGGATAAAGCCCCGTGATCTCCGTGCAGGTAAGTACTTTGGTCCCCTCACTCGCACGCGATGGACCTACCACCAGTTTCGGCTACGCGCCTCGAAATTAAAAAAACCGTTACGGCCATTTGTCACCCTGCGGTGTTCACCGTTCGTAGTTCACATTAGTCAATACTCTGTAGACGTGCCATTGGCAGCAATTATAGTTTTGAGTCTTCTCTTGGGTATGTCTGTATCAGCTTTGCACATTTTGATTTTGGGAGTTTCTCCTATTTGTCTTTGCAGATTTGCTCATGCTCTGTCAAGTTGGATGGGGAGCGTCAGTGAACAGCAATTTTCAAGTCTTTCCACAGATTCTCAATGGAATTCAAGTCTGAGATTTGGCTGGGCCATTCAAGGACTTTCACATTCTTCTTCTGAAGCCATTCCAGTGTTGCTTTAGCTGTATGCTTGAGGTCATTTTCCTGATGGAACGTAAATGTTTGCCACAGTCTAAGGTCTTTTGCACAGTGAAGCAGGTTCTCCTCAAGGATTTGCTGGTAATTGGTTCCATTCAATGTTCCCTATATCCTTACAAGTTTCCCAGTCTCTGCCGGTGAAAAACATCCCCATAGCATGACGCTACCACCACCATGCTTCACAGTAGTGATGGTGTTAGATGGGTGATGAGCTGTGCTGGGTTTCCACCAGACATAGCGCTTTGCAATGTGGCCAAATTCAATTTTTGTCTCATCCAATCACAGAATATTTTGCCTCATGCTCCTCATGAGTCTTTCATGTGCCTTTTTGCAAACTCCAGGCATGCTGTCATGTGCTTTTTTCTCAGGAGTGGCTTGCATCTGGCCACTCTCCCATAAAGCCTCGATTTGTGAAGTGCTGCAGAGACTGTTGTCCTTCCGGCAGGTTCTCCCATCTCAGCCAAGGAACTCTGTAGTTCTGTCAGATTAGTCATTGGGTTATTGGTCACCTCACTGACCAAGGTCCTTCTTGCCCGGTTGCTCCGTTTGGTCAGACGGCCAGCTCTAGAAAGTGTTTGGGTCATTCCATATTCTTTCCATTCCCTAATGATGGAGCTCACTGTGCTCTTGGGAACTTTCATCACTCCCTTCTATCTCGGAGTTCTGTTTGAAATCGTTTTATACCCTTCTCTAGATCTATGCCTCTTCACAATTTTATCTCAGAGTTCTACGTACAGTTCCTTGGACTTCATGTAAGAGTTTCTGTTCTGACATGCACCGTGAACTGTGGGACCTTATGTAGAAAGGTGCGTTTCTTTCTAAAGCATGCCCAATCAATTTAATTGGCCACAGGTGGACTCCAATCAAGTTGTACAGACATCTCAACAACAACACAACAACATGCATTTTAAAGGCCATTTTCCCTGCTAGAGCGGGGGTTAGCCTTGCGGTCCCCATGACAATCTTCTCCATTTTGCCCTATTTTCTGCATCTCTCCTTGTTAACCCCCTTGCCCGCATTTCTTCTTCCACCATCTTTAGCCAAGTCTTTTTCGGTCTTCCCCGTCCTCTGCTTCCTTCTACATTCATTTCCATCACTCTTCTCAACCAGTCACTTTCATCCTTCCTCAACACATGACCAAACCATCTCAACCTGTTCCTCTTCACAACATCAATCACAGGCTCTATTCCCATCATCTTTCGCAATTCATCATTTGTCTTCCTCTCTCTCAACGATACTCCACACATCCACCGAACCATTCGCATTTCCACCCTTTCCAACCTTCGTTGCTGCTCTACGTTTATTACCCATGTCTCGCTCCCATAAATCATAACACTTCTCACACATGCAGCATACACCTTTCCCTTCAGCTTCAACGACACTCCCCTCATCATCAGCACGCCACCCAGTTCCCGAAACTTCTTCCATGCACATCTCACTCGAGCAACCGTTGCCGAGTCTGATCCACCTTCTCCATTCAGCATGTCTCCGAGGTAGCAAAATGTTTTCACACCTTCCAGCTTCACGCCATCTCCAAGATCCAACTCAACATTTCCTCCATCTGCAGCTCCCTCTGTGCACACCTTACATTTGAATGTAGCTGCCACACTGGTTAATGACCCTCTCAGACCACTACATTTTTGATGAACCCACTCAGCGCACATTGTACATTGAATGGAGTTCACTCCGACACCCTTCCTACACACAGCACAGGGCCACTTCCCAGTTCTTTCCACCTCACCACATGCTTTACCACTTGCCATCACCTTCGTCTTTCCGATATTCACCTTCAGACCTTTTGTCTCCATACATTCCTTCCACGTGGTCATCTTTTCCTTCAGTCCATCCATACTTTCCGCAATCAACACCAGATCATCTGCATACAACAACTCCCACGGTAAACCCTCCTTTACGTTCTGAGCCAGCACCTCCATCACAGCTACAAATAGTAATGGACTTAGTACCGACCCCTGATGCACTCCCACCTTCACCTCAAACTCACCACTGTTCCCGTCCTTCGTCCTTACAGCTGTGCGCGCTCTTTTGTACATTGCCATCACTACTCTGATCAACCATTCCTCCACTCCTAACTTCCTCAATGCCCATGTCAATACTTTGCGTGGTACCCTATCGAATGCTTTCTCCAGATCAACAAACCCAAGAAACAACTTCTTCCTCTTCTCCATGTACTTCTCCTGCAACTGCCTCACAATGAAAAGCGCGTCTGTCGTTCCTCTTCCTGGCATGAATCCAAACTGCATTTCGTCGATCTTCACTTTCTTCCTTATCCTCCTCTCCAACACCCTTTCCAATACCTTCATTCCATGCTCCAATAACTTTATCGCTCGGTACGAGCCACACTCCAGAGGGTCACCTTTCCCCTTGTATAGAGGGACGAGGGTACTCAGTTCCCAATCCACTGGAATGCGGCCTTCTTTCACCACCAGATTACAGATCTCTGTCATTCTCTTCACACCCCAACTTCCTGCTGCCTTCAACATATCTCCCACAACTCCCGTCGGCCCTCCCGCTTTTCTACCCTTCATTGCTTTTATCGCTTCCTCAACTTCCTTCTCAGTTATCTTCTCTGCCGGTCCTAAAACAGGGTTACTCTCTATGTTGCCATCCCATTCATTCTCTGTATTCAACAGCATTTCCATATATCTTTTCCATCTTCCTTTAATTCCATCTGGGTCGACAACGATTTGTCCCACTTCATCCTTCAAGCAACTCACCCCCATCACATCACACCTCTCTTTCGCTATCTGCTTTGCAATCCTGAATACTGCTTTCTGACCCTCTTCCGAATCCAAGCGTTCTCCGAACATTTTCCTACATGCCTCCTGCGCCTTTGCTACCTCTTTCTTTGCAGCCTTCCTGGCTGCCTTATAACTTTCATGCTCTGCTGTTTCTGCTCCCGTACCCTTCGCCTTCTGCCACTCCTTGAACTTCTTCCTCTTCACGTCAATCCTCTTTCCAACTTCATCATCCCACCACCATGTTTCCGAGTGCCTCGGTGGTCCTTTTGTCCATCCACATACCTCACCAACGGCTCCCAACAGACGAGCTTTCATTGACATCCAACCACTTTCAAGCTCAACCACATCATCCTCGACCCTACTCAGCCTCTCTTTTAATGCCTCCCTTACTGTCACCTCTTTCAACCTCCACACCTTCATTCTCGGTTGGTACTTCACCCGCCGAGCTCTCCTCGCACCTTTCACCCTTACGTCGCAGACAACCAAGTGGTGCTGTGAAACAGCCTCCTCCCCCGGGATCACCTTTGTGTCCCGGAGGTGCCCCCTATCTCGCCTACGCACCATCAGGTAGTCAACGGTTGTCGTCGACCCACCTGACGTGTATGTAACAAGCTTATTATCCTCTTTCTGGAACTGAGTATTACAAATCAACAAATCAGCTCCATCAGCAAACTCCAAAATCCTTTCACCTTCTCCATTTCTCACACCATATCCGTAACCCCCATGAACTCCGTCAAAACCATCCATACTCCTTCCCACATGTCCATTTAGGTCTCCTCCTACCACAACAACTTCCTCATCTTTCACGTTTTCCATCAGCTTCTCTATCGCACACCAGAACGTGTCCTTTTCTTCATCGCTTCGACCAACCTGCGGAGCATATCCCGAGATGACGTTCACCAAGAGCTTTCCAATCATCATTTTCACCATCATCAACCTATCACTCACTCTAGTCACACTCACCACACTGTCTACAAACTCCTCAGAAAACAGGACACCAACACCATTCACGCCCTCCGGGCAGCCTTGCCACACAAACTTGTATTTCTGTCCCTGCCTACCCTTCACCATTCTCACACCACTTCCCTTCCATCTCGTCTCTTGCACACAACATATGTCCACTCTTCTTCTGACCAATACTTCCACCACTTCTCCTGATCTCCCTGTCATTGTCCCTACATTCCATGTCCCAAACCTCAGAAACCGATCTCCACTTCGGGCTGTACCCTGCCCATATGTAGTTGTAATTGTCATGGTTCCCTTTTTTTTTTGAGGCAATGTTTTTATGGCCGGATGCCCTTCCTGACGCCAACCCTCTTAGTCGTCTCTTACGACACGCAGGGATACGGTGTACCTATTCTTATCCAGGGTACACACCGGGAAACGTTTAAAACATGGAAATTCTGGGGAGTGGGGGGTGGAGGGGGGGGGGGGTGGTGTCAAGGGAAAGATAAAATGAAAATAAACCCCTTCAGCCGGCACTTAGCTTGGCTTCCCAAAGAGTACTTTCAGGAGCTTGGCGGCTGTTGAAACTGGGGTAGCCACTCATGCGGGAAGTGGTCCAAAATGGCGGTGTAGAACGCCGCGCGTCGAAAACACAACAAGCGTGAGGCGAGCAGATTAGACGGCCTCCTTTCGATTCTCTACCGTCAAGTCCAATGCGGCCTTCAGCTTCCAAGAGCCCAGCAGTTGTCCAAAACCTCGTGTGGGGAAATGTGGTATCTGTCCGTCGTCTTGTCCACCGTCCACACGCGGCTCCAAGCTCCGGCGCCTCTGTACAGACATCTCAAAGCCTTGGATACAGCACTCAGGATGAAGTGCGCTAACATTTCGCTGGAATTAGAAAATGCAGAGAATTTTGAACTTGAAATAGAACCGCTTCAGGAAGGCCCAGGAAGGCCCAGGAAGGAGCTTCTCGTGAAGGCCCAGGAAGGAGCTTCTCGGGAACGATCACCAAATGACAGACATCTCAAATATGATCAAAAGAAATTGGATGCACCTGAGCTCAATTTGGAGTGTCATAGCAAAGGGGTTAAATTGTTCTTGACTCGACATTTCAGATTTTCATTTTTAATTAATTTGTAAAAATTTCTAAAAAAAAAAAAAAAAAAAAAAAAAAACTACTTTCACATTATGGGGTATTATGTGTAGATCAGTGACAAAAAAATCTCAATTTAACCCATTTTCAATTCAGGATGTAACACAACAAAATGTGAAAAAAGTCAACAGGTGTGAATACTTTCTGAAGGTGAACACCAAACAGGACATTTTTATGGCACAGAAGAATATTATACCTGCAAACTAAAGCACTGTACTTTAGTGTACTATTGCTGATTTTGATGAAGATACCCTAAAATTGAACCCAATTAAGCAACAATCGTACCTTATAAGTATGCTTGAGGGAAGGAACAATTCCCACTGTACTCAGCATTCTAGGGGGAAAGGCAGGGAGTGGGGACAAAAACATTGTCAAAATGACTGCATTTTGTGTGTGAGCACAAAATCTGTGTGGTATAAAATCTGTGTGGTATAATATGTGTGAGCCTGTGTGGCAGGTATAAAAGGACTGTTGGAATCGTTTTGAACACGTTTTAAGTAAACACTTGCTGGTACCCAAGGTTCTGTTTCACTTCCAGAAAATGATGAAAGTAAACTTCTGAAGCATTGTTAAGTAAATAATACATTAAGAATGTACCAAGTAAAACTTCAACATTTTCTTACGCATTCATGAAATTACAAAAATGTCACACTGCAGGTGAGGGTTTAGGTTCTTGCAATCAATGTGTTTCAATATTTCACTGGCATCAAGTTCAATCAAGAAATGTTGTTGTCGTTATGTATGCAGCCTATGGCTGCTGGTTGCATCATATTTCTGGAATATTTTTTCATATTTCCTCACATTTCTGGAATATATATTTCTGGCTGTGCAGTGGATGCAGTGCCCATTAAGAGTAAGCTGGTACTCATTTTGCCGACCTCGGAAGGATGAAAGGCTGAGTTATTTCAACGGCATGACAAGGGCTTGAACTCAAGACCCAAAGATATTAAGCCAGCCACCTTAAGCGTTAAGCCAACACCAAACTTAATCAAGAAATAAACTATCTTGAAGCCCTAAAGGGAAGAGTGAGAAAGAATAGCCTCTGGAAGGTGGAAGGTGGAAGGCAGTTCCATAGACGGGAGAAGCAAGGAACAAAATAATTTAGGTGTGCAGTCAGCCAAGATTTTGGAATTTTTACCAGGATGTTTAATATTGTTATGTCTGGGGGGTAAAGGAATATCTAGAGCCAGGTAGATCTGTATAGGTAGGTATTCGACTGTCGCGATAGGGAATCTACCTTGTAATAAGTTCTGTGTTTTAGGCGGTTTGTCGGGATAAGAGTATGCCTGTAAACATACAAGGATTTCGTGTGTTAAATAGTGTAGGGACTAAGATAAACCGCTGTGTATCAGACCTGGAAATCATTCCTTTGTCCCTTATGGCAACGCATTCCTATAAACACTTAGATAGGTCCTTAGTGCAACATTAAATAATTCCCCTCCCTTACCACAACGACTTTGGAAAACAGGCAGAAAGCCAGGACAGGCACCACCAATGTGGCCGCAGCCAGCCACACCTCCGGCTGGCCTAGCAACATCGCGTGACACGAGCTATAACCACGCCACAGGGAACATGTGATTGGTTGGCGCGGAAGGCGCGAACCCCCAGCCAATCAGGGCGGGAGGCGCGAAGACACAACTGAGAAGGAAGCAGTTCATTGAAGGGAACATTGGAGGAGAGTGGACGCAAGGTGATAAAAGGGCGTGCTGCACGACATTTGAGCAGCTCTTGGGTTCTTCACTGGTCTCTTGACGCTACATGACATCTGTTGGTCTCTGCGCTTCTCTTCTTCGTGCTGACAGTACGCTTGTGGTGCTTGGAACGGTGCTCGGTGCTTCCGGAGCTTGGAGTGGTGCACGGACCTCGTGGGCGGTCGACGAGGAGCCTGGAGTGGGGCGTTGGCTCGGGCCTGGCGGAGCACGTGGGCGAAGCAGACAAAGGGTTTCTTCGCGCCGGAGGAGGGAGCCGTGTGGGACGACAGACCACAGACAGATAAGGACGCACCCCACAGAACATTACACGACGAGACATTTCGTTTCGTAATCCATTCCTGTGTGGCGTATTTGAAGTGAGGTGTGTGGGATCCCAATTTAGGACTATTTATTCATCGTCGCGTTTCATTGTCTCGGGTTCCGGAATAAACGTGTTTCTTTTTGTACATTGAATTGGGTTGTCGTTCGTGAGTTAATTTCCCTGCAGGATCGGAGCTGCCGTCGGTTCGCCATAGGTAAGTGCTTGCCGCCTCTTCCTCTTCACTTCTTCTTCTCCCGCGTTTTATTGCCGAATCAGAGTTGGTCGTCGCCTCCGTTAAATCCGTTCGGTCTTCCGCAGTCCCTGGTGTTAACCTTGAGGGATTCGCACGACAATATTCTTAACATTCACTCAATATTACAACATCTTGTTTGCTAACTCACTTAAGATCCTGTCAGGCCTGGCAGTATATGGAGCCTCTTCAATAACTCACATCCCTTTTGACTGTCCTGGGCCAACTGAATGACTGCCATCCATGAGGTTTCATCGACCTCAAATTTTTTTCCCCCGCTGTATGCCATCAGATCTTTCTACGTCATCCAACCCTCCTCCTACCACCAGTACATCACTTTTTGTGTTGCTTTCCATTTGTGGTGCATGCCCAATCTCCACATTGTCATTTATATTTTTCTTTCAAGTCCTTATTTCTACCTGCTTATTGCCAGAGTATTTGTAAAATCTTTTTGTGATGGTTATAAAGGATTCTAGTTTCTGTGCAATGACTTTAGTTATACTTTCCATTGCTTCAAAGCCAAATAATAAATCAGATTTTACATTGCTGTAGATTTCTGATCCTTTGTTGATATGTTGTACTTTGTCAATTTCCATATTTGTTCAATCTTCTTTTGCTTTCTGTATTCTTTGTAGAACATTTGAGTCCCATCTTCCGGTTACAGCCAGCATATAGCCAAGCCACTGCAAGTGACGGCGATGTTTCCTGATGCATGTCGTCTCAGGCTCTCTGTGTTGTTGGTGTTGATTTTCAGTCCGACTTGCAGGACAAACTCCTGCAGCCTGTTTACTTTCTCTTGCATACTTTTATTGGCATCATATAGCAAACAGATGTCATCTGTGAAGTTCAGCCTCACCAGAGGGTCACCTTGAGTCCAGCCTATTCCATATTGCCATGTCCTGTAGTCCTCCTTAATACCCAATCAAATTTTCAAATTCTGGCAAATTATTTCCTTTGCAGATCACACTGCATGTTTATCCATTGTGCATGTTCATTATCATTCTGATACATCCAGTATTCCATATCCTTCTAATATATTCCAGATCGCATCCCTGTTCACACAGTCAAATGCTTTTGTCGAAGTCCCTGTACCCTGCTTAGAATAGGTACACCATATCCCTGCGTGTCGTAAGAGGCGACTAAGAGGGTTGGCGTCAGGAAGGGCATCCGGCCATAAAAACATTGCCTCAAAAAGAGAACCATGACAATTACAACTACATATGGGAAGGGTACAGCCCGAAGTGGAGATCGGTTTCTGAGGTTTGGGACATGGAATGTAGGGACAATGACAGGGAGATCAGGAGAAGTGGTGGAAGTATTGATCAGAAGAAGAGTGGACATATGTTGTGTGCAAGAGACGAGATGGAAGGGAAGTGGTGTGAGAATGGTGAAGGGTAGGCAGGGACAGAAATACAAGTTTGTGTGGCAAGGGTGCCTAGAGGGCATGAATGGTATTGGTGTCCTGTTTTCTGAGGAGTTTGTAGACAGTGTGGTGAGTGTGACTAGAGTGAGTGATAGGTTGATGATGGTGAAAATGATGATTGGAAAGCTCTTGGTGAACGTCATCTCGGGATATGCTCCGCAGGTTGGTCGAAGCGATGAAGAGAAGGACAAGTTCTGGTGTGCGATAGAGAAACTGATGGAAAACGTGAAAGATGAGGACGTTGTTGTGGAAGGAGGAGACCTAAATGGACATGTGGGAAGGAGTATGGATGGTTTTGAGGGAGTTCATGGGGGTTACGGATATGGTGTGAGAAATGGAGAAGGTGAAAGGATTTTGGAGTTTGCTGATGGAGCTGATTTGTTGATTTGTAATACTCAGTTCCAGAAAGAGGATAATAAGCTTGTTACATACACGTCAGGTGTGTCGACGACAACCGTTGACTACCTGAGGGTGCGTAGGCGAGATAGGGGGCACCTCCGGGACACAAAGGTGATCCCGGGGGAGGAGGCTGTTTCACAGCACCACTTGGTTGTCTGCGACATAAGGGTGAAAGGTGCGAGGAGAGCTCGGTGGGTGAAGTACCAACTGAGAATGAAGGTGTGGAGGTTGAAAGAGGTGACAGTAAGGGAGGCATTAAAAGAGAGGCTGAGTAGGGTAGAGGATGATGTGGTTGAGCTTGAACGTGGTTGGATGTCAATGAAAGATCGTCTGTTGGGAGCCGTTGGTGAGGTATGTGGATGGACAAAAGGACCACCGAGGCACTCGGAAACATGGTGGTGGGATGAGGAAGTTGGAAAGAGGATTGACGAGCAGAGGAAGAAGTTCAAGGAGTGGCAGAAGGCGAAGGGTACGGGAGCAGAAAAAGGAGAGCATGAAAGTTATAAGGCAGCCAAGGAGGCTGCAAAGAAAGAGGTAGCAAAGGCGCAGGAGGCATGTAGGAAAATGTTCGGAGAAAGCTTGGATTCGGAAGAGGGTCAGAGAGCGGTATTCAGGATTGCAAAGCAGATAGCGAAAGAGAGGTGTGATGTGATGGGGGTGAGTTGCTTGAAGGATGAAGTGGGACAAATCGTTGTGGACCCAGATGGAATTAAAGGAAGATGGAAAAGATATATGGAAATGCTGTTGAACACAGAGAATGAATGGGATGGCAACATCGAGAGTAACCCAGTTTTAGGACCAGCAGAGAAGATAACTGAGAAGGAAGTTGAGGAAGCGATAAAAGCAATGAAGAGTAGAAAAGCGGGAGAGCCGGCGGGAGTTGTGGGAGATATGTTGAAGGCAGCAGGAAGTTGGGGTGTGAAGAGAATGACAGAGATCTGTAATCTGGTGGTGATAGAGGGCCGCATTCCAGTGGTTTGGGAACTAAGTACCCTCATCCGTCTATACAAGGGGAAAGGTGACCCTCTGGAGTGTGGCTCGTACCGAGCGATAAAGTTATTGGAGCATGGAATGAAGGTATTGGAAAGGGTGTTGGAGAGGAGGATAAGGAAGAAGGTGAAGATCGACGAAATGCAGTTTGGATTTATGCCAGGAAGAAGAACGACAGAAGAGGAACGACAGTTGCAGAAGAAGTACATGGAGAAGAGGAAGAAGTCGTTTCTTGGGTTTGTTGATCTGGAGAAAGCATTCGATAGGGTTCCACGTGAAGTATTGACATGGGCATTGAGGAAGTTAGGAGTGGAGGAATGGTTGATCAGAGTAGTGATGGCAATGTACAAAACAGCACGCACAGCTGTAAGGATGAAGGACGGGAACAGTTGTGAGTTTGAGGTGAAGGTGGGAGTGCATCAGGGGTCGGTACTAAGTCCACTACTATTTGTAGCTGTGATGGAGGTGCTGGCTCAGAACGTAAAGGAGGGTTTACCATGGGAGTTGTTGTGTGCAGATGATCTGGTGTTGATTGCGGAAAGTATGGATGGACTGAAGGAAAAGATGAACAAGTGGAAGGAATGTATGGAGACAAAAGGTCTGAAGGTGAATATCGGAAAGACGAAGGTGATGGCAAGTGGTAAAGCATGTGGTGAGGTGGAAAGAACTGGGAAGTGGCCATGTGCTGTGTGCAGGAAGGGTGTCGGAGTGAACTCCATTCAATGTACAATGTGCGCTGAGTGGGTTCATAAAAAATGTAGTGGTCTGAGAGGGTCATTAACCAGTGTGGCAGCTACATTCAAATGTAAGGTGTGCACAGAGGGAGCTGCAGATGGAGGAAATGTTGAGTTGGATCTTGGAGATGGCGTGAAGCTGGAAGGTGTGAAAACATTTTGCTACCTCGGAGACATGCTGAATGGAGAAGGTGGATCAGACTCAGCAACGGTTGCAAGAGTGAGATGTGCATGGAAGAAGTTTCGGGAACTGAGTGGCGTGCTGACGAGGAGGGGAGTGTCGTTGAAGCTGAAGGGAAAGGTGTATGCTGCATGTGTGAGAAGTGTTATGATTTATGGGAGCGATACATGGGTAATGAACGTAGAGCAGCAACGAAGGCTGGAAAGGGTGGAAATGTGAATGGTTCAGTGGATGTGCGGAGTATTGTTGAGAGAGAGAGAGGAAGACAAATGATGAATTGCGAAAGATAATGGGAATAGAGCCTGTGATTGATGCTGTGAAGAGGAACAGGTTGAGATGGTTTGGTCATGTGTTGAGGAAGGATGAAAGTGACTGGTTGAGAAGAGTGATGGAAATGAATGTAGAAGGAAGTGGAGGATGGGGAAGACCAAGAAAGACTTGGCTAAAGGTGGTGGAAGAAGAAATGCGGGCAAGGGGGTTAACAAGGAGAGATGCAGAAAATAGGGCAAAATGGAGAAGATTGTCATGGGGACCGCAAGGCTAACCCCCGCTCTGGCAGGGAAAATGGCCTTTAAAATGCATGTTGTTGTGTGTTGTTGAAGTCGATGGAAGTCATCACCAGACTTGAATTCCATTCATTACATTGTTCTAATATTGTTGTTAAAGAGTAAAAAATTGTTCTCTGCACCCCGTTTCTTCTAAATCCAACCTGCTCTTTATCAACACTCCATCCACAGCTTTCTGCATCATATTTAGCATTATCTTGTGAAACACCTTGCTTGCAATACACAGAAGAGTTAAACCCCTAGTTACCACATTCACTAAGGTCTACTTTATTTGGCAGTTTAACGATCAGTGCAACTTTCCACACTTCTGGTATCTCTTCTTGTCACCATATTTCACCATGTAATTTGTGTATGGAGAGGGTTCAGCACAGAATGACAAGATCAATTCCGGGCTAGCTAGACCGAGCTATGAGGACAGCTGAAGGAGACTGGATTTTATAGGTGAGAAAGGAGGTGATTATGAGGGGACCTTATATAAACGGCATCGCTAAATAAACACTCAATTGATGTATAATGCATGACACAGTCAAAACAGACACCTGATAATGGATGGAATCATCTTCCAGGGAAGGCAGTAGCAGCAGGAACAGTTGATAGATTTAAACTGGATTGGGTTAAGTACTTGGACACAATGAGCATATCGGACGGAACACAAGGAGATTGGCAGGAGTGGAAGGCAGCGTAAGATTAATTGAGTGTGGTCGAGTTGTGATGTCTACAACTTGGACATCTCCATTTGTTTTACATGAGTATTTTGTCAAGCGGGGATGTGTAGTTACGGTAGTTTTTTGTGTGTGTAGTTATATAAAGGGAAGTGGGAGTACATAAATAGTGTTGTGTTTCTGAGATGTCAGGAATGTGGAGATGACACGGACGTTATGGGATGAGTGGCCTCTTCCAATGTCGAGGTTTCCGTGTACATCCTTTAAAGTCCTTTGGGCAAGGATATCCTGAAGGCTGTTTTTTTTACCTGACTGCATCAAATTAGGTCTGAGTATTTTTTGCATGTGAATTGCTGGCACCATGCATCATATAATTCGTTATGATGTTCTGAAACAGAAAAACTTTGGTGCCAAGTTTTCTCAACACGTTAAATATTATTTTGACCTCAATATTGGAATGACATGAAATCACGAAGGAAAACAATCGAAAAGGCCATGTATTTATTCTGTTTTCCCTAACATGTCAACAGATTTCTGAATGATGGCCAAAAGGAAAGCATCGAATTAGAACCTATGTTTGAAATGTCAAACAGATGGGGATTTAGTCAATAATCTAGAGGTTGCTTCAAATAAGCGTTTTTTGGAGTCTGTCTCCATACGAGCAGAATACAAAGATGGAGACTTTGTAGGCATAGAGAATCGTCTTCAACATACAAGTGCACGTGAGCTAGCCCAGTGCAGAGCTTCGTGGCACAGACACTGCTATCACGATACAGTTCATTCAGGGAAAAATAGAAAGAGTGGAAAAGAGGGATGAGAAAAGTGTCGCCCTTGCAGATGTTACTGTGTTAACCAACACAACAACAACAACAACAACATGCATTTTAAGGCCATTTTCCCTGCTAGAGCGGGGGTTAGCCTTGCAGTCCCCATGACAATCTTCTCCATTTTGCCATATTTTCTGCATCTCTCCTTGTTAACCCCCTTGCCCGCATTTCTTCTCCCACCATCTTTAGCCAAGTCTTTCTCGGTCTTCCCCATCCTCCACTTCCTTCTACATTCATTTCCATCACTCTTCTCAACCAGTCACTTTCATCCTTCCTCAACACATGACCAAACCATCTCAACCTGTTCCTCTTCACAGCATCAATCACAGGCTCTATTCCCATCATCTTTTGCAATTCATCATTTGTCTTCCTCTCTCTCAACGATACTCCGCACGTCCATCGAACCATTCGCATTTCCACCCTTTCCAGCCTTCGTTGCTGCTCTACGTTCATTACCCATGTCTCGCTCCCAGAAATCATAACACTTCTCACACAACACACATGCAGCATACACATTTCCCTTCAGCTTCAACGACACTCCCCTCCTCATCAGCACGCCACTCAGTTCCCGAAACTTCTTCCATGCACATCTCACTCGAGCAACCGTTGCCGAGTCTGATCCACCTTCTCCATTCAGCATGTCTCTGAGGTAGCAAAATGTTTTCACACCTTCCAGCTTCACGCCGTCTCCAAGATCCAACTCAACATTTACTCCATCTGCAGCTCCCTCTGTGCACACCTTACATTTGAATGTAGCTGCCACACTGGTTAATGACCCTCTCAGACCACGACATTTTTGATGAACCCACTCAGCGCACATTGTACATTGAATGGAGTTCACTCCGACACCCTTCCTGCACACAGCACAGGGCCACCTCCCAGTTCTTTCCACCTCACCACATGCTTTACCACTTGCCATCACCTTCGTCTTTCCGATATTCACCTTCAGACCTTTTGTCTCCATACATTCCTTCCACTTGTTCATCTTTTCCTTCTATTCAGTCCATCCATACTTTCCGCAATCAACACCAGATCATCTGCATACAACAACTCCCACGGTAAACCCTCCTTTACGTTCTGAGCCAGCACCTCCATCACAGCTACAAATAGTAGTGGACTTAGTACCGACCCCTGATGCACTCCCACCTTCACCTCAAACTCACCACTGTTCCCGTCCTTCGTCCTTACAGCTGTGCGCGCTCTTTTGTACATTGCCATCACTGCTCTGATCAACCATTCCTCCACTCCTAACTTCCTCAATGCCCATGTCAATACTTTGCGTGGAACCCTATCGAATGCTTTCCCCAGATCAACAAACCCAAGAAACAACTTCTTCCTCTTCCATGTACTTCTCCTGCAACTGCCTCACAATGAAAAGTGCGTCTGTCGATCCTCTTCCTGGCATAAATCCAAACTGCATTTCGTCGATCTTCACTTTCTTCCTTATCCTCCTCTCCAACACCCTTTCCAATACCTTCATTCCATGCTCCAATAACTTTATCGCTCGGTACGAGCCACACTCCAGAGGGTCACCTCTCCCCTTGTATAGAGGGATGAGGGTACTCAGTTCCCAATCCACTGGAATGCGGCCTTCTTTCACCACCAGATTGCAGATCTCTGTCATTCTCTTCACACCCAAACTTCCTGCTGCCTTCAACATATCTCCCACAACTCCCGTCGGCCCTCCCGCTTTTCTACTCTTCATTGCTTTTATCGCTTCCCCAACTTCCTTCTCAGTTATCTTCTCTGCCGGTCCTAAAACTGGGTTACTCTCTATGTTGCCATCCCATTCATTCTCTGTATTCAACAGCATTTCCATATATCTTTTCAATCTTCCTTTAATTCCATCTGGGTCCACAACGATTTGTCCCACTTCATCCTTCAAGCAACTCACCCCCATCACATCACACCTCTCTTTCGCTATCTGCTTTGCAATCCTGAATACCGCTCTCTGACCCTCTTCCGAATCCAAGCTTTCTCCGAACATTTTCCTACATGCCTCCTGCGCCTTTGCTACCTCTTTCTTTGCAGCATTCTTGGCTGCCTTATAACTTTCATGCTCTGCTGTTTCTGCTCCCATACTCTTCGCCTTCTGCCACTCCTTGACCTTCTTCCTCTTCTCGTCAATCCTCTTTCCAACTTCATCATTCCACCACCATGTTTCCGAGTGCCTCGGTGGTCCTTTTGGCCATCCACATACCTCACCAACGGCTCCCAACAGACCAGCTTTCATTGACATCCAACCACTTTCAAGCTCAACCACATCATCCTCTACTCTGTCTCTCTTTTAATGCCTCCCTTACTGTCACATCTTTCAACCTCCACACCTTCATTCTCGGTTGGTACTTCACCCTCCGAGCTCTCCTCGCACCTTTCACCCTTATGTCACAGACAACCAAGTGGTGCTGTGAAACAGCCTCGTCCCCCAGGATCACCTTTGTGTCCTGGAGGTGCCCCCTATCTCGCCTACGCACCATCAGGTAGTCAACGGTTGTCATCGACCCACCTGACGTGTATGTAACAAGTTTATTATCCTCTTTCTGGAACTGAGTATTACAAATCAACAAATCAGCTCCATCAGCAAACTCCAAAATCCTTTCACCTTCTCCATTTCTCACACCATATCCGTAACCCCCATGAACTCCCTCAAAACCATCCATACTCCTTCCCACATGTCCATTTAGGTCTCCTCCTACCACAACAACTTCCTCATCTTTCACGATTTCCATCAGCTTCTCTATCGCACACCAGAACTTGTCCTTCTCTTCATCGCTCCGACCAACCTGCGGAGCATATCCCGAGATGACGTTCACCAAGAGCTTTCCAATCATCATTCTCACCATCATCAACCTATCACTCACTCTAGTCACACTCACCATACTGTCTACAAACTCCTCAGAAAACAGGACACCAACACCATTCACGCCCTCCAGGCACCCTTGCCACACAAACTTGTATTTCTGTCCCTGCCTACCCTTCACCATTCTCACACCACTTCCCTTTCATCTCATCTCTTGCACACAACATATGTCCACTCTTCTTCTGACCAATACTTCCACCACTTCTCCTGATCTCCCTGTCATTGTCCCTACATTCCATGTCCCAAACCTCAGAAACCGATCTCCACTTCGGGCTGTACCCTGCCCATATGTAGTTGTAATTGTCATGGTCCTCTTTTTGAGGCAATGTTTTTTTTATGGCCGGATGCCCTTCCTGACGCCAACCCTCTTAGTCGTCTCTTACGACACGCAGGGATACGGTTTACCTATTCTAATCCAGGGTACACACTAGGGAATGTTAAAAAAACATGGAAATTCTGGGGGGGGGGGGGGGGGGCGGGGGGGTGTTTAACAGAATCAATATTTGCAAGAAGTTTAACAAAATCGCCCAAGCCGCACTGGATTTCGGCAGCGTAAAGCAGCCACGAAGCGACGATATTCGGTCGGGCTGTAATGCGAACACCACGGCGGCCCGGTCAGCACCACACCCTTGGAAAGGAGTTCAATGCTTACGTGACGTCACATCCCAAGTTAACTGTGTTAACCAAGCGAGACAAAGGTGGGCGCCCACATGCAGAAGCCAGTATCTCCGACCCCGAACCATGAAATTATGCCCACTTTACCAGATTATCGAAGAAACAGTACACCGACACTAGAGACAGGAAATGTTGCTTAATTTGTGATGAGGATGAGACCATTGAAAAACTGTACCTGCCCTTTTGTGCAATTTAGTGAGGTTGATACTAGGAGGGTCTTGGAAGCCAGATCCGATGCCAAACATAGGATGACTCTCAATATTACTCAAACCATGATGTAAGAAGTGAAGTCATCTACTCAGATAACCTACAAGCCAAAAAGGATCGACTCTTCCTTTGTCCATTGTTTCAGTGGATGTGACACCACTGGCAGATTTGCAGGAAAATGCAAAACCACCTGTTGGAAGGTTTTCCACAAAGCAGTTCCTCGTGTGACTAATGCCTTTGTCTAACCTGGCCAGACAGAGGAGCCTACCAAGGAGGTGATGGAAGGCCGAGAGGAATATGTCCACAAATTACATCAGCGAAAAATAGCGATAAGTGAAGTGAGGAAACTTCGTTAGGAATTTTTCGGGAAAAATCAAACTGAGGCAGAAAAGCTTCCTCCAACACAAGCTGTATTGAAACAGGCGATAAGACGTGCTCACTTCCAAGCAATGGTCTGGTGTCATGACAGCACAGCTCATCCAAGCCTTCCATCACGAGAATCTTACGGTTGCAAACAGGAAGAAAGTGTTATAATTCCGGTAGTTACAGAATTGAAGGCAGCACCATTCTGGAGTTGATCTCTTGTGGATGTAAAAGTGTAGAGTGCAGAGTCTGATGTGCACCTAAATGTGCTCCTGTGAGGAATCGTCTGAAAACTGCACCAACACCGCCGTTAACCTTATGGAAGAATCCGATTCTGCTGACGACAGTAATAACATTTAACAATATCGAGCTCTTCACGTGGTCCACATATGTGGTCTATCTGAACTACACGTTTCACAACACGGAAATATATAAAGTTATACCAATGTCACATTTAGAGTCCAAATGACTCCTCATTAATTAATTTATTCCAGAAACCATGACTGTAAATCTTGACAATAAAGATGTATTGATTAATTGTGTTGTATTTCCTGTCAAGAAGATTTGACTAATGGTATTTGGTGTGGGCAGTTTCAAGGGTATTGTAGCATGTTAGAGGAATGGGGGGAGGGAGGTGTTGGATCAATTAGGTCTTGTGGGAATGAAAGTAGGAATAATTGAAATAAACTCTAAATTAACAAATTGAAATTGAAAAAAAAACATGATTTTGAATTGACAGATGATGCTATCTATGTTCCTAGCATTATGTAAATAGACACAGAAGGCCCCACACCACTAACATTTCTCTCCTTGATTAGCTTCCTTTGTCTGCCGACATTCCCAGGAGCTCTCAATCAAATTCGTTGAAACCTAGCATACCAGGCACGCCCACTGGAACTCAAAGACCAATCACATGGTTTCTCATGGTTTGGAGGTCACAACGTATTCAGGCATGGTTCCACTCGCCTGACCAAATTTCTGCTGAGCCAACCCACAGATTTTATCCCTCCTCTTTCCTATCCGATACTGGAGATCAACAAAACCGTCTCACATTTTTGTATTTTGGAAGTGTCGCACACTGGATGGCGTGTAAAGGGTCAATGAGACAAGATACCTCAGATATATCTTTACCACAGATACCAGACATGACCGCAAACTAAATAGAACATGTTTCACCAGTATTGACTTGGGGTGTATGGAGATATCGATCGATGAAAACCAGGAACTTTGACTTTTGTTGTTGACAAAAGCGCACCCTATACTTCCACACATTACGTACACCTCAATCATTTGTACCTAAATAGGATGAAGAGATACTAAGTTATCATTATATGCATACAAGACCTCGGAGTACTTTGGGCACAAGCTGTGGCTACCCTGGGAATAAGTCCATAAATAGTGAGAAGTAGCGATTTGTGACACCACCTATGGGCTGCGCCAAACTCAGCCTCGAATATTTTAACGTTTTTTTGAAAGTCATTACGCCATAGATTCACAACAATGAAAATCATGGAGGCTGACAGGGTGCACTGAAATATTTGTAGGTGAAAACCTTATTTAATAAAGTGGTGGAGAAGCACCATTCAGGAGAGGGTTATAAGAAGATTTCAGTCACTTGTTATCCCTTTGAGTATGGTGAAATCAATCACTAAGAAGTGGAAGACATATCATACCACCCAGTCTCTACCCAGATAAGGTCACCCATCCAAACTCAGCAGCCGGGCAAGCAGGAAACTGGTTCGGGATGTCACTGTACATACAATGACTTTGCAACCAGTGAATTTTGATTTGTACATGTTTTTTCCAGGTAATTCTGACATGTCACCTCTTTCAACTATAAGAGTGATCTCTTCAATTATGAATAAAAAAGTTCATTTGGAAAATCTGTTTCTACATAATTCGTAATTAATCTAAATGTAGCATTATTGGTAGGGGATGAATACTTTTGCAGACCAGACTCAGAGCAGCCATTATAACCACAATGCCATTTTGTTATAAATTATTGTCATTGTCATTGTTTTGTCATTTGTTATAAATTTGGAAATGGTGAGGAAATTGCCATGATGAGTCATATGGAATGAGCATGTTGCCTCAAATCAGATTTGAACCCACAACTATAGGGATACTAACCCAGTGTAGCTACCACTTGCAAAAGATCATATTCCTTCATCTCCTCCATATATTCAATATCTACCACTTGTGTTATTGTTCTGTTATTGTTGTTCTACCCTGCGCATCGTAAGAGGCGACTAAGGGTTGGCATCATAGTCCTTGAGCCAGACCAAAAGTAATGCTCCGGCGGGGGGAGTAATTCTCATTATGATTTTCCATTAGACCAATGTCTCAAGTGTCAGAAAAGGTGTGATGGACATCTGAGAACGGTAGCTTAGTGCCCGGATGGACGCCATCTTTGAAACCACCCAGCTCGAAAATGCCCATTTGGTGGGGTACATTGTTGCACGTGTATCTGGACTTCTATACTAGCTATCGATGTGCGGTTGACGACTAAATATACGTCCGATGTGTACCGTCTAAATAAAAAATAATATGAAGCATTTTGTTTTAGATTAATTATTATAAAAATCAATTATCGAAAAAAAATCATATATTTTTCAATATTTTATTATTAGACTTGTACTTTTTTTAGTGAAACAACACTGGTATGATTTTCCAAATTATGCATTGTGCTACACCGTTTATCTGTCTATAAAAATAACTCAAAAACTAAAACATATCATCCACCACGAGTTTACAACAAATAAATGTAAAGAGGCATAAAATGACTTAGGCCGCCGCTGGCATTATCTATTCTGACGATAACGCAAGTTAGGAATGTCGTACGGAGAGGATTTTAACACCATACGATGTCTAATAAGCAGGCGGAAATTGTTACATAGGAAATCTGCACTTTGGTGGCCATCTTGGATTTCAAAATGGCCGCCAATTATATTAATTATTCATTACTAGAGTTTGGAAAGACGTATGGAGCTGATTTTAACACCATACGATGTATATTCCTAATAAGCAAGCGGAGGTATCATTGAACATGTCATGTTTTAGTCAAATAACACCGGTATGATCTTCCAAATTATACATTTTGCTAAACCGTTTATCTGTCTATAAAGATTTTCAGGCAATTTGGCCTGCATTATAATAGAGAACAACATATGCTATACAATATACAGTGCACACAAAGTTAATCATCAGAGTCGCCATCAGAGTCATTGGCATCCTGAGCCACGATAGCATCATCCTGCACCATGTTGGAGCATCCCTGCAGCTTACACACAACAGTGCACTTCAACCCATTCAGTATGCAGGAGCAATCTGACGGTCGACACGTCCTTCTGCATGTGCATGAGATGAGATTCAAGACGACATCTGGAGCTGGTAGACCCGCCATCCATCGGATTGTGAGCGAACCGCCATCGAGTTCCCAACCATGTCCTGCTGATGGTGTTGGGACGTCTGGTAGGTTTTCAAGGCTGCGTCGCCAGATAGCCGCCTGATAGTTGGCCCTAAGCGTATGCTGCATCAAGGAGTCTTCACAAGGCGGCAATTGTCCAGATTCGATCTGGCCCTTCTTTGCACAGAACATGTGATAACGGAGCGAATTAACACCGACGATCTTCGTGTTCTTGGCGTACAGCTGACACGTGAAGGCCTGAATGCTATTGAAGACGTCTGTTGGTACATTCCACGAAGATCCCAGATCTGTGAATGCTTGAAGATACAGCTCATTCGCTTGCACAAGCTTCAAAGCCTTTATCTTTCCTTGGCTAGCCAGAGCACTCACAGTGTCACACCCGCTCCATGCATGAAGCCCTGGCAATGCACTGCAAACTCCAGACCCCAATACCGCAGCCAACTTTCCAACGTCGATCATTCTGACTCGAACCTTTGTTCCTCGTCTGATGAAGAGCTGACTATCGATGGTTCTGCTGAGATGAAGACTGATGATCAGAACGTCGGTGTCATCTGCCACTAAGATGATCGTCTTGTAGTGGGTAGCGGCGTGCTTTGCGTGGAGAAACATACGCGTGTCTGCTTCCTCGTGGCTACATTCGAGTGCTTGCACCAACTTCCACCTATCGCGGGTCAGTACCACACATTTTTCACCACAGGTGACATACAGTGTTCTGTTGCCTAGCTTTTCGCGATTTGTTTCATGTTTCCACGACTCCGCCAGAAACACAACCAGTTTCTCCTTTGTCTGGCTGCAAGCAAGGAGACGCCGCCAGTTCATGATTTTGTGTGCGGGTCTGATCTCGCTGAAACTGATGCCTTCATTTGAACCGCGGTTCACACGCTCAGCTGCTTTGATGGATTCTTCTGTGTATGTGTCAAAGACAACATCGATGCGCTCACTGCCTTGACCAGCGTGAAGCGCTGCAGCAAGGATGCGGTCAGATAGTTCTTCGAACGTGTCGTTCTCGCCATGCATTTTTTGTATGAGAGCCATCGCATCAATTATTGTTGCACTTCGCTTGTCAACGCTCTCGGCTGGTTCCACAAGACCTTCCATGTGTTTCGCAAGTGCAGCTTTGTTCGTTTTTTTCATTGACCCATCAACGTTTGCCAAAGACCATGGTAACGGCCCTAGTGGGTGACAAAGGACAAGTTGCATGTCGAGGTTCCTTGTCTTGGCGATGAGTATCATGGTGGCAAACAGTTGTCTGTCAGCTCTCAGGACGATCTCCTTGTTTGTGCCCTTCACAACTTTCTGCTTGATCTTACCAAAGGTCTTCAAGTTTAGCTTGTTCAATGTGTCATGAAAGCCTGTTCCCTCTTCAAGACGTTTCTGGAAGCTTTGATACGCCGCTTCCCCCTTTTGCAGGGTGTTGAGTAGGTCATTAGAAACGTCCTCCCTCGCAGCCGCTCCAGTAGATATACTGAGAAGACATGACGGATCATCGGCGAATGGATTGGTCCAGTCATTTTCCAGTAGATCACAGATAGCTGTGACGCCAGACTCATCACGTTTGATGCGAGAAGTAGACAAGTCAGGGTGCTTGGCGTGAGATGTGTCGCTGCCATTCACAAGGATAGTTTCTCGTAGTTGCCTCAGTGCAGTAGCCCGATTTTCTGCAGTTAGATAGTATCGTGACACAGCCCCTTGTCGAAGACTAAAACCTCGTGTTCCTCCAGCTGTTTGCGTATCTTTGTTTACTGTTTCTTCTGTTGTCTGATCAACAGCGATTCTGGCAAATGGATTCCCTGGTCTAAGCTGTACGGAGAAGTAGCCTTGATTGAAATGCCTGTACAACTCGGGGCATGTTTCGTGGAGTTGCGTCATCTGTGCATAGTACACTGGTAGATATCTAGCATAGTTCACCTTGTTCATTGCGAAACACCAAGGGATCACTCTTCTGACACAAGCCAAGTGAAGCATCCAGTCGCCTTCTCTATCCGCACGAATCAACCCCAGCAGGGTCTCTACCATATCAATATACATCATCCAGAAGCGAGCCAGGTCTCCATGTTTGGTTCGCAGAAAATGTAGGTATTTCGCGAACATGTCAAAGCTCTGTACACATGAATCATCATCGAGAGCAGCAGCGAGAGTCTCGTGGCAAACATCCTCCTTGATGCTGCGAATTTTGAGGTCAGTGCTTCGAATCTGGGGTTCCTTGTCAGGATGATTGCTTTCTATCCACACCTGGAAGCCCTTCCAAATGATGCGCATTAGTGCCTCGTACATCAACTTGTGGAGTCGCACAGCACGGTTGTATTGCTTGCCTTCCAGAACCCTGTTGATGGAACCTTCAGCGATTACTCCTGACTCAACAGCTACATCCCGAAGGCCTGCATCTCCAAACATTTTCCCAATGCTCGACATGAAGTTACAGATGGTATGGAAGTTCCCCATCATGAGCACGATTCTTCCATATCGATCGACATCTTTCCATGCTATTTCGGTCGCCTTAGCAAATAGTGCCTGGTCTAGCACCACCGGTATACGCTCAAGCTGAAGTGATGACATGATGTTCAGAGCTTCTCTGAGGATTTCTTGCACTGTTGCCATATCTGTGGCAGGCGCGTTTATAGTCGGCAGGTAGCCAACTACATCTTCCGTCACCTGAACACGATCTCTAGTCATGATGTTGAAACCAGTCCACGAACTGATTGTCTGGTCGCATGGTTCCAGCATGCGAGTCATAATCCATACGTGATTTCGGCGCTGCGCAAGGGATGTTGCGCCTGCAAGAGTGTCAGAAAGATCTGCAGGCTTGATTGCAGGTGGGCCCTCTCGTTTCCCACCGCTGTATATTGGAACTAAATCGCTGGATGACGGGATAGATCGCTTCTTATCTGCTTTGGATACTGCCGATGGAGGTTGGGGCGGCAAACACGACTGCGACTTCGGTTGGACGATGATACCGTTGACGCGATGCGATGTTCCGCCACCACTCAGCGATTCCTCTAGCCTGTCGATGTTATCGAATGCTAATACAGTCGGGACCGAAGGGTGCACATGTGACGGAAGTGGTACTGTATCTTTCTCCACACTTGCTAATTTGTCTATGCATAGCGCTGTCTCGATTTCTTCCAGAACTGTGTACGAACATCCGTGCCCGAGTCGATTCAATATTCTGATGACCTCTGTATTACCGGTGAGCGTTTTCATGACCCACGGAAGTAGGACATGCTTCGATGTTCTGATGGTACCCCGGTGTACAGCATTGATGATATCTTGAGCCATCGACCATACCAGTGTGTCGGCACGCGCAGAGCTACCCCCACTCCCGCAAATCAAAGTATGCAGAAATACACGAAGAGAATCTGGTATCTTCACGTAATCTGAAGTGAGTTCTGCTGGCTGAGGCGGCCAACGTTCATTGTAATGAGCATCTTTGATCTGGTGTCGCAGTGAAGTAGCTGCACGCACAATGTTACTTTCACCGTCCGTTCGTTCAAATGCTTTCACTTCTGCTTTCAGGTTTACGCACTCTGCAGCAATCTCTCGCTTTGTCAGATTATCGGGCATCAAGTATACACGGTGTTTCACATTGAAGAAGATGAGCGATTCTCCAAACTCTCTTTGTAATGTGCGCTGCAGATTCTTCTTGATGGAGTCACGAACATCAACTGAAAATGTATCTGAAGACAGGATATCTGTTGCAACATCAACTATTGGAACAATCCTCGGGTTCAAGAACAAGTCAGTGCGAATGAAATTGAATATACATCGTATCATTTCTTTTTTCTCGATATTATCTTCAATGTCAGTTTCTACTTGAGGTTTTTGGGGCCGTGTGTAGTTTCTATAGCAGGAGAAGTGGTAGTGAGCCTCAGCTGCAACCATATCTCGTGTAGTCAATGCCAAAACTCTCTCATCATTGCGAGCTGTCGCAGCATCTCTTATTGTCTTATCTGCTCGAAGTTCAACAGCCAAGACAACTGTTTCACGGGTACGACTGCCTTTTATGAATTTTGAAGCACGCTGGCAAAAAATGCATTTATCATCGTAGACCGTTGAAGTTGATCCTGTCTCTTCCCGTGATGATCGCCGTCGCACCGCATCGCCAGTATCAACTGAAGAACTTCTAGCTGCATTGGTCAAAGTAGCTAGGTGGTTTTTGTGAGTGAAGTCTGATCTACAAGCCCTATGGTATAATATTGGAATATTAGGAAGTTCAACTGCGCCTTCTTGGACTAGCTTTAGAATTGGATAAAAGTTTCTAACTGCGGCTGCGTCACACAATGTCTTCCAAGAACTGTTGCCCGCTGCCTTGCTTAGTTCAGAGAGTGGCGACTTCTTGCTGCACAGGATGCACGTTCCGGACTCAGGTTCAATCTTCGCCCGTTTCGCCTCGACACCGGCCATCTCAGCTGAAAGAACAAAAAGACTGACGTTAGATTACTCCGATATCCGAAAAGCTCACCAGCTTACATAGACATACTCATCCAAGTCAGTGAACATGTTAGATGGCGCCACAATACAACTCTATAATAGAGTTGTATGTGGCGCCATCTAACATGTTCACTTTTAGTTCTTAAGCCACCCACCCCCCCCCCCCCCCCCCCTCAGAAATTAATCAGGTCACCGCAACAAATCTCAGACTGAGATATAGAATATAGAATATAGATATAGAATAGACTGACGTCACTTTCGGCACTGGGTTCTGTGGGTTGATTATCGGCGGGAAATTCCAACTGACATAGTTTCGGTTTGTGGAAAGTGCATGCCTTTTCATATATTTTTTGTGTACACTCGTGGTGGATGATATGTTTTAGTTTTTGAGTTATTTTTATAGACAGATAAACGGTGTAGCACAATGCATAATTTGGAAAATCATACCAGTGTTGTTTCACTAAAAAAAGTACAAGTCTAATAATAAAATATTGAAAAATATATGATTTTTTTTCGATAATTGATTTTTATAATAATTAATCTAAAACAAAATGCTTCATATTATTTTTTATTTAGACGGTACACATCGGACGTATATTTAGTCGTCAACCGCACATCGATAGCTAGTATAGAAGTCCAGATACACGTGCAACAATGTACCCCACCAAATGGGCATTTTCGAGCTGGGTGGTTTCAAAGATGGCGTCCATCCGGGCACTAAGCTACCGTTCTCAGATGTCCATCACACCTTTTCTGACACTTGAGACATTGGTCTAATGGAAAATCATAATGAGAATTACTCCCCCCCCCCCCCCCCCCCGGAGCATTCACTTCAAAAAATGGCCGGTTGGCTCAAGGACTATCAGGAAGGGCATCCGGCCATAAAAACATTGCCTCAAACAGGGAACCATGATTGTCATGGGTCCCGCAAGGCTAACCCCCGCTCTAGCGGGGGAAATGGCCTTAAAACGATCATTCATTCATTCATTCATATTCATTCATTCATTGTGTTATTGTTCTGGTGAACATCCAATGGAGTGCAATGATCCATCTCCAAAATACCTGATGACCTGGCAATGGTTGAAGATGCCAGATGAGTATTACCAAAACATGGCTGTGATGTACGTACTTTAAAATGTTCTGATCGTGATGCAATTCCAGTGCCTTGTTGAAGTACTTGAATTCAGAATTCAACTCTGGTAAAGATGCTGCACAGGTTCCATGCTTGTCCCATTCATATTTCCTGCAAGAAGGTGATTAATGAAATTTAATAAAGTTGAATGAAATTTTATGTCTTGCATGGCAACACACACGTGAGAAGTAATTTAAGAAATAGACCAAATGGGACAATGGTTTTAGAAATGTGTGTCTACTTTAAGAAACATGCAAGAACACATACTACTAGCAAGAGAAATTTCAATAGCCCATGGTATCACGATTTTTGCTTTGCAAAGTTCACAATATATCACCCTCACCTGCCTACCAACTTACCCATCGAAAAATACTCGCCGAGTCCCTTTATGTTACCACATTTTTCTTTCACTTCACTAATGTCTTTACCTTCCTCAACACTTCCTTTTCACACCTGATATCCTCGACCTTCTATCAGCAGAAACAACCACCACCACCACTACCACTACCTTTTCTTAACAGCCTCAATTAGTGAAGAATCACTTAAAATTCCTGTATCCATATCCAGATCTGCATCTTCACCAAATCCAATAAATTCGTCCTTGTCACACATCAAACCTGTCCATCTAGTTTTGTGGGTTAGCTATATCTATGGCTTAGCTACCTTATGGGTTAGGTATGCGAAAGGCTTTTGGCTCGACAGACATGACATTCAACTGAAAATGGTAGAAATTCCTAGTTTGTTCAGGTTTCCACAATCTCACCTACTTTTCATAAAAGATACCATGGTATCTCTTGCGTAAGCAGAAGGTACACCCAGATCAACTTCCATCTGAGAGACGGTGAACTTTGTGATGCCAGTATGACAGTTTATAGTTGGGCCAATAATCAAACTTAGACTACACACCTTAAAGGAGAGTGCACTGCCTCCACACGATCCTGTCTATTACATATGAAACTAGAAAGAGCAATTCGAGATTGCAGACCCACACCAGGACTTTTGTGTGGTGTATTTTGTGTGACACATAAAGGGAAGGATGTACTAAATGAAAGGTCAATGATTTCAAATGAAAGGTGTAAATGGTCTTGTTGCAAATGTGGATAGGTCAAAGATCTGAAAAGTTGCAATGGTTTAAAGGTAAAATGGTCTGAAGGTCTAAAGGTGTAAAATCTTGGTCTAAAATCGAATCGAATCGAAGTCTGAAAATGTCTAAATGCGTCTAAAGGGTCAAAAGGGTCTTAAAAAGTCGAAGGGGGTATAGAGGGTGTAATTTAAGGTCCAAAGGGTCTGAATTGTCTGAAGTGGTCCAAAGGATCATAAAATGGCTAAAAAGGGTAATAAAGGGGTCTAAATATATATAGGGGTCGAATGTAATTAATATACATGCTCATGGTCTGCACAGACAAACAGACAAGCAAACAGACAGACAGACAAACAAACAACAAGGCGTCAGGCAGTAGCCCGACACGTATGACGAAAATCGCCAGTCACCTTGACTTTTGACCGATATAGTCAATAACATTGACAGATTCACTTTTTACCTTCAGAATCCTCTGGTAAAGTTTGACGAAGATAGCTGAAAGCGTTCGTGAGTTATTGAACTCACAGACAAACCGAGGCAGACAACCACGACAGACAACCAAACGGACCGCATTGCGATACCCTCTACTCTGGCGAGCGTAAATATGGAATAATTTCTTGCGATGTCCCCATGCCCCCTCCCTCACTACTCTTCTCCATCTCCCAAACTCCATTGTTTCCCGACTTCTCCCATACATGCCCCCTCCCTCACTACTCTTCTCCATCTCCCAAACTCCATTGTTTCCCGACTTCTCCCATACATGCCCCCTCCCTCACTACTCTTCTCCATTTCCCAAACTCCATTGTTTCCCGACTTCTCCCATACTCTCCTATCATATTTTCCTCAATTCCCCACCCCATCCCTCTCTCCCCTCTTCACAATCAGTGCATATGATGTACGGAAACAAATAGCGCCATAGGCCTGTTTCATTTATAAATTTCAGCCAGTTTGACTTACAAACAAATATCACTTTAAAATAAAATCATAAAATCACGTTCTTCTGCTCTATTATTTTACCAAAATTCGCTGCCAGTTCCTTGCAAGTCAGGCCAATACAGCTTAAGAAATGGCACAAGTTCCTGCAAAGACATTCAAAAGAACCATTTTAGTGATTGCATAGTAAGATCCACTTTAGTGCTTTTTACGTTCACCCACAGTCATAATTACAACAGCTCACGTGGTCACCACACCACTGGGGAGGTGGTGAAGCAGCTATATCAGTTAATGTCATCAGTTTCCTAACATGGGGAAGTGGAGTTCACATGGAACATGATAATATAGGGGTATATGCAATTCCGCCATCCTTCAAGGAAGGGGCTAAGGCTTAAGTCGGTAACCTGCAGCTCTTTAATGACTTTTGCACAGTCTACAGTCCTGCTTATCCACTAAGCTGATGTAAAGTTATCCCTTATTCTCCTCTTCCCTTCTAAGGTTTTACTTATTTTTTCACGACCTTTTGTGTTTTTGTGTTTTTTTTACGGCGTAGCCCACAGGGCTTGTCCCTATGCATTGTTTCCTGACTATATATGCATACATATATACGGATGGAGGGTTTGTCCCTCCATCCGTATATATGTATGAATGTATGTATGTATGTATGTATGTATGTATGTATGTATGTATGTATGTATGTCCCCTCAAACGTATACCAATCAGAGCTGAAGATCTAGTCACATGACAGGGTGATGTGATTATGTCTGATGTCATTACGGCGTACAACGGCTGACTCCACACTCCGGCATTTTGATTCCTATGCCGTACAGGCCGAACATATCGTTGAAGCGGTCAAACCTGTCATGTGTTTTTACACATGGACAGCTGTACGTTGTAGCGAGTAGAGTACTATGACTAGCTGCTGTTAGACTTCCGGTCTTGTTTTGTTTTCATCTATGTCTGTCTGTCTGTGAGCAGGATATCTCAAACTGTTATGGATGGATTCAGACGAAACTTGGTGGACAGGTTGGGTGTGAGTCAGGGACAGATTGATTCGATTTTGTTGAGGATCTGGATCCGAGGATTTAAAAAATGATTATTCACCATTGAGAGATGGGGCCAAAAACGATATACAACATGATATCTCAAAAAGTTATGGATTGATTTGAAGAAACTTGCTACACAGATTGGGTGTGTAATAAGGATGAATTTATTCGATTTTGGTGAAGATCCGGACCTGGATAGAGAGTTTATTAATTTTTAAATGCTTCTTCACCATTGAGAGATGGGGCCAAAATGATATTGTTGTGGATATGAGGATTGTGTTTTTTTGATTGTTTTATTCTGGACCCTCCTGCCTCCAGTCTGTGTATAAAGGTCAAAGGTCGTTCCGTAGTTATTTCATAAACAATCACGTTAGCCAATCATAGATTTCCTCCTTGTTGGTAGTTATTTCCTTATTCTGTGTATTAGGCTAAGGATTTGTCTTCCATTAATTGACACTCCATTGCACCGAATTCAAATAAATAGATCCCCTTTCATTCCCATTCCCAAAGCCTTTCCTGCCAACCGCATTTGCTGCAGCTGTGGGTTGTTGTTTTCACCGCGACTCCATAAGCCACGAGGTAGGCTTGGAGAAGAAGGGGGAGGAGCTGCCGAATCCTGGGCGTGCCCACCCATCGTCATCAAGGGTGGAGCCAGAGGGCCCGTGCCGACCAATCAGGGCCGAGGCGAGCTCACCGATGGGCGTGTTCTAGCGGCCGGCGGCTTGATCGCCCGCGGCTTTATAAAAAGCGCACGCGGAAGCCTTTGATAGGAGTGATGAGAAGGAAGCCTCTGAGAGAAGTGCGCGAGGCGTGATGAGAAGGAAACCTCTGAGAGAAGTGTGCGAGAGTGATGAGAAGGAGGCCAGGAGAGAAGTGCGCGAGAGTGATGAGAAGGAGGCCAAGAGAGAAGTGCGCGAGAGAGATGAGTTTCTGAGTCCCCCCAGAGAGTTGCGCCAGAGACGGCAGAAGAGTCCAGACTGATTAAAAAAGGAGTCCTGAGAAAGCACATGACGTCCCCACGGCAGCAGTTTGAACCACAGCAGCTTTGAACCATCGCAGCTTTGACCGCCGCAGCTTGAGCGTTGACGGCAGGTTGCTGTTGAGGAAGGGCGGCGGCTGCTCCCTCCCGGCCCGGCCGTCCTCTGGTCCGAGCTGAACCTTCCTCCCGGTCCAGCCATTCACTCCTGCCTCCATTCCCCATTCGTGTGAGTCTGTCTTTTGTTTGTTCTGTCCTGGGTTAAGTAAGACTGCATAGGTAAGCTAAGTTTTCACTGTGTCCTTCTGGTCCGTCCCTCTTTCTGTCTTTATTTTGTTATCCTTCCTTCTTCCTTGGTTTCTTTCAATCCTGTAAATAGTAATAAATAATAATCGTATTTCAAACCTTTTTGTCTCCTTCTTCTTCTTCACATCCGCGTCGTCTTTGTCTTTTCCCAATTGAACATCTGTGGCACGATTTGGCTAACATTCAGAATTGGGTCTTAGTCATTGTTAACGGTTTGGGCCGCGGCGCCATCCGCTCGGCAAATCCAGTAACATCTTATCCGCGGTCCGTAACAATATATAGCATGATATTTCAAAAAGTTGTGGACGAGTTATGACAAAACTTGGTGAATGAGTTGGTTAGGTGACAAGAACAAACCAATTCGATTTTGGTTGTAGATCTGACGAGTGGGATACAAAACGTAAACTGTTCAGCCTGGCGGAGATATGTGCTCCACTGAGTGCCATTCTATTTAAAATGTGTTATGATACCTTCATTTACACAAATGACGTTGCTGATGATCTGAAAAACCCTCTCTTCCTTTTTGCAGATGAATCCACATTGTTGTACCAATTTAGCTGTTCGTCTCCTTCCCCTTTTCTCCCCAATTCCCATTCCAATGATAGGCAGCCAGCAGCTGCATCACTCTTTTCTGATCTGGAAGAGATTAGATGCTGGTTTGACAAATGTAACACGTCTTTTATACCTAGCAAATTTCAAACTCGCATGCTATGGCTCAGAAAGGATCATCAAATGAACCCACCTATTTCCAAGATATTGAGTCTCTTGAACCTCGAGGCCTCACTATTAGCCATGACCAACTCCTGAGCTGACCATATCGAAAAGCCAACCTTAAAAATCAACCACAGATTTGGCATCCAATGCCATAGCACATCACTTCTAAACAAATTAGAACTAGTCACAGCCTACAAGGCTATTGTCTACAACTCAATGGAGTATTGCTCTCCTCTATGGACTGGTGCCACAGCATCACATGTGTTTCCCCTTTATTCTCTGGAATCAAAAGATTATTACCCTGTGCACGCGAAACGAAAAGTGGGGTCAAGTGATCAGGTAAGTGCGTATGTATGGCGTACATATGTACGTATCTGCATTTTAAAAATTCATTTTCTCAGCAAATGTAGAATGTTTGGTGATAATTGTGACAGCATAGATCCTGTGGTATGGTACGTATGCCATCTTGTAAAAATTTTGCAACTCTATCTCCAAAACCACTCAATGGAAAAAATTGAAACATGGTTCATTGTCAAGTACATCCCCATGGGGAATAAGATAAGTTAATGATGATGTCATCGGTACCTTAATTATGATGTCATAATTCGACAGGGACAACACTTAGTCTGATCAGTTTGAAATTTCTTGAGCATGATCTATACAACAATTATATTAATGTAAATGTATGATGTCATCAGTCACGTGGTTTGGAAAAGCAAAAAAGCCCTTCAAAAACAGAAGAGTTGGCTCGCACCAAGTTGACTGTGTGGGGTAAATATTCTATGAATACCATCTAATTAGGTTTCCTCTACAATTACATTGTAGAGGAATACCTTTTGTTTTTCCTAGAGTTTTTTATTATTATTATCATTCTTCCGCCCTATTTTCCACCTCCGAAAACTGCTAAATATGATGTCATAGGTCACGTGGTATGGGCGCCATCTTGGAAAACACCTTAATCTTTGCCCCTCTATATCTCCGAAACGGCTCAATGGAAAAAAATTGTTAGAACTCTGTAAAGTTCTGTAATGAACTTCATTCTAAAGAACTCTGTAATGGGACCAAAAAATGTGTATATTTAGTATATTAAAAGTGCTAACGTTACGAGGTTAGAATTCGACAAATAGATCCCTTGCTACCACAAATGATATTTTTTTTACATAACCTTAGTTAAAAAAAACAACTCAGAATGCAGAAAATTGACGTCAGTCATACGTCACATGGTTCGGCCGCCATATTATTTTTCGTGAAAAACACTAAAACCCCTTTTTCTCCGTAACGGCTGTACAGATCGAGCCCAACCTTGGCATGCATAATCGCATACCAACGACGAACAAAAAAGTCAGAGAGCATGACATCACAAGTCAGATGGTTTCGGAGTTATGTTTTTACGCTTAAACCTTTAAAACCTAGCTCCTCCCTCATTTTTGATCGTATCGAGGGGAAACTTCACAGATGTCTTCAGCATATCAGTCTGCTAAAATTATTTATAAAAATATCAGTCTGCATTTGGAATTTGTGATAGGTCACGTGGCTTGGCAGAGATAAATAATTAAAGGGAAAAAAAAAAGATATCTCTTGATCCGCTTCATTGATCGACGTGAAACTTTATAGTGTAGTAAAAGTCATTAAGTGTAACAAGTTTGCAAAATTTCAAGATGATTGGTTGAACAGTCTGGAATCTAGAAGTTGTTATTGTTTGAAGAAGAAGAAACGCAACCCTTTTTTCTCAGGTTGTCGAGTGGGGAATGAATTAATGATCACACTGTACACGACGAGCAGGCAGGGCACGGAGCGACCTCACGGGGTCATTTGACCGCAAATAAAATTCTGATTTCAGATTTATCAATCGCTCGGGTAAATTAACAACATGCATTTTCAGGCCATTTTCCCTGCTAGAGCGGGGGTTAGCCTTGCGGTCCCCATGACAATCTTCTCCATTTTGCCCTATTTTCTGCATCTCTCCTTGCATCTCTGCATCTCTCCTTAACCCCCTTGCCCGCATTTCTTCTTCCACCATCTTTAGCCAAGTCTTTCTCGGTTTTCCCCGTCCTCTACTTCCTTCGACATTCATTTCCATCACTCTTCTCAACCAGTCACTTTCATCCTTCCTCAACACATGACCAAACCATCTCAACCTGTTCCTCATCACAGCATCAATCACAGGCTCTATTCCCATCATCTTTCGCAATTCATCATTTGTCTTCCTCTCTCTCAACGATACTCCGCACATCCATCGAACCATTCGCATTTCCACCCTTTCCAGCCTTTGTTGCTGCTCTACCTTCATGACCCATGTCTCGCTCCCGTAAATCATAACACTTCTCACACATGCAGCATACACCTTTCCCTTCAGCTTCAACGACACTCCCCTCCTCATCAGCACACCACTCAGTTCCCGAAACTTCTTCCATGCACATCTCACTCCAGCAACCGTTGCCGTGTCTGATCCACCTTCTCCATTCAGCATGTCTCCGAGGTAGCAAAATGTTTTCACACCTTCCAGCTTCACGCCATCTCCAAGATCCAACTCAACATTTCCTCCATCTGCAGCTCCCTCTGTGCACACCTTACATTTGAATGTAGCTGCCACACTGGTTAATGACCCTCTCAGACCACTACATTTTTTATGAACCCACTCAGCGCACATTGTACATTGAATGGAGTTCACTCCGACACCCTTCCTGCACACAGCACATGGCCACTTCCCAGTTCTTTCCACCTCACCACATGCTTTACCACTTGCCATCACCTTCGTCTTTCCTAAATTCACCTTCAGACCTTTTGTCTCCATACATTCCTTCCACTTGTTCATCTTTTCCTTCAGTCCATCCATACTTTCCGCAATCAACACCAGATCATCTGCATACAACAACTCCCATGATAAACCCTCCTTTACGTTCTGAGCCAGCACCTCCATCACAGCTACAAATAGTAGTGGAGTTAGTACCGACCCCTGATGCACTCCCACCTTCACCTCAAACTCACCACTGTTCCCGTCCTTCGTCCTTACAGCTGTGCACGCTCTTTTGTACATTGCCATCAATACTCTGATCAACCATTCCTCCACGCCCATGTCAATACCTCGCGTGGAACCCTATCAAATGCTTTCTCCACATCAACAAACCCAAGAAACAACTTCTTCCTCTTCTCCATGTACTTCTCCTGCAACTGCCTCACAATAAAGAGCACGTCTGTCGTTCCTCTTCCTGCCATAAATCCAAACTGCATTTCGTCGATCTTCACCTTCTTCCTTATCCTCCTCTCCAACACCCTTTCCAATACCTTCATTCCATGCTCCAATAACTTTATCGCTCATTACGAGTCACACTCCAGAGGGTCACCTTTCAACTTGTATAGAGGGACGAGGGTACTCAGTTCCCAATCCACTGGAATGCGGCCTTCTTTCACCACCAGATTACAGATCTCTGTCATTCTCTTCACACCCCAACTTCCTGCTGCCTTCAACATATCTCCCACAACTCCCGTCGGCCCTCCCGCTTTTCTACTCTTCATTGCTTTTATCGCTTCCTCAACTTCCTTCTCAGTTATCTTCTCTGCCGGTCCTACAACTGGGTTACTCTCTATGTTGCCATCCCATTCATTCTCTGTATTCAACAGCATTTCCATATATCTTTTCCATCTTCCTTTAATTCCATCTGGGTCCACAACGATTTGTCCCACTTCATCCTTCAAGCAACTCACCCCCATCACATCACATCACACCTCATATTATTAACACACGACCAAAACATATTTGGCAAACTTCCGACTATTTTTGACGAAAATATGACACCATCGCATATTATACGGAGAAACTGGAAGTTGGTATTGTGTGAAGAAGAAGAAACCTCCATGTGCTTCCCATGCCATATCAATGATTCTGGCTCTGCGATTCTTCAGGTTTATTTTCTTTAAAAATCACTTTCTCTGCAGTCATTCCACCGATTGACAGGAAATTTTCACCATAGGTGCGCCTGGGCATGTGGAATCTTTTACGGATAATTATGACGTCACAGGTCACGTGGTATGGCCGCCATCTTGGAAAAACCGAAAAACTTTGCGCCTCTACTGTATATCTCCAAAAATGCTGCACATAAATAATTCAGACATATCTCATTGCAAAGAACTCTCCATGCAGAATAACATATGTGAATGACTGTCATAGGTGCTTCCATTATGTCATAATTCGACAAGTGCAAAATTTCATCCGATCAGGATGAAATTCCTTGAGCATCATATAGGGTTAAATTGATGGAGAAAAATAATAATAATGTGAAAGCGGAGTTGTTATCAAGTTATAAAGTGTGGGGATATGTGTGTGTGTGTGTGTGTGTGGGGGGGGGGGGGGGTTGGTGGGGGGATGTGTGTGTGTGTGTGTGTGTGTGTGTGTGTGTGTGTGTGTGTGTGTGTGTGTGTGTGTGTGTGTCGGGGTTGTATCCAAGTAGGGTTGTATCAAAGCATGTCCAATGGAAGTGGGGTTGTATCAAAGCATGTCCAATGAAAGTGGGGTTGTATCCAAGCGGGGTTGTATCCAAGCGGGGTTGTATCCAAGCGGGGTTGTATCCAAGCGGGGTTGTATCCAAGCGGGGTTGTATCCAAGCGGGGTTGTATCCAAGCGGGGTTGTATCCAAGCGGGGTTGTATCCAAGCGGGGTTGTATCCAAGCGGGGTTGTATCCAAGCGGGGTTGTATCCAAGCGGGGTTGCATCCAAGCGGGGTTGCATTCAAGCGGGGTTGCATTCAAGCAGGGTTGTATCAAAAGCCGAGTTGAATGAAAGCAGGAAGGTGGAGGAAACCGGTCATTACTGCCAGCAGTTGTAAAGTGGCAGTTCTAGTTATGATCAGGTTTCCTCTGCATTTAAATGCAGAGGAACACCTCTTATTATTCCTAGAATTTTTATTATTATTCTTCTGCCAGATTTTCACTTCAGAAATTTTAAAATTAATGTTCTCAACAACCGTTGGTCCGATTGACACGAAATTTTCACCAAGTGATTGGCTGGACATGTAGAATTTTTACTGCTAATTATGACGTCATAGGTCACGTGGTATGGGCGCCATCTTGGAAAACACCTTCAACTTTGTCCCTCTATAGCTAGTCTATAGTCTATAATCTCTGAAACGGCTCAATGGAAAAAACGGAGTCATGGCTCATTCTAAAGAACTCTGCAATGGGACCAAAAAACATCATTTTACATGACCTTAGTGAAAAAAAAATCAGAATGTAAAATTTTTTGACGTCATCGGTCACATGGTTCGGCCGCTATATTGTTTTTCGTTCAAAACACTAAAACCCCTTTTTCTCCGCAATGGGTGAACAGATTGAGCCCAAACTTTGCATGCACAATCGCATGCCCATGACGCATAACGACGTTGTACGTCACATCGTTTAGGAGTTATGATGTTTTTAAGCATAAGCTTTAAATCCTATCTCGTCCCTAATTTTGGAAGATATCGAGTGCAAACTTTACACAAGTTTTCCCCATGTGGAGAAGTTAGAACGTTACTTGGGAAATTTTGATAAGTCACATGATTTGGCCGCTATAAGTAATTGAACGAAAATCTTTAAAAGCTTCTATCTCTTGAACCGCCACATTGATCGACTTGAAATTTTGATGTAATGTAGCTCTCATCAAGGGGAAAAAAGTGATTAAAATCTCAACATGATTGGTTGTGCGGTCTGGAAGCTAGAAGTCGTTATTGTTGAAAGAAGAAGAAACGCAACACTTTTTTTTTCTCAGTCCATGTAATCGATTGGTTTCCTGCGTCGCAGCTTTGCATAACCTTGGTGATTTAGAGAGATAAGAACATGAGGAGAAGAATAAGGCAAGTTGGAAGTTTGTGGGATTTGTAGTTTTTAAGTTATCGTCAAATAAATAAATCGCGCCTTTGCTGAGGGCCGTGCCTTAATTTTCACTTGGCGCGATTCGTGCAGGCTGGCCGCAGGGGCTTGTTTCAGCTCAGATTTGAATTCGGTTTTCGGATTTGGTAGTGGCTCGGGGGTGTTAACATCTGATCACCACAATCCCGGGTCATATCAGATAAAATTTGGTCGTTACCTCAGGTCGCGAGGGGGAATTACATAATACTGTAGACTTGGAGCAATTCATGCAGGCATGCCATTCATGCAGGCATACTGTACGGGCTCATTTCAACTCGGATTTAAATTCGGCTTTCGGATTTGGTAGTCGCTAGAGTAGTTGAATACTCGACCACTGCAAACCTGGCGAAAATCGGATAAAATATGGTCAAGTTACCTCAGATCGAGAGGAGTGAATCAATTAACCCTATCGGACCCGTTCATTTCGATCCTGTAGCCACACAATGGAAAAAGCTATCGTTCTCTATAGAAGGCCTTTGGTTTGGGCGACTTTCGTCGACAATGGGCCAGAAGGTTGAGTATGGCCGTGGCGACTAAAGTCGACAGCGGGTCCGATAGGGTAAACACATTGTACACGACGTGCAGGCTGCACACGGAACGACCTCACGGGCTCATTTCAACCTCTAATTCAATTCTGGTTTCAAATTTGGCAGTTGCTAGGGTATATTCGACCAAAACAAATTTGGCAAAATTCCAACAATGTTTGACGAAAATATGGCACTATCACATTTTATATGGAGAACCCCCAAGTAAGCCTGTGTGGATGTGTATGTGTGTGTGCATGTGGATGTGTGTGTGTGTGTGGATATGTGTGTGTGTGTGGATATGTGTGTGTGTGTGTGTGTGGATATGTGTGTGTGTGTGTGTGGATATGTGTGTGTGTGTGTGTGTGTGTGTGTGTGTGTGTGTGTGTGTGTGTGTGTGTGTGTGTCGGTGTGTGTGTGTGTGTCGGTGTGTGGATATGTGTCGGTGTGTGGGGATGTGTGTGTGGGGATGTGTGTGTGTGTGTGTGTGTGTGTGTGTGTGTGTGTGTGTGTGTGTGTGTGTGTGTGTATGGATGTGTGTGTGGATGTGTGTGTGTGTGTGTGTGTGTGTGTGACTGTGTGTGTGTGTGTGTGTGTGTGGATGGATGTGTGTGTGTGGATGTGTGTGTGTGGATGTGTGTGTGTGGATGTGTGTGTGTGTGTGTGTGTGTGTGTGTGTGTGTGTGTGTGTGTGTGTGTGTGTGTGTGTGTGTGTGTGTGTGTGTGTGTGTGTGTGTGTGTGTGTGTGTCTGTGTGGATGTTGAATGAAATTTGCAGCAAAATTAGCATTCGATTTATTTGGAAAAAATTTCTATTATATTAAATTTCTATTATATATATTTATTTCGATTAGTCGAAAGCGGGAAGGCGGAGGAAACCGGTCATCACTGCCAGCAGTTATAAAGTGGCAGTTCTAGTTGGTATTATAATAATAATAATTATTATTATTATTATTATATTATTCGCATCTCCCACGATGAGGCTGTCGCAAAAGTCCCACCTGCACTCACATTGCAGAAAGGGTTGTGGCCTCTCTGGGAATTTGAGGATAATTTTACACAGGAAGAGAGCAATCTATTATGTGCCAAAAAAAACATCAATGTTTGCTCCTTTCCTTTCCATACACTTCACACATCTCTTTTCTTTCCTTATTTTACTCATATCTCCTTCCAAACCCTCCTAGTCCAGGTTTCCCACTCACCTGCACTCTTTTCTCACACTTGTGTAACTTACTACCTCCAGGAGAAGGTTAAATCGCACTATTCCTTACAGGGCTTCAAAAAGAAGCAGCGTACCACGAGCTCGTCATTAGCCATCCATGCCCGCGATCTTTTCTTCCCCATTAATTTGAACAAACTCAACTCTCATACTTGCAGGTTACAGTGTTTCCTCCTTTTCTCTCTCTATCCTGTTTTCATGTTAATTCATTAATTTTGTTTATTGTGTCCAACTGTGGCCCCACTGTCATTAAGTTGCCTTTTTACCCTCTATCACTCCACTCTTCCATGAGCCTAGATTTGGTATAAAAAGAAAAAGGATAGGCAATGATATAACACTGCCCTTTAAAATGTTTCCTTGAAAAAAATTAAATATTATCAATGTAATGCAAATTATATTTAATGGTTAAATAAAGTAGTGTAGTTAAGTATAACATGTGGGAATAAAATTAATTACATGTTAATTAAAACATGGTTGTTGTTGTTGTGGTTGTAGTTATAGTTATATAGCCCAGACAGTTCTCTCGAAAAAGCACACGGCACGGAGACAGCTGATCGATATCGCAGGAGCGACCCAGAGACCCCCTACGTCCAGGATGGAGTACCCCGCTTTCACAAAGTCAGACCCATGACAGATTTAGAGAGAGATTTAGAGGGAGATCGAGAGAGAGAGAGTGAGAGAGAGAGAGAGAGAGAGGGAGAGAGAGAGAGAGAGAGAGAGAGAAAAAGAGAGGGAGAGAGAGAAAGAGAAATAAGAGACAGAGACAAGAGGGAAAGGGCCGGTCCATCAGGACTGATCGGCACTCTGACTGTGACCGCGCTGCCCTACAAATCCGGGCAGTAGGGAAGGATGGGGGAAGATTTGGCCCCCAACTTGCATTGGGGGGGGGGTACAATCACTGTGAAGAGGCATCCCCAATAGTTGATTATAGCATGGTTAAGTTAGACTGTGTTTGATCCACACATTATGCATGACAAATAGTGGAATTTCAGACCCTCCCGACCATCCACCCAGTTCCCACCTCAACCATCCCATACATTGTCTTCCCTCTCCTTACACTCATCTCCTTCCCCTTGTCTCACAAATTCCCATATAAATTCCATTTTTCCCACCCTATCATCCCCTCATTCTTCAGTATTTTTGAAGTTCTCTTCTCTCCTTCAAGTTCCAAATGCAGTACACAACATGCTCCCAAGATTTTACGACACTCCCAAAATTGCTCACCTTAATTTTGGTTTCATTGAAGGGCCATGATGCATTGCAAAATGCACCTGTTTTTGGCCTGTATAAGAAGAAGAAAAAAACACTTTATGCAGAATGCAAAACAACAGCTAGGAAGAAATAAACAAGCAAATGAAAAAAATCCAAAAAAATTGTTCAGATTTAAAAATAATCAAAATAATTGTTACCACAAGCCATGGATGGTCCAGAGTGTTACATTGTCAGGTATGACACACTTTTCTCGATGAGAATGCCTATACTGAAAGAAGAACCAGGATATATTCATACGGAAACGCAAAAAGGATTGCGATAAAAAAGAAGAAAGAATATATTTACACCGAACCAAGCTTTTACACCGTACCAAGTTTACATTTACGCTGTACCAAGTGAAAGATTTACACCGTACCAAGCAGTAGGTCATTGGCCATTGCTGGGTGAAAATAACAGCAACATCAGCATCTTCCTTCCTGAATGAAACACAAACAAAAACACTCACCCTGATGAGAATGCAGTGAGAAGAGAACAACGCCAGTTCATAATTCACAGAAACTTTGAAATGGCCTTAATTGCCTCATTGATCTCAGGATCTAAAGATTCAACCATTCAACCCCTGGGGAATGGTAAAAAGCCAGTTGAAGTGGCCTGGACACTTGGTGCAGATGGGGGAAGAGAGAATGGCAAAGAGGGCGGATAGGTTGAGGGAGACGTGTAGGAGGAAAAGAGGTTGACCACGGTTGAGATGGGAGGATTGTGTGAACAGGGACATCAGTCAGGTGGGGGTGGTTGGACAATGGAGAGTGTATATATATATATATATATATATATATATATATATATATATATATATATATATATATATATATATTGTTGTGGATATGAGAATGTTTTTTTGTTGTTGTTGTTGTTGTTGTGTAAATAGTTGTAAAAATATCGCCCTCCTTACTCCAGTGTTGTATAAAGGTCAAAGGGCGTTCCCATAGTTAATTCCATAAAGCATACACGAAGGACACCATATATCCATGTTCAGTAGTTATATCCTTATTATGTGTATTAGGCAAAGGATTTGTCTTCCATTAATTTGACACTCCATTGCACTGCATTAAATAAAGTAGATCCCTCCGACATGGCATCTTCCAAGTGCCAGGTTTAGCCACTTTGCTGCATTTCATCTGCCGTCCACTTTGCTGCAATTGCCAACTGCATTTTGGGCGGTTTTCTTCATTGCCATTGCTGCCCTTTGGCTGGGGCTAGCGCGAATCGCCCCCAAAACCACCATTGGCCACGAGGCAAGGTCGGGTAAGAAGGGCGTGTCTCCACCTCGTCATAGAGGGGAGGAGTGAACCAGCCCTTGCCGACCAACCCAGAACGAGGGGTTGGCTTTAGAGGGCGGAGAGAGAACGTTTGGGGGAGGTTCGCAAAAGGGTCAAGGGTGGGGCTTATATAACCCGAGGCAGAGGCCCCCAGAGAGAGTCAAGGAGGGAGATCAGAACACCGAAAAGCCTGGAAGTTGTTGTTGGACTAAGCAAGAGAGGAAGTTGTTGGACTGGGTTGGACTAAGAAAGAGAGGAGAGAACCCGTCACGCCAGACCCCCCACCAGCGCGTTGGCTCCACCAAGCAGCTCCGACCCGTGATCCCGCGCACACGACAGGATCGGTGGCATCGGCGGCCGTCGAGGTCCAGCCCGACGTCCCGTGCGGGATCAAGCTCCAGCCAGCTCCGTGCCTTCCTCCCCCTGCAGCCACCCACCTCCTTCCAGCCAATCCACTCTGCAATTCCCCGTGTGAGTCCGTCTTTGTTTGTTCTGTCCAGGGAATAAGTTAAGCCTGTTAGATAAGCTAGTATTTTCACTGTGTCTCTGATTTCTTCTGTAAATTGTTTTATTATCCTTCCTTCTCCTTAGTTTCTTTGATTGTGTAAATAGTAGGAATAAATTTAGTAGCATTTCAAACCTTTTTGTCTTCTTCTTCTTCTTCTTCACATCCGTGTCGCCTTTGTCTTTTCCCTATTGAATATCTGTGGCGTGATTTTGGCCAACGTCCAGGAATCGGGTTAGTCGGGGTAACTGTTAGGGCCGCGGCGCCATCCGCTCAGCAAATCAACATCCTAGCCGCGTCCGTAACAATATATATATATATATATATATATATATATATATATATATATATATATATATATATATATATATATATATATATATATATATATATATATATATATATATATATATATATTGTCGCGCAACCGCGATTAACACCACAGTTGCGGAGGCCGATTGCGAGGCTTTAAGCTCCCGAGGCGAAAACTCAATAGCGGATTCCAATCAAACCAAAACCAAAGCGCGCAGATGGAAAACAGGAAACTGCGTTCAGATATATACAGAAAATAATATAAGGATTTATTAACGGTTCCGAGAACAAAGAAATGTGATTCTCTAAACCCCCTATATGGAGTACTCCCACTCGACAGAGTTATTAAACAAACCACAGGGCAGACGATGAAATGAACAAAGAGGGTGTGTGTGTGTGTGTGTGTGTGCGCGTGCGTTCTTAGCTTTGCTCGCTCGGGAGCGTGGCGTGGAGATCGTGCAGGCCTCGGATGGCTAGGCCCTGACACGTGGGCGGGAGGGGTCCCCCCGACGCAACTCGCTCGCCGGCCCCAATCCTCTCGCCCCGCAACTCTCAAACGCTCGCCCCGTCCGAAGGACCGCGGTTTCTGGGGCTGTCGTCTCTGCCCGGCGCTTTGGAGATCGTGAGTGGTTGGCGATGGTACGCAAGAGGCCACGAATATGGCCACCAACGGGGCGAACCTCGGCACAACAACCGCCCACGCGATCCGATCGCAGGGAAGATGGAGGGAACGAAGGCAGGAAAGAACGAGAGGGAAAAAATGTCCAGTGCACTCTATCACGACTGAATCCTCTCAGCTCCCCCAAATGGCGTCTGCTCTGCCTCGTGTCCAACTCCGAACTCTTCTTCTTCTCCTTCGTGTTGTCACTTCCCTCACGCACCGTCCCGCCCTCTCGTGACGTCCATTCGTCCGCCCTTCCCCATGACGTCAAAAGATCCACCCCCTTCTCATCGTGTCTCAGCAGGGTGCGTTTTGGTGGGTGTTGTTTCATTGATGTGAAAGGGAAGGGAATTAATTAATGTAGGTGCGCTAGGGACATGAATTCCTACTGTCTAGGTGCGGTGCCAAAAGGGACATTGGATTGACCACAGGGGTGGGAAAACACACAAAGTTACCCTTATCGCCCTAACTACTTAGCACTTCCTGTCCCCGTACAGGAAATATATACGCAATTATCCCGGCATACGCCTACACATACTAACTTAAAGGTACATAGTGGGTTCTAGCTATCGCGACATCCCGGAGCATTTTACCTACTCAGATCTACTCTGCTCTACATATTGCTGTACCAAATTCATAACAACATATATATATATATATATATATATATATATATATATATATATATATATATATATATATATATATATATATATATATATATATATATATATACTGTTACGTGGTCCCCTCGGTGAATACCTGGTCTCGGTGACCCCCGGACCGTGACAGGAACTTCGCCAGAAAGCTGTATTAAATATGCGCTTTCGCCACGCAATCCATATGAATTTCACCCCAGAGACAACTGACGTTCAAGGATATATTTCAATGGGAATGACCATACAATTGCAATGACACAACCACGGAGATTTTCCCCGAGCAATCAACCATATACAACCATCAACAATTCCCAATTCACAAGCACTTTCCTATGAGTAAGATGGCCATCTTATATACGTGTGTCCCGGTGAGTACTCACGACACCCTTTTGGTCTCGGTCCCGCACAATGTCTCTGGGCCCCCTCCTGACCAAGATGATGGTCGCCGTCACCGCACTCGGGCGGTAGAACGAACCCCGGGTGGACGTGTTTCCACCGGGCAGGTATCGTACCAGGCACCGTGGCTGCAGCCCCTCGTGGCCACGCGACGCGGATACGGTAAAGCAAGCCAAACCCCACGCCGCTTGCAAGGCGCGTTAGGCCCCAACGTGCGACCCGCACGCGTCTGTTTGGACGGTGCCGTGAACGAGGCCAGGCGCGGGGTCGATGCACGGCCCCACGTCAACTTGCCGTCTCCACCGGGCAGATACACGTCCCGGTAATTCCTCTCGCCAGACAGGCTTCGGATCGGAACGCCGCTTTTCCACGCAGCGCAAGGTCGATCCCACCTTTTTTCGGAGCGGGGCGAGGAAGAATAATAATCGTCCTTTTTTCCTCGTGTCTTTTTCTCTTCCGTTTCCGGTCACTTCCGTTTCCGGCCACTCCCTCAGAAGGGCTCCTGACCCTCCAACCACAACAACTACACAACAACTTAATATACTACACACGGATAAGCAAAGACCTGAATGGTAATTCACATACATTCACATAAATATGTAACACTCCCCCCCTTCAAGAAAGAAAGTTTGAACCCAGCGAAAACTTTCGTTGCCGGCCAATTTGGAGAAACAAACCAGATAACTCAACCCTCTGACTTTGACCGTCAGTTTCTTGGGAATGAAGGTTAAGGGGTTGATCAAAGATCCAAAGTTTGGCAACTCGATAGCACTTTTTCCGGGAGGCCAAGCCGAGTATTCACTACATGGATGCCTTTAGGAACGCGGAGTTCACGGTTAGTCCGTGCAGGAAAGTTCTCTACATGGGCGCCTTGAGGAACGTGGAGTTCACGGTTAGTCCGTGCATGAAAGTTCACGACATGGACGCCTTTAGGAACGGCGTTCACGGTTAATTCGTGTAGGAATCTTGGCTCGGCGGCTCCGCCGCCTTCAGTGCTTCAACTTCTCAGAACTTCCCTAATACTTATGGTGGGACCACTTGTCCCTGTAGTCCCCTGAATAGCGGTCTCCTTCTCGGCCACTACTTTGACAATCCTTCCTTCGGGAGCTGCTGTAACTCAGGGAGCCTCCATAATAATATTGATTGCAGCCACCACCAAAACTACCGCCCAGTTGTCCTCTCCTGTAGACCTCTCGACGCCTACGAAATGCCTTCCCTACTGTTATGGTCCGACCCTCCAAATCCTTGCCATTCCAATTCTTCTCTGCCTCTCTGGCGTCTTTTGTGCTGGCAAACGTGACAAAGCCGAACCCTCTTGACTGTTGCGTTTCCCAGTCTCTTACCAACCGCACTTCCACCAGCGGCCCATATCTGTTGAAGACAGAGGTCAGAACTTCTTCCTCTGTTTTGAAGTTCAGTCCCCCTACAAATAACTTGGCACTTTTGTCGCCATCCCGAGCTGGTGTGGTGTTATTTTCCCTGCTGGGCTCTTTACCAACCCTCTGGTTACCATAAACTTGACCCCCGGCCAAATCATTCCCGATAACCACAGATACACCCTCTACAGGAAGCGTGGCTTGTAACCCGACGGTGACCGGTCCTGACACCAAATCGGACTCCAACTGGATGACCTGAAGGGGAACACTAACACCGCCCCCGATCCCCTGTAAACGCACACTATCCCCCGTTGCCGTCTCCTCGGACCATGGCAAAATGCCTTCAAGCATTAAAGATTGATGGGCCCCTGTGTCCCTCAATATCCTAACCGGTCTCCGGTTAGTCGAGGCTCCATCCAGTGACACAAACCCCTCTGAAATAAATGGTTGGTAACCCTTTTGATGGCGATTTCTTACGCTAGCCATCGCATTCGGAGTTGTAATAGTCGGACTCCGCTCTGGGTTGTCCCTTTTCATGAGGTAACAACTGGACATCAAGTGTCCAGGTTTCTTGCAAAACGCGCAAGTAGGCCCGGAGGAAAAACTCGGGGTCTGCCTCGGGCCCCCCGAACTATAAGTTTGTCTTGGGCCCGCATCCCTCTGATTTCGAACCGGTGGGGTATCATAGTTGTCCCCATAATCATCTCGAGGCCGCCGCCATGTATGGTCGTTCTCCGCACCTGCTGTTCCCCACCTCCCCTGCGGAGATCTAGGCGAGGAGTTAGGTTCGTGGACCCCTATTCGGTGGGTTAAGGCATAATCATCTGCCATGGTGGCTGCGTCCCACAACTTTGGTACCTTCTTTTCCTGCAGGTACACTTTGATGTCCTCGTGGACACACTGCTGGAATTCCTCCACCAGGATCAAGTCCCGCAATGTCTCGAAGTCTTTCCCGACTCCTTTTGACTCACACCACCGATCAAACATGTTTTCTTTCACTCTGGCAAACTCCACATGGGTCTCACTCTCCCTCTTCCTGGCATTCCTGAATTTTTGCCTGTAAGCTTCCGGAACCAACTCATAGGCCTTGAGGATGTGCTTCTTCAGTATCTCATAATCTGCACATTGGTCCATTGGTAGCGCCGAATAAATTTCCTGAGCTTTCCCCACCAGCACACTTTGCACGAGTATGGTCCAGGCCTCCTCCGGCCAGTTTAATTGTCGAGCCACTTTCTCAAAGTGTGGAAAAAATTTCGCGACTTCCTTTTCACTGAACGGTGGAACCAGCCTCACATGTCTGCCCACATCCCAGGTTTTCTGGTTAGGTGTCGACCCCGTCAGCAAGGGTGGTGCCTCTCCCCGTTCTCTCATTAACTCCAGCTCCTTGAATTTGATTTCTTGCTGAAGCTCCATGTCACGTTCCTTTAATTCCCTTTCCGCTTTTCTCTCCTCTGCTTCGAGGTCCCTTGCAGCTCTCCTCTCCTCTGCTTTTCTCCCTTCTAACCTTTCCTGAAGTTCTCGTTCCACTCTCCTTTCCTCTGCTTGTTTCTCTTCTCTCCTCGCTTCTGCTTTCCTTTCTTCTTCTGCTAACCTTTCCTGGAGTTCTCGTTCCACTCTCCTTTCCTCTGCTTGTTTCTCTTCTCTCCTCGCTTCCGCTTTCCTTTCTTCTTCTGCTCTTTCCTTTTCTGCTTTCCTTTCTTCTTATTTTAACCTTTCCTGGAGTTCTCGTTCCACTCTCCTTTCCTCTGCTTGTTTCTCTTCTCTCCTCGCTTCTGCTTTCCTTTCTTCTTCTGCTCTTTCCTTTTCTGCTTTCCTTTCTTCTTCTGCTCTTTCCTTTTCTGCTTTCCTTTCTTCTTCTTTTAACCTTTCCTGGAGTTTTCGTTCCACTCTCCTTTCCTCTGCTTGTTTCTCTTCTCTCCTCTCTTCTGCTTTCCTTTCTTCTTCTTTGATCCGTTCCTGGCTCCGTAATTGCAACTCCAGTTTCCGGAGCTCAACGTCTTCTGGTTCTTCGGGTAGCCACTCCCAGGCTAACTCGTCCCATGTTCCTAATCCCACCATAGATTGTATCACGGTGGCCTGCAACTCTGCCTTCCTCAAATTAGTTCGGACCTCCAAGTTAAAATGTTTGGCCAATTTCAAGAGGTCCGACTTTAGCAACGCTCGGAACTGTGCCTCACTCGGGGTTACCCCAAAGTTCTGTGCCACAAACGCCATGGTGCCTATCGTTAACACCTGTTAACCTTCACCCAAGACTTTACCCCAATTTCTCAAAAATTTTTTTTACCAATTCATAATTAATTAATAAATTTTAATTAATAAAAAAAATTATTATTTTATTATTTTATACAATTTTAAATCCCGGACGTAGACCCAATTGCGAAACAGCAAATCGTAATTTGGACGAGCCCCCAATTCTGTTACGTGGTCCCCTCGGTGAATACCTGGTCTCGGTGACCCCCGGACCGTGAGAGGAACTTCGCCAGAAAGCTGTATTAAATATGCGCTTTCGCCACGCAATCCATATGAATTTCACCCCAGAGACAACTGACGTTCAAGGATATATTTCAATGGGAATGACCATACAATTGCAATGACACAACCACAGAGATTTTCCCCGAGCAATCAACCATATACAACCATCAACAATTCCCAATTCACAAGCACTTTCCTATGAGTAAGATGGCCATCTTATATACGTGTGTCCCGGTGAGTACTCACGACACCCTTTTGGTCTCGGTCCCGCACAATGTCTCTGGGCCCCTCCTGACCAAGATGATGGTCGCCGTCACCGCACTCGGGCGGTAGAACGAACCCCGGGTGGACGTGTTTCCACCGGGCAGGTATCGTACCAGGCACCGTGGCTGCAGCCCCTCGTGGCCACGCGACGCGGATACGGTAAAGCAAGCCAAACCCCACGCCGCTTGCAAGGCGCGTTAGGCCCCAACGTGCGACCCGCACGCGTCTGTTTGGACGGTGCCGCGAACGAGGCCAGGCGCGGGGTCGATGCACGGCCCCACGTCAACTTGCCGTCTCCACCGGGCAGATACACGTCCCGGTAATTCCTCTCGCCAGACAGGCTTCGGATCGGAACGCCGCTTTTCCACGCAGCGCAAGGTCGATCCCACCTTTTTTCGGAGCGGGGCGAGGAAGAATAATAATCGTCCTTTTTTCCTCGTGTCTTTTTCTCTTCCGTTTCCGGTCACTTCCGTTTCCGGCCACTCCCTCAGAAGGGCTCCTGACCCTCCAACCACAACAACTACACAACAACTTAATATACTACACACGGATAAGCAAAGACCTGAATGGTAATTCACATACATTCACATAAATATGTAACAATACATACATATATATATATATATATATATATATATATATATATATATATATATATATATACATATATATATATATATACATATATATATATATATACATATATATATATATATACATATATATATATATATATATATATATATCTATATATATATATACATATATATACATATCTATATATATATATATACATATATATATATATCTATATATATATATACATATATATATATATCTATACATATATATATATATCTATATATATATATACATATATATATATATATATATATATATACATATATATATATATCTATATATATATATCCATATATATATATATCTATACATATATATATATATATCTATATGTGAAGAATCAGCTCTTCGTTTGGAAAAGAAGTCCACAAATAGCCTGAAAAATGGCGCAGCTTTATTAAAAACCAACTTATACAGATCCGGAAGAAGCCAAGACGTCTACAGCAAGAGCCAGTCTCATGCCAAGTCAAGCCTTCCTCAAAACGCATTGATTCTCATTCACTTATATACGAATACGATTATCAGAAAATCTCCGAGAGAACAAACAAAACTGGGAGAGGTTCCTCCCCGGTGGGCCAAGCCCCCACCGTCATCCGCCCTGTTATTCGGGGGAGTCAGCCCTTCCTTATCATTCGGACCAAATGTTTCTCTGGGCTCCGAGAAAACAGAAATGTAACTCACAAAGAGAAGAGTGTATGCTTAGCCAAACAAACCCATATATTTTATGGGTTTGTGTACATGAGTAATTCAAAGCATGTTTATACAGAGTCATGCGTTGCTGTGATTAAAACAAAATATATATGGTTAACGATAGGTTCATGTCATTCTACTAGCATTACGCAAAAACACGCGCATGTGGGCGTGGTTTTACGACCAGCCTCGAAAAAAGCACACGTATACAATTGTCCAGCATGACCTCAGCGAGCAAAACTAAAACGAAGCAAAAACCCTTTATTAACTTTATGAAAATAGCATTTTTAGACCACATTTAAATCATAACACATTAGCAACCAACGTCTATAACTGAACTTTAGGCAATAACAAATCTACTACTTGACATTCCTTCCTCTTGTCTCGTCGAGACAAAGTATCTTAAGAGACAACGTGCCACATTGGGCTTTATTGAAAAATAATTGTGTAATGCGGGTATTGAAAAAATAATTGTGTAATGCGGGTATCTCCCAAGGGCATATCGTGCGCCCAAAGCGCCTCGCCCGTGCATTTGGCGAACGTGTCGTGTGGTGCGTGCTCGGAGCCTGAGGGCTCAGAACATGAAAGTCCATTAACGTTTTGGATCCACAACGAAGAGGTCTGGTCCAGATGAGGTTCTGCTCCGCCAGAGGGCCACCACCTCCCCTGCGGAACTTGCTCCCCCCACCCTTTGCAGACCCAGTCCTTGCAGATCTTCGAAGTTAATCAACGATCATGCCCATGAGGTCCCTCACGTGCTGCTGTTCTGGGGAATACATAATGTTGTCAGTATCTTGTGTCTCAATTTCCTGGTCAGGGTACAGAGCGTAAAAATCCGATTCACTTGAAGCATTTGAACTTAATACATATGAAGCAAAGAGAGGAACTTCCTTTATGTCAAAGTCTCCCTTGGGCGCCTGGTCGGCTTGCGGGTCTAGGATATCCACGTCGGGTCCCTCGACCGCCAGACCCAGTGTCGCAATCAGATCCATAGTTGGGTTGAAAGGGGGCGTGCAGCTGTCAGCTTGTAATACATAAGCAGCGTTAGCCAGTACACGCAAGGGGTTTATAGCACAAGTATCACAGTCATCACATACACCGTTACAGGCAGCAGCCAGTTCCCACATGGGATCCGCACAAGTATCACAGTCATTACATACACCGTTACAGGCAGCAGCCAGTTCCCACATGGGATCCGCACAAGTATCACAGTCATTACAAAATTCAATGCAATTTTCTGGAGCGCCGGTCGCAACTGCCTTGTTGAAGGACCCGTTCAGGTCGACGGCCTCTGTGGTCAGAGCCATAGTCGTTGTCGGCGGCTTCTTCACTTTCCATCCTGTAAAATACTTTCTCATACAGAGGAGGACTAGAGATTTCATTAGTGCCCCCCAAATTACTACCCCGATTATCACAGCCAGTGCGGTCAATAACCACTTCACTATGGTGCCCGTCCATCCCCGGAACCAGTCAGTGAGCCAGCTAAATGTATAAGAATTTTCGCGTGCGATCCGATCGATCGTCAGGGCGTGGCTAGTTTCCCTTAGTCTCACTTCTGCATCACCATTGTACGCATGTGAATCACCGTATCCAATAGTATGTCATGAGCCGTAGCGGTGTCGTTTGCCACCTTTTCTAGGGCCAAAGCCAATTTGTCTATCCGGAAACTATCCATGACTGTGCCCGCTCCTGGGAAGAAGAAACCAAACACCTTTTCCCATAGGCTCCCGTGTAGTTTAGTGGTTCCATCTTCGTTCATGACTGACCTCTTATAACGCCTGTCCAAGGACTTTGGGTCTAGCTCATCCAGTATCTCAACGTCAGGAAGGACTGAACCCAGATAACATGTGCCCCCCCAATTATTTGGTAAATAGGGGTAAGCCTTGTCGCCGCATATAAACATTGTCCCATGGGGTGGGACCAGGTGGGTGGATAAGCACTGGAGTCCCTTTACCACCCCATTAATCCTACTAACCCCCCTAGAGAATGTTATAGCCGTTATGTTGTGGTTGCGTTTATCTTGCAGTACTATTCGTAATGTAATCCCCGAGCTCCCTTGTCCCAGCTTCCCGGGGAGAGTGTAGGCGCATTCTGATTCTCCCATACGCAAGTGGCCGGAACCCTGGAGGCAGACCCTCCCTTTCTGTGGTTTGACCCAGACGGGGGCAGGCCTCTCGGCCACATGGGCAATCATTGACGGGCGATAATTAAATTGTCGATTGCAACTCTTGCCGTTGTCAACCCCTTCTCTTTCCAGCGTGGTGACTAAACATGGGGAATCGATAGGTTGTGAGCAGAGGTCATTGAGGGACAGAGGTAGCACTATCATGTGTATTCCTGTGGTGCCTGCTTGGGGAAAGCGCATGCACGACCAGCAGTGTGTCCTATTTTGAATTGTTGCCACTTCCCTGGCCACTTTCCAATATGTGTTTTCACCCTTCTTTGGGGCCTTATTCTGGGGTTGTGGCGTGAGTATGTATTCGATGCATGGTATGTAGTTCCTTTCGCCACCGGCCGCGCCAGGGGTCCAGACGCTGCACCGGACCTGCATGGTCATGTCTTTCCCTAGGCGTGTGCGTGTTTGTAGCTTAAAATCAGGGGTTCCCCATTGGTATCCTGGTTGGGCCAAGGTCTTAATGCTAGCTTGCCCGTCTTCCCGGAACTCTCGTTGCTTTTGTAGTACCATGCCAACGCGTCCAGGCCCTGCCGACAGTGCTAGCCAATTTATGTTCACCCAATTTGTGTGCAGGGCTTTCTGTTCGAAACATGGTAGTGATACTCTTTGTCCCCATGTTACGGTGAGGTGTCGGGTTTCGTTTTCGCATCTATTGGAATCGGAGTTTCCCCTAGCTGCTGTCGCTATCAATAGTATTGTACCTATGATTAGGCCCATCCTTACTGTGGTTGCTGTGGTGTAGTGTCTGGTGCTTGTATGGCCAACTTACAGTGCGTGGCGTGGATCCACGAGGTCTTGCCCTCGCAAAAGACTGCCGTTGGTGTAGTCAGCAACACCTGGACTGGTCCCTTCCACCTTGGTTCCAAGGCGTTCTTGCAGGTGAAGTGCTCCACGAACACCTGGTCTTTTTCCTCTGGTGGAACACCTGGTCCACAAGTCTCCTGGGAACGCCTGGTCCACAGGTCTCCACCCCATAGACTCAATTCATCCAATCCATAGCCCCATAGAACACCTTTTCTCCAATTTCCTAATCCACTTTTTTTCAAGTGGATCCAATTTTATCCAATATTCAATTTTTAAATTCAATCCCATTTAATCCAGTCCAATTCAAAATAAATTCAATCCTTCTCTCAGCATCCCATTACCTGTTTCCTACATCAATAAAAATAAAATTATAAAATTAATAAAAAATCAATCATCTCAACTCTCAAATCGAATCAAAAAATAAAAATAAACGAAAATTACTTCAGCGAGAGTTTCAACTAGAATTAACACAAACAAACCACCATTAACCTCCATTAACACAAACAAACCACCATTAACCTCCATTAACCTCCCCCTATTATTTATTTATTTTCACGAATAAACAAATAATAGAAATAACCTGGTCTACTTCCAATTTCAATTCTGGTCAGTTCTGGTGTCTGGTCACACACAATGTTTTCCTCACCCACTGTGATTCGCTCAAAATAGATTCTCACTGTTATGTCTGAAATTCGTCTCATGAAAACCCATTCAAGAGTCCGGTGTGACAGACAGCCAAACACATAGACACGCCGAAGACCCCAGGGTACCCATCAAACTAGCTTGTCCGCAGATCCACAACACAGCGAAACATGTAACTTTACTAAAATAATCACTTACTCATAACTATACTCATAACTAATACTCATAATAACTCATAATTACTTATGTAATTACTCATACCAATACTTACTTAAAATAATGTAATATCCCAATCTTCACCCCCTATGCAAATCGAAGCACCCCGGACGATCCACAACCAATATCAACCACTGTAGCCGCCTTCCCCTCCAGGCAGCCACACACAGCCACATACATCTCCACCCACGTCACACAAGACAACAGCCAACCAGTGTGTCCACCACACAGAAACCTTTGGCAATGCAACAACCGAACTCCCAGACAACCAACAACAAAACCCAATCCATCTCCATGGCTCATCAAGCAGTTCCAACTTAATCCAGCTTCACATACCGATTTCCCCAAAAACTCGTGAAACTTCACCCCCATTCTGGAAAAACCCTGGACTAAACCCTGACACCCTAAATAACTTCAGACTCATCTCCAACCTACCCTTTCTGTCAAAAGTTTTGGAACGTGCTGTGGCCACTCAACTCAAACATCACCACTCTGCCAATAACCTGTATGAAACATCCCAATCCGGATTCTGCTCCAGCCACAGTACTGAAACTGTTCTCCTCAAAATCACCAGCGACCTTTTCTCTCCTCTGATGCCGGCAACCTCAACATTTTCATCCTCCTCACCTCAACGCCTCCTTTGACATCATCAATCACGCCATCCTCCTCACCCTGTTTAGACCAGCTTGTGCCTATTAAACCCAAATTAGTTCACCCCCAAGCCCACAAGGACCACCTACTACTCTCAAATTATCCACTCTGGCTCCGGAATCCCAAAAGCACTCTTCTCTACAATAAACAAACTAAATAAACAAACTTTACAACGTGAACAAACTCCTCAGCGCCCTGGATACCACCACCTGTCATTCAGAGTAGACAACAGCATCTCCTTTCTGGCTTTCAGCATCTCCTTTCTCCTTTCTGGCATCCAAATGAAATTCTGGCTTCAAATCAACTTCCTCGAACTTAACTATGATAAATCTAAATTAATCTTCGTTTGCCCACAACCACTCACCAAATTCACCCATAACTTTGCCCCCAACATCGATGGTCATTTGAACACAAATTGAACAAAATTAATCGAACAAAACACTTCCATTAACTCGACATTCTTTTCACAGCACAAAGTTTACAAAATGTCCCAAATCTGTATATTATTTTCTACTGTGGTTATATTAAACCATTATTTTACAAAATCCAACTTTCAATAAACTGGAAAATGCTTTGCCATGGAATAGTCCACCACTCATATAAATAATCATAAGAGTTCTGCGAAACATCTCCATCTTTAAAACTTAGCCAACCAAATTTAAACCACATGTTTTCCCCCCAAAAAACAAGTCACATTCTTTGTATATTGCCAACATTGTTCATCGTTTAAGTATCATCCAGAACTAAATTTTTATAAACCATCAACTTGTAGATGCATTTATTTATATCCCATTAACCCAAGAACTCTCAATTGCTTGGTTATATTTTAGTAATGTCATATATCCATATTTCTTTTCCAAAATGTTCCTGATATACACATTAATCCCATCTGTCTTTGTTTCCAGATCAACTCAAATCAGGAAATCAACACAAATCCTTATTACCTCCAATCAATTCAAAATTAAATCAAACAATTCAAAACCAGATCGGATCAGCGATCAAAAATCACTTTTCCAATCAACAATTCATTCAAAGACCAAGCTTAAAAACACAACTCTCATCTTACTGTGACAAATAAGCAACCAACCTACTTCACACTAAACAAATAACTTTTCATCACCCCTTTCTTCTCCACCGCCTCTTACACTTAAACAGATCATAATTACTCACTCATACACTATTGCCCATCACCCAGTTCATATAAACTCCATTGTTGTCCTGTCCATCTCTCTGTTTGTGGATCCGGTGCAAAGTTACACAAAGTTCCCGTTTACATTTTGTGACTCACAGCTCCTGCCTCCATGGAACAATGACGCCTGGGCACTCAATTAGCCCTCCCAGTACCAAAGACTTACAATCAGACCGACAGACAGACAAATAACAGAGGCATGTCGCCAGCCCCAGCACAGGACATCACCTTTCCGGGCAGGCACAATATAATCCACAGCATCGAAATGCCAATTTCTATCCGGAGCCTCGCAAAGCCAAAATCCATGCATGCGTGCTCCATCATGCAACCCGATCTGTACTCGGTGCGCCCGGCGCCCCCTATAATCAGTGAGTTATAATAACCACGATATCTCTGGCACCCAACTCGTGATACCACAATTTAATCCACGTTACTTGCATCTCTTCATCCTCCCAAATGTCCTCCATTTAACGTGACTCAAATCCATCTCAAATCCCCACAGCTCGATCGAACACGTCACTGTATTCGGCCCGGTTAAATTAAATTCCAAGCGTACTGTACCTGACGCTTCCACAACAACAAAAAACTCGATATTCTCTGTCCACTAATTATGTACATGATTTTGGTTTTCCCCACAATATAATGTCCCGATATTCTCCAGATTTAAGTCCTATATATCCTGTCGTTAAAGCAACACCTCGTAGACTGACTGCCTGTCGTTCTTCCAAGGTTAGTGAATTACCTCTGACCTTTCCCTTGCATATCTCGAACAAAGGTCAACTAAACTTTAAAAGGTCAAACTTCGAATTGGGGTAACCAGCGCTTTATTTTTCCGCAAATAATACAAGTCCGGCGTCATTCCCTGCAAGAACCACATCCAGACAGACAAATGACCCTTATTGAGGCTCTACATCGCAAAATGCTAGCTCCTACGAATCCAACAACCGTCACAATCCGTCCAGGAACGTCCGTACGAGGCGTGCTTTACAATGCAGCACCTCTCTACCTGGTGCACACCTTTCGCACATCCTTCCTCGTTCGCACAACGCTTCATCAACACACCTCCTCGCGCCCACACCTTGGCACAAGCCACACCACATACCGACAGTTGAAACCTCAACCGTCCTCCTTCCTCGGATCAGCGTTCTGTTGAAACGTGACATTTCTGCTCAAATTATTGAATTTCCAATTTTAATAACTTAACCTTACCAGCATACTAAATCTGTGTCCGCATCGATCGACACAAATGCATCGATGCATCTTCCAGCCGCCACTCCGCACTGTACCTTACTGTATGAACAAGACTTCCTGTTGGAACTTGGCTCCGGAAATTAATTACTCTGTCTTGAAATCGTTTATTTTAGCCATCTTAAATAAATCCATCCATCTATCCATCTTATAAATAACGTATTCGTCCTGTGACATTGCCTGGCATATATGTCGCAGCCGGCCACTATTCCGACATGGCTCGTCTGACATGAACGTCCGACATCCAGCAAAGTCGAAATGACCCACAATGCATTTGGGCACACATCCTCCTCTGAGAGTGGGCGAGTTATCGCCGGCACTCTGAGCAAATCTCATACAGCACACCCGTGACTCGCGGCTCGCTCGGCTCCTGTCTGAACACACAATATCCCTCTACCCAAACTTCCACGGAGCCGCACGGCGGAAACACAGGTTTGTACCACACTTTAGTTAAACGAACATTGCCAGGATTCTCGGATAGACGTTTAATTTCACAACACACATGACAAAAATCCGATTTAAATTCAGAGATCGCCGATCGACCTGGCACAACCATCTCAACGCGACGACGCCACGCCGCCCCCCCCCCCCTGTCTTGGCGCGCACCCTCGTGCCTCCGCACGAATCTCAACACTCCCTGCACGCCGCTCTATTCGCGTTCCCGGCGGGGTTTACCTCACGTTGGGACATGCAGTCGGCTGTCATAACAAAGTGCGAAAAGCTGTCATAACAAATCTGCGACCTGACATGTAGTGAGCTGTCAGAACATTGAGCTGTCAGAACTCATCCCTAGCTCGTAAACATCGCAAAAAAAACAGGATCTCCGACGCTTGACCTCTCTGACCCAAAATGCACTATATGACACCAATTCCAAAGGTGAGCTGCCTCAGCGATACATCCCACACATACAATCCACAATATCTGCCATTGAATGAACTCTTTGATTCAAGTAAAACACACATATTGATTCGAATTCTGAACCTCCAGTTCCACAAACTCCAAACCTCCGTCCGACCGCCGCTCGAAAGACAAAGCAGCCCATCCTGCAACCATCTCCAAGAACCCGCTTCATATCAACAGTAGGTCGACAAGGGCACTCCGAGTGCTTTCCTGACCCGATTTATATCAATTCGCTTCCCAAACAACTCCCAAACAGATGAAAATCCGGACTCAGTTCAGGACCTCGCCTGTTCTCTCGGATAGACGCTAAAATGGACATTCCCGGCCTGAATTTCCCGCACGTCGAGCAGATCACTTACAAAGCTTCACACCGAAACCCTCTGCTTTGCATATGTCATACAGACAAATACATTGGCTAGATACACACGTCAATTAACATCCCAATATACATTCATTCCTCATTCATATACTCATAGAAGTCTCCCAGACTTCGCGCGAAACTCAGATCGACTCAAATCATGCCTTTCTCCAGCCACTCCCAAACAATCTTTGCTCATTCATGTTACGTCTCTCATTCAAGGAAAAGGATTTTTGGGACGGGTTGGACGGGGGTTGGTTGAGGTGAAAAAAGGGAAGGCAGGGCGGGGTGTTGGGGTGTTGCCTAGAGCCCTGGGACTGAGCTCAGGTCTTGGGGGGGTGGGGGGTGTTGCCTAGAGCCCCGGGACTGAGCTCAGGTCTTGGGGGGGTGGGGGGTCTTGGTCTGGTATCTGGTCCAGCGGCATCACTCGCTGTTTTACTTGTTTAACTGCTTACTTAATTGTCCTCTGTCCTGTAGCTTCAATAACTATAGCTGCAATGCTTAAAATTTCAATATTTCAAAAACCATTCCTGTCCTTCTCACCCTGTGGCCACCTGGCCCATTTCCTGTGAGCTTATTTATTTTCTCTTGTCCACCAGGTCCTGGCCTGTTTCTATCTGGACCTCTGTTGCTTTGGCCTTCTATCTAAGTTTAGCCACAGCCCTTCGTTCCCTGGCATGCAATGGCATACCCCATCTTGTCTCTGGGCTGTTCCTTCCTGGAAAAATCTTGGCCACCTGGTTTCAACCTATATGGCTGTCCGACCTCATTTTCCCCTCCTGGTGCTAACTGTAACTTTAAGCTTACTGTAAAGTCCTTACTTATTTATCCTGGCTTTAACAAAGCTACGTCATTCTGAGGCCTAAAATGAGCCTTTACTTACAATCTCTGTTCGAGTGCAGGCATCGCGGAAGACAAGGAGACTAAGCCCGCTTGAGGGAGGAAGGTACGAATTTGGAATAATAGCCCTCTGATATAAAACAACTCCCACCTTTAATCAAATCCACGTGCCGGCGCGCCTCAGGCAGCCTTCCTCCTGTCCCTCGGGCTCCGTTTCCCGTCGTCCGGTGCTGACCCCACTCCTGGTACCATCTGTGAAGAATCAGCTCTTCGTTTGGAAAAGAAGTCCACAAATAGCCTGAAAAATGGCGCAGCTTTATTAAAAACCAACTTATACAGATCCGGAAGAAGCCAAGACGTCTACAGCAAGAGCCAGTCTCATGCCAAGTCAAGCCTTCCTCAAAACGCATTGATTCTCATTCACTTATATACGAATACGATTATCAGAAAATCTCCGAGAGAACAAACAAAACTGGGAGAGGTTCCTCCCCGGTGGGCCAAGCCCCCACCGTCATCCGCCCTGTTATTCGGGGGAGTCAGCCCTTCCTTATCATTCGGACCAAATGTTTCTCTGGGCTCCGAGAAAACAGAAATGTAACTCACAAAGAGAAGAGTGTATGCTTAGCCAAACAAACCCATATATTTTATGGGTTTGTGTACATGAGTAATTCAAAGCATGTTTATACAGAGTCATGCGTTGCTGTGATTAAAACAAAATATATATGGTTAACGATAGGTTCATGTCATTCTACTAGCATTACGCAAAAACACGCGCATGTGGGCGTGGTTTTACGACCAGCCTCGAAAAAAGCACACGTATACAATTGTCCAGCATGACCTCAGCGAGCAAAACTAAAACGAAGCAAAAACCCTTTATTAACTTTATGAAAATAGCATTTTTAGACCACATTTAAATCATAACACATTAGCAACCAACGTCTATAACTGAACTTTAGGCAATAACAAATCTACTACTTGACATATATATATACAGTGGGGAGAACAAGTATTTGATACACTGCCGATTTTGCAGGTTTTCCCACTTACAAAGCACGTCAAGGTCTGTAATTTTTATCATAGGTACACTTCAACTGTGGAAGACGGAATCTAAAACAAAAATCCTGAAAATCACATTGTATGATTTTTAGGTAATTAATTTGCATTTTATTGCATGAAATAAGTATTTGATACATCAGAAAAACAGAACTTAATATTTGGTACAGAAACCTTTGTTTGCAATTACAGAGATCAGACGTTTCCTGTAGTTCTTAACCAGGTTTGCACACACTGCAGCAGGGATTTTGGCCCACTCCTCCATACAGATCTTCACCAGATCCTTCAGGTTTCGGGGCTGTCGCTGCGCAACACAGACTTTCAGCTCCCTCCAAAGATTTTCTATTGGGTTCAGGTCTGGAGACTGGCTAGGCCACTCCAGGACCTTGAGATGCTTCGTACGGAGCCACTCCTTAGTTGCCCTGGCTGTGTGTTTCGGGTCGTTGTCATGCTGGAAGACCCAGCCACGCCCCATCTTCAATGCTCTTATTGAGGGAAGGAGATTGTTGGCCAAGATCTCGCGATACATGGCCCCATCCATCCTCCCCTCAATACGGTGCAGTCGTCCTGTCCCCTTTGCAGAAAAGCATCCCCAAAGAATGATGTTCCACCTCCATGCTTCACGGTTGGGATGGTGTTCTTGGGGTTGTACTCATCCTTCTTCTTCCTCCAAACACGGCGAGTGGAGTTTAAACCAAAAAGCTCTATTTTGGTCTCATCAGACCACATGACCTTCTCCCATTCCTCCTCTGGATAATCCAGATGGTCATTGGCAAACTTCAGACGGGCCTGGACATGCGCTGGCTTGAGCAGAGGGACCTTGCGTGCGCTGCAGGATTTTAATCCATGACGGCGTAGTGTGTTACTTATGGTTTTCTTTGATACTGTGGTCCCAGCTCTCTTCAGGTCATTGACCAGGTCCTGCCGTGTAGTTCTGGGCTGATCCCTCACCTTTCTCATGATCATTGAGGCTCCACGAGGTGAGATCTTGCATGGAGCCCCAGACCGAGGGAGATTGACTGTCATCTTGAACTTCTTCCATTTTCTAATAATTGCGCCAACAGTTGTTGCCTTCTCACCAAGCTGCTTGCCTATTGTCCTGTAGCCCATCCCAGCCTTGTGCAAGTCTACAAATTTGTCCCTGATGTCCTTAGACAGCTCTCTGGTCTTGCCCATTGTGGAGAGGTTGGAGTCTGATTGAATGTGGACAGGTCTGGAGACGGCTTTGCGGTCGGTCTTTGCGGTCTTTGTGGTCGGAGACGGTCTGGAGACGTCTTTTATGCAGATAACGAGTTCAAACAGGTGCAGTTAAAACAGGTAATGAGTGGAGAATGGGAGGGCTTCTTAAAGAAAAAACTAACAGGTCTGTGAGAGCCGGAATTCTTACTGGTTGGTAGGTGATCAAATACTTATTTCATGCAATAAAATGCAAATTAATTACTTAAAAATCATACAATGTGATTTTCAGGATTTTTGTTTTAGATTCCGTCTTCCACAGTTGAAGTGTACCTATGATAAAAATTACAGACCTTTACGTGCTTTGTAAGTGGGAAAACCTGCAAAATCGGCAGTGTATCAAATACTTGTTCTCCCCACTGTATATACATATATATATATATATATATATATATATATATATATATATATATATATATATATATTGTTGTGGATATGAGGATTGTGTTTTTTTATTGTGTTTTTTTTATTATTATTATTGCTTTATTCTGGACCCTCCTGCCTCCAGTCTGTTGTATAAAGGTCAAAGGGCGTTCACGTAGTTAATTCCATAAAGCATACACGAAGGACACCATATATCCCTGTTCAATAGTTATATCCTTATTATGTGTATTAGTGTAAGGCTGTGTCTCCCATTAATTTAAATACTCCATTGCACCAAGTGAAATAAGAGTAGATCCCCTTTCATTCACATTCCCCTTCCAACAATTGCCAACTGTTCCCTCCGCGACTCCATTCGCCACGAGGTCGGCTTGGAGAAGAAGGGGGAGGAGCTGCCGACTCCTGGGCGTGCCCGCCCATCGTCATCAAGGGCGGAGCCAGAGGGCCGTGCCGACCAATCAGGGCCGAGGCGAGCCCACCGATGGGCGTGTCCTGGACACCAGCGGCTTGATCGCCTGAGGCGCTATATAGAGCGCGCGCGAAAGCCTGGAAGTTGTTGTTGGACTAAGCAAGAGAGGAAGAGTTGGACTGAGTTGGACTAAGAGTTGGACTGAGTTGGACTAAGCAAGAGAGGAAGTTGTTGGACTGGGTTGGACTAAGAAAGAGAGAGGAGAGAAGGGGCGAAGCGAAGCAAAGAGAGAGAGAGTCCTGGAGCTTGTGAGAGAGGGAGAGAGAACCCGTCACGCCAGACCCCCCACCAGCGGCGTTAGCTCCACCAAGCAGCTCCGACCCGTTACCCCGCGCACACGACAGGATCAGTGGCATCGGCGGCCGTCAAGCTCCAGCCAGCTCCGTGCCTTCCTCCCACTCCAGCCACCCACCTCCTGTCATTCCTGCCTGCAATTTCCCCATTCGTGTACGTGAGTTTGTTCTGTGTGTCTTGTCCTTGGGTTAATTAAGACTGTAGGTAAGCTAAGTTTCACTGTGTCCTTCTGGTCCGTCCTTCTGTAAATTATTTTATTATCCTTCCTTCTCCTTGGTTACTTTTGGTTGTAAATAGAAATAAATTATATTCGTATTCCCTACTTTTGTCTCCTTCTTCTTCTTCACATCCGTGTCACCTTTGTCTTTTCCCTATTGAATATCTGTGGCGCGATTTTGGCCAACGTTCAGGAATCGGGTTAGTCGGGGTAACTGTTCGGGTGCGGTGGCCATCCGCTCGGCCAATTAACATCCTAGCCGCGTCCGTAACAATTGGTGCCAGGAGCGAGAACAGACCTGAAGCGCTTAGTGCGCTCAAATTACGAGTGGGTCGAAATTTGTTTTATAAAAACTTAAATTTGAAAATCTTGCCATGGACAATCAAGGCGATCGGATGCAGGTGGGGGCAATAGAAGAGGGGTTAGGGGTAACCCAGGACCGGAGGGAAGAAATGGTGGAGGAGAGCAATGGTGAGGTGGTTGAGGGAGTATCAGGCGCACAAAATGGCGCCCTCGCGCACGTGGTTACAGCGGCACCAAATTTAGCCGCGCCCGTGGTCGCAGCAGCCGAGCCCGAGATGCCAGAGTACATGTGAGTCTTTATGATTCAAATGATGGCAAAAATGGATGCCCAAAGTGATAAGTCCACCCGAGAGCGAAGAGAAATGGGTGGCCAATTGAGAGACGGGTTAAACAATATGGGAAACAAATTTGAGGGGTTAGACAATAATTTGATGGGGTTGGACAATAAATTGGAGGGGTTAGACAATAAATTTGAGGGGTTAGACAATAAATTTGAGGGAATATAAATGAATGATCGTTTTAAGGCCATAAATTTGTTAAATAAATTTGAGGGGTTAGACAATAAATTTGAGGGGTTAAACAACGGGATAAAAGAGGTGAAGAATGGGTTAACGGGGGTGGAAAATAGAATGGCTGCCCAGGAGAATCAGATAGAGGGGGTGAAAAATGGTTTAAGGGGGTTAGAAAACACAATGGACGACAAATTGCGGGAAGTAGGGGAGCAATCCGCCCGGGAAATCAAACGGATGGGGAACCACATAGAGGAGGTGAAAATCGGGTTGGAAGGTAAATTGGATGCTCAGAGGGATGAATAGGGACAGATGAGGGTGGAATCCACAGAGGAGATGAAGGAGGAAATACGACGAGGTGTAAGCGAGGAGGTCACAGGGGTACGCGAGGAGGTCACAGGGGTACGCGAGGAGGTAAAGCGAGGTGAGAAGCGTATGGAGAAAGAGGTGAGGAATAATACGGCTAGGTTAAAAGGGGGCATAGAGGACCTGACGCAGGAATTAGAGCAGCTGACGGTGGGACAAAAAGAACTAGTGGATCAAGTAGAAAAGAACACTGCGGTACTAGGAGGGTTGAAAGCGACACAACAAGAAATCAAGAACGAATTAATAGCGACACAGAGGGAATGTCAGATGGTACGTGAGGGACTGACAACGAGGTTGGACGAGGTGACAGAAGTAATGGAGACGAAGGACCGGGAGGTGAGGACGCACATAGAAACGGTCAAGGTGGCGTTAGAGGACGAAATTGAGGAGACGCACCGGGAAATGAAGGAGGTAAAGGAAAAATTAGAGGAGGTGGAAGAGGGGGTGAGTGAAATTAGTAAGAGACGGAGGGAAACAAAAAAGGAGATAAGGGGGGAAGTGATGGAGTATGTGCAAGGTCTGTGCTCAAATCATGATGATGTGCTCACTAACCAAATAAAGAGTTTGCAGGTGGCAGAGGAGGTGCGGCGACGAGGTGCCAAGGTGAGTGGCGATATATTCGGAAATGTATATGATGTGAGGGGAGCTTCAGTCGGCTTGGGGATTGATTTGGATCCGGGTGTTCGTGAGAGGCCGTTGGTGAAGTGTGCGACAGGTACGGTGTGCGAAAGAGGAGGTGTGCGAGAATGTCCGACTCTGGGGTGTGTGAGGAAAAAGTGCGCGCCAAGGAGTGAGTGTGCTGTCGAGAGCGAGTTGGTCGTAGCGCGTGTGCAAGGGGGCACATGGAAGCGCGGGATGGGGAGTGTTACAGAGGATGTAACGAGAGAGTACACACCTGTGGTGAGTGTTACGGAGGGTGTAACGGGAGAGTGTGCACAAGAGGATGCGCGAGAAAGGTGTGTAACGGACGGGTGCATGAGGAAAGAGTGCGCTGTCAAAAGTAAAGGTGAGTGCGCGACCGAGTGTGGAGGTGAGAGTAGTGAGAGTGACACGGGGCGTGAGTTGGTTGTGGCAGGTGAGAGAGGATGTACACCTGGAATGGAAGGAAGCACACCTTGAATGGTAGAGCGCGTATGGGAATGCACACTGGAATTGGTAGTGAGGCACGTGATTGGGTGTGCAAGTGAGTGCACACCCGTGGTTGTCACAGAGGAGGTGACCGAGGAGGGGGCGCGAAGAGATGTGTTGGTGAGGTGTGCGAACGACGAGTGTGTGCAAAGGTGTGCGATGGTCAGGTGTGTGACCAAGTCTGTAAGTGGATTGAGTGTACCTGGGTGTGTCAGGGAAGGTGCAATGACAAAGAGCATGGAGACAGCTGGATGTATGAGCAAGGAACGGGCTGGGCTGCGGGGTGTAAGCATGCAAGTGGAGCATCGACGGTAACCGGGTTAGCGGTTAGAGCGACGTATAGCCGAATCGGGCCCTCGGTGCGCGCCGGGCAGCTTTGCGTGCCGCGGGGATCCGCGGCGGTTTCGAAAGAACCGCCGTGCGGGATCCACGCCGGGCCGCGCTTTGAACGGCCGCGTCCGTGCTCCACTAGGCGGAGCGGGCAGCCCGGTAGGAAGGGTCGTCATGGCGACCCCTTTTTGTTGAGGCGTTCCGGCAGGGCGAGGTCGGGCCATTGGACGGCTCTGTGCCGGGATGGTGCGTGGGATCTCGGACCGGGTAAACCTCCTTCCCTGCACCGAGTGCCGGACGCATCCAGCCGCCGGCACCAAACAACCCGCATTCATTGCTCGGCTTTACGAAGCCGAGGTTTAGAGATGAATTGGTGCACCGAGAGGCACTAGTGAGTAGACTGTGATGATGAGGATAGTGTTTTGGACCCGAAATCAGAAAAACAAAATTTGATGATTGGCAAAGGATTGGCAGAGTGATGATTGGCAGATGATTGGTAGTGATTGGCAAATTTTTGATTGGCTGGAATTTGGTGAGCAAAATTTATAGTGGAAGATGCCCGATGTGGTGGGATGGCAACTCTGCCATCTCTCACAGCGGGGGCAAAGGAGCACTAGTTTTATGGGGTTGGCAGTGAAAACTAGCCCGGGAGGGTTAGGATAATGATAGGGATCTAGAGAAGATGAACTTAGGTAACGTTAAGGTTAGGTAGTGACAATAATACCTGTGGTGGGGACGCAGGAAGATTAGTGTGGATGATAATGACGTGGTATGTCCTTAGTTTAAAGGGAAGATGGGGAGCACTAAGTTAGCAGGGTAACATGTAGATTAGATGATGCCGTGTGTGTGGTTAAAAGGTGTGATTGCACAGGTGTGCAACTGAACAGGTGTATGGAGCAGTGTTTGAGTGAGTGATAGTGATGTGTATTGTGCTGACCAAATAGTCCAGGAAGGAAGGAGGGTGCAGGTGGCACCAGGTGTGATTGCACAGGTGTGCAACGACAGGTGTATGGAGAATGGTTGTGTGGAAGACATGGAGTGTGGAGTATATGGAGTATTGGAATGGATGGTCGTGGAGTGAGTATGGTGAAAACTGTGGAGTGGAGTGGATGGTGCGAAGGTGTGAATGGGGGAAGAATGGACCCCATCACGAATACCCGGGGAGGGTAGTGTAAGAGTTAGGTCGAGGGTACAGGTAAATTGTGGTTTGATATTGGCATCTGTGGTGCGTGGTGAAAGAATGGTGATTGAATGGGTGCATTAGTGTTGTGGAAATGGCTGGGCGTGTAGCCTGTTAGTGTGTGTAGTTGGTTTGGGCACTCCACCACTGTGAGGATGTCGGCCAGGTGAGGCCGCAGGTGGGCTCTGGGAGCCGGTAGAGTTGTTGTGGATGGGGCCCGAGGATCCGGAGGACGGACCCGGGTAGCCCAGTGCCAGAGGGCACCAAGGGGTGACAGAGCCAGGAGGGGCCTTCCCCAATTAGATAGGTTAGGGTGAGGAGCTAGGTAAGCTCGGGTGGCAACTACAGTGGTGGAGGTGTGCAGGTGGGTAGACCTGCTGGGAGAGCTACACGACCCAGCCCGGAAATTGTGCAAGGGCACAGGGAGTTGCAGCGGGGGAGTGAGACCCCAAATTGAGAAGCACCACAGTTTGGTCAATGGGAATTGGTTTTTAGAACCCATAGAGTAAGATGGCCAATGGATTGGCAGGGAAAGACCCCGGGTCGTGTAAAGTGTGTCAATGTCATTTAAAGGATAGTTAGGATTAAGAATCTCCTCGCACCATCTACATCCACTCACCTGAGGTGACGTAACTCCACACCATGCCATGTTTTATTATTTTTATTGTGCAGATGTTTGGAATGTAAGACGCATCATGACGTGGGTGTGACATTGTGCTTGATGTTCCATCTCTTCCTCCTTATGAGGATTGATGATGAATTGGTGATGGCAAATTTTGGTTAGAGGGATTGTGGTGACGAATTTGGTATAGAAGAGATATGGGGAGACGTGACAGTAATGACGAATTTGTAAAGGTGTAGATTTTGTAAATATGGGGTAAGGGCAAGGGTAGAGTAGGTGACAGGGGGGGTGACGTACGGTAGGGACGAGCTTTCTCACTTCGCTCTCCGTACGCACTTCGCCTTGCATTGCCTGTATTGATGTGTACCCTTGTGACCTTACCCCTCGCTCATCTGTCTTTTCCCCCCTTGTCTCCCACATGAGGACCTGTGCGCCACTGGGCGCCGAGGGGAGCGTGCGTGAGTCCGCCATTATGCGCCCGAAACTCCCAGAACCACAGCTGTCTGCATCGATGCACCACCTTATGGACCACATGTCAGTGGCTGAGCACCACTTATGGACCCCATGGGTTGGGGCATGGCCCCTCTGCTGGAACCGGCCGTGAAGGCCCGAGATCTTGCTGGCGGACCTTGGCCACAGGGCACCAATGCCCCACAGGTTAACCATACATAGTCGGCCCCTGTGGGCCATAAATAAAAGAAATGGACACGTTTTGTGCAAGTTTTATGTCCAAATAGGCCGCCAGCAAAGAAGATGACAACTGGAAGAAAGAAAATAGCCAGCAGAGGGAGCCGAAGAGCAAGAGACCACCAGCAGGGTTAGGGGTTGTTTGGTTATTTTTATTCATGAACAGTGATGACTGTGCACCGATTGGTGCTTGAGGGTGTTTTGGTGCGTTTTGGGTGCTTCATGGTGCATCGATGCAGAGCAGACTGTCTCCCCCCCAAAAAGAACAATCACAGGTCCTGGGTTGTGTATTGTAAATAAAGTAGAGTCGCTGTAAATAATGCGCCTCCACCGTAAATGTATAGTTTGAAGACCATTCCGCAATTCGGTTAGCTGTGGGCGTGAGTCTGTTAGGTAGGGTGCAATGGAGCAGCGGGACGTATTTATTTATGTTTTAAAACTGTCACACTCAGGGTCAGGTTAAATGTAGAGGGAACTACACCTACGTGCCACACTAAAAGTTAAGGTAAGAGGCCCGGAAAATGCCTAAGCGGAGGAGGGTGCAGTGTTGTGGATATGACGATTGTGTTTTTTTATTGTGTTTTATTTTTTTTTATTGCTTTATTCTGGACCCTCCTGCCTCCAGTCTGTTGTATAAAGGTCAAAGGGCGTTCCCGTAGTTAATTCCATAAAGCATACACGAAGGACACCATATATCCCTGTTCAATAGTTATATCCTTATTATGTGTATTAGTGTAAGGCTGTGTCTCCCATTAATTTAAATACTCCATTGCACCAAGTGAAATAAGAGTAGATCCCCTTTCATTCACATTCCCCTTCCAACAATTGCCAACTGTTCCCTCCGCGACTCCATTCGCCACGAGGTCGGCTTGGAGAAGAAGGGGGAGGAGCTGCCGACTCCTGGGCGTTCCCGCCCATCGTCATCAAGGGCGGAGCCAGAGGGCCGTGCCGACCAATCAGGGCCGAGGCGAGCCCACCGATGGGCGTGTCCTGGACACCAGCGGCTTGATCGCCTGAGGCGCTATATAGAGCGCGCGCTAAAGCCTGGAAGTTGTTGTTGGACTAAGCAAGAGAGGAAGAGTTGGACTGAGTTGGACTAAGAGTTGGACTGAGTTGGACTAAGCAAGCGAGGAAGTTGTTGGACTGGGTTGGACTAAGAAAGAGAGAGGAGAGAAGGGGCGAAGCGAAGCAAAGAGAGAGAGTCCTGGAGTTTGTGAGAGAGGGAGAGAGAACCCGTCACGCCAGACCCCCCACCAGCGGCGTTAGCTCCACCAAGCAGCTCCGACCCGTTACCCCGCGCACACGACAGGATCGGTGGCATCGGCGGCCGTCAAGCTCCAGCCAGCTCCGTGCCTTCCTCCCCCTCCAGCCACCCACCTCCTGTCATTCCTGCCTGCAATTTTCCCATTCGTGTACGTGAGTTTGTTCTGTGTGTCTTGTCCCTGGGTTCATTAAGACTGTAGGTAAGCTAAGTTTCACTGTGTCCTTCTGGTCCGTCCTTCTGTAAATTATTTTATTATCCTTCCTTCTCCTTGGTTACTTTTGGTTGTAAATAGAAATAAATTATATTTGTATTCCCTACTTTTGTTCTCTTCTTCTGCTTCACATCCGTGTCGCCTTTGTCTTTTCCCTATTGAATATCTGTGGCGCGATTTTGGCCAACGTTCAGGAATCGGGTTAGTCGGGGTAACTGTTCGGGTGCGGTGGCCATCCGCTCGGCCAATTAACATCCTAGCCGCGTCCGTAACAATATATATATATCTATCTATATATCTATCGATATATATATATATATATATATATATATATATATATATATATATATATATATATATATGTATATATATATATATATGTATATATATATATATGTATATATATATATATATATATATATATATATATATATATATATATATATATATATATATATATATATATATATATATATATATATATATATATATATATATATATATATACACACACATACACAGACTTGGCATTTAATATGGAATTTTTTTTTTTTCTTGACTTGGGTTTACTTTCTTAACTCAGCATATCAATCTGGTGAGTTTCTTTTACACTTTGGTGATTTATTTGTTAAAAGAACCATGTCACTGATTGTGTGTCGCAGCAAGAAGTCAACAACAGGATTATATCACAGGTGGCGTGGCAAAATGTACGGACAGGTGCATTTGATGATTGGCTTCACAGTCGGGTATACAAGGGTTGTTGCGTTCTGTATTAGTGGAAAACAACTGCTGCACGTCTCCAAAAGTTATTGCCGCTTCCTCTGGAGATGGTCCGTCAACTCGACAATGCTGTTTGTCATTGAGTGGTGGCTTTACGAAATTACGGCATGAAACAGCGTGCTATTGCTCGGCAGCATGGCATCACTCATGCATGGTGTCAAAGATCCTGAAACGAAATGCTCAGAGGGGTGTCCCTACTCCAATACTAAGGCCAGGACGTCCCCGCAGAACCACAAAGAGGGATGATCACCAGCTGCACCAGTTAGTCCGCAATGGCCGTACCAAGTCAGCGAATCGGCTTAGGGCTGAGTGGCAGCAACTGACAAATGTGCCTGTATCCAGAAGGCTAGTCAACCAACGACTGGTTCAAGCAGGCTATCATGCCAGGCGTCCCCTGAGAAAGCCACGCCTGACCAGACAACACCGCCAGCGCCGATTGCAGTGGGCCAGAGAGCACCGACAATGGCAGCCAGGACACTGGAATCACGTGCTCTTCAGTGACGAGTCTAAATTTCTGGTCTATCGTCAAGATGGCCGCGTCCGAGTGCGCAGCCAAGTGCATGAAGCCTACAACAAAGATTGTATAGTGCCAAGAGTCCAAGCTGGAGGTGGTGGGGTGACTGTTTGGGCTGCTTTTCATGCAGGGGGCAAAACTGACCTGGTTGTTCTGAATGGAAACCTGAACCAGTTCAAGTACAGGGCCATTCTGGAAGAAACATTGCTTCCATTTGCTCGTGCAGCCTTTCGAGGAAACTTTGTCTTCCAAGATGACAATGCACGGCCTCATCGTGCTCGCATGATCCAACACTTTCTTGCTGACCGTGGTGTAGAGCATATGGAGTGGCCTGCCATGTCCCCGGATATGAATCCGATAGAGAACTTGTGGGCAGAATTAACGCGTCAAATCGACCACTTGGACCAGCAGCCGACCTCTGTGCGTGAATTGCAGCAGGCTATTGTCACTGCATGGCAAGCGATTCCTGTCCAAACCTTGGCAAATCTTGTGAACAGCATGCCTCAACATGTACGTGCTCTCCTGAATGCTCGTGGGGGTTACACGAAGTACTGAACTGTAATTTTACTGTCCGTAATCCCAGTCGTAATTTAAATTTTGTTTTTGCTAAAAAAAAATTTGGCTAATGTGCAAAATAAAGAGATACTTCTGGAAAACGTACAGAAGTTTAACACAGTACTGTCCATGAATTGAGTTCGATATCAGTTTACATCACTTTCAAGGATCAATTTAATTGCTTCGAAATGTCAAATGTGGTTTTTGTTTCTTTTAAAGGTCACATTAATAAAATCTGGAATAATTTCAACATAATTCCAATGAACTTTTGGTTCTAAGTCATCTTGAAAAGTAAGTTCATCCCCACAAAAAAAATATTCCATATTAAATGCCAAGTCTGTATATATTGTTACAGACGTGGCTTAGATGTTAGTTTACCGAGCGGTTTTGGTATGACCACGTCTGCACAAGTTACCGATTATACTCGACGTTGACGAAGCCGCGCCACGCTGGCTCAATAAGAAAAAGAAGACACCCGGCTGGGTTATAAAATGACGACACCAGGGATACGGTTCTCAAGACCTCCGGAGGAGATTATATTCGTTACGGAAAAGGTTAGATTACAGGGGCTAGAGGTACAACATAGAAAGACAAGCACTTAGACACAATCTTATATTATTCCCCAACAGACGACAGGCAAACGGGACAACGGCTGACTCACACGGGGGTTGATGGAAAGGACAGGCGGGTAGCGATGGCTCCAGGTGCACCTGTGCTCAAAGGTTAGAATCGACCCGGTCCGGTCCAGAGATGCGGGAGGTTTCACAGCGCTCGGAGGGGACGTTCTTTCACAGGCGGGCCTTTCTCTCTCAGCGCTCGCAGGTCCTTCTTTCTCCAGCTCGGGGCGCATCTCTCTCACATCCGGCGCGGGGCCGCGTATATCCGGCGGGGAGTGACACGCCCTCGGCTCGTTAGCGCCGCCCCAGATGGAATCGGCACGTTGCTTCTCATTGGGTGCGTGCGGGGGGGTTTACCAGGCTCCGCCCTTGACGAGGAGCTGACAAGGAGCCCCTTCGTGGTAACCCCGTGGAGCGCGTAGTCAATGGCGCTAATCGAGCCGGTGTGAGGACGCATCCTCCCCCGCTCCGCCGCCATCTCCTCTGTTGTTGTTGTAATTGTTGGGGAAGAAGATGGAAGGAGGTATGGGAAAGGTCCTAAACTCACTACTGATGCCATATAATCACATTCTGGTGCAACGAAGAGTCATAATTAATGGAAACGAGGCCTTAACTGACATAGACTAAGAATAACTAGGAAGATGTCCGAAAGTTGTCTACGTGTGGTGCGGTGGACCTGGGCACGACATTTAATGGGGGAATAAGGGGAAGGTCGGCTCTACTGATTGTTATTTACATGCAATGGGACTAGGGAATGGGGGATTGGGGAAAGTTGGGGAGTATTGGAGAAAATAGGGGAATATTTACAAGCGGATATGGAGGCCAAATTCCATATTCGCAACATTGCACCCTTCTCTACCCTCGGGGCGTCCCGACCCGATAAATTTTTACCTACTTTAGTGTGGCACGCAATGTAGTTCCCTCTACTATTAACTCTACCCTGAGTGCGACAGTTTTACAGATATTCACAAATGAGTAAATATGTCCCCCTGCGACGTTGCACCCTTCTCCTCACAGAAACACACCCACAGGATAACCGAATCCGGAAAGAATTCGCAAACTAAACATACAGCCGGTAGGGAGCATTATTTACAAGATTACGCTGATATCTACACTACGATCCAGGACCTGTTTTTGGAGGAACACATGCAGATGTTATGCATAGAGAGAGCGCGCTTGCCAGCATCGATACACCAACCCACGAGTGCTCTGTGGCCGACGGCCTTTAATAACGTGCAGAGCACCCTTCCCGAGCATCAAAAGCACCACCCCACCACCAATCGGTGCAGTCACCATTGTTCATTGGAATAAAAATAAATGCGACAACCCCTAACCCTGCAGGTGTCTCTTGCTCTTCGTGTGGCCTTCAGTGGTGTTAACTATTAGTGGTTCACCTGTATGGCATAGGTGCCACGTTGACCCATAGGTCCATCAACGGGTGGTGCTTGGCCGCAAACGAACTGCGGTCCATTGTGGGTGGCCACAAACATTGCGGTCCATATGGTGTATCGATCCCGGCAGCAAACAGCGAAAGTGCAGGCCCACAACTGCGCAGCCAGCACCTCTCTCTCCTCTCTCTCTACCCCAAAGCCAGATCCTCGGAGGTGGGAGACAAAAGAAGCAGACAAGTGAGTAAGGTGGTAAGGGCGCAAAAGTGCACGCAATGTAAGGTGATGCACACTGGGGGCACATGGGAACCAGGTGAGACAGGTACGTTCCTATCGTACGCCCCCCCCCCCCCCCCCCACCAGGTAACCTACATGGCCCCTCCCTTACCCCTTACTGTATCCACAAAACACAACACTACCCATAAACATCTACTTTACAAATCAACAAACATCCCTACTGTCTTCCCCGTTCCTCCCATAAACCAAATTCGTCTTCTCTCCCTCCTAACCAATCAAATTTGCCATTTTCAACTCTCATCAAAATTTGCCATCTCCAACTGCACATCAAAATTTGCCATTACCAATTCATCATCAGTCCCTCCTAGGGAGGGAGAGATGGAATCACCCCAATGTCTCATCCACGTCGTGATGCGTCTCACAAATCCTCACAATCTCATTTCCTGCAACAAAACAAAGAAAACACAGGTGTGGAGTCATCATCATCACCACAGGTAAGTGGCTGCGTATGGTGCGACAGGTTCTTCAATCCTAACTATTTCCTAAATGACTTTAACAACTTTACACTACCCGGGGTCTTTCTCCGGCCAAACCATTGGCCCTCTTACACTATGGGTTCTAAAAACCAATTCCCATTGGCCAGACTGTGGTGCTCTTCAATTTGGGGTCTCACTCCCCAGATTCATCTCCCGGTGCCCTCGCACAATTTCTGGGCTGTGGCGTGTACCTCTCCCAGTGGGTCTACCCACCTGCACACCTCCACCACTGCAGTTGCCTCCGAGCTTACCTGCTCCTTACCCTAACCTAACTACCAGGGGAAGGCCCTCTGGCACTCTCCCCACTCGGTGCCCTCTCTGGCACTGGGCTACCCGGGTCCATCCTCCGGATCCTCGGGCCCCATCCACAACTCTACCGGCTACCAGAGCCCACCTGCGGCCTCACCTGGCCGACATCCTCACAGTGGTGGAGTGCCCAACCAACTACACACACTAACAGGCTACACGCCCCGCCATTTCGACAACACTAATGCACCCATTCACAACACCATTCTGCAACCGCACCACAAATGCCAATATCCAACCACAACTTACCTATACCCTCTACCTAACACTTACACTACCCGCCCCGGGTATTCGTGAAAGGGGTCCACTCTTCCCCCATCCACACCTTCGCACCATGCACACCACTCCGTACCACTTACTCCAACTCTCTCCACACACCTGTACTTGCACACCTGTGCTCTCACACTTGGTGCCACCTGCACCCTTCTCTCCCCAAGCGCATTCGCGCTGATCCACACACTCACTACTCATACACTGCTCCACACACCTGTCCAATTGCACACCTGTGCAATCACACCTGTTCAATCCTCACACACACGGCATCATCTCAGCTAACTTCTCCCCTCTGAAACTTGCGCTTCCCAGTCGTCCCTTTAAACTATTGCGCTCCCACGTCATTATCATCCACACTAATCTACCTGCGTCCCTACTACAGGTATCAGTCACTAACTAAACTTAACGTCACCTAAGGTCATCTTCTCTAGATCCCTATCAATATAACCTAACCCACCCGGGCTAGTTTTCACTGCCATACACCCCATAAACTATTGCTCCTTTGCCCCCCTCATGGGAAGGGTGGCAGGGATGCCATCCCACCACATCGGGGGTCTCTCACTACCAATTTTGCACATCAAATTTCAACAAATTAAAAATTTGCCAATCACTGCCCATCATCTGCCAATCACTACTGCCAATCCCTTGCCAATCATCAAATTTTGTTTTTCTCCAATTTTGGGTCCAAAACACTAACCTCATCACCCAGTCGACTCACTAATACCTCTCGGTGCGCCAATCCCTGTCCAAAGCCCGGCTTCGTAAAGCCAAGCAATGGATGCTGGTTGTTTTGTGCCAGCGGCTGGATGCATCCCGCATTCGGTGCAGGGAAGGAGGTTTACCCGGGCCGAGATCCCACGCACCATCTCGGCACGGAGCCATCCCATGGCTCGATCTCGGCCTGCCGGAATGCCTCACCAAAAAGTGGTCGCCATGACGACCCTTTCTATCGGGCTGCCCGCTCCGCCTAGTGGAGCACGGACGCGGCCGTTCAAAGCGAGGCCCAGCACGCACCGAGGGCCCGACTCGGCTATAAGTCGTTCTAAACTCTACCCCGTCTAACGTCGATGCTTCACCTGCATGCTTACATCCCGCAGCCCGTTCCTTGCTCACACATCCAGCCGTTTCCATGCCCCTCGTACCGTTCCTTACACACCCAGGTACACCCATTCCACTCACCGCCTTGGTCACACACCTGACCACCGAACACTTTGGCACACACTCGTTGGTAGCACACCTCACCAATACACCTCTTCGCGCCCCCTCCTCGGTCACCTCCTCTGTGACAATCACAGGTGTGCTCTCATTCGCACACCCAACCACGTGCCTCACCACCAACTCCAGCGTGCATTCCCACTCACGCTCTACCATTCCAGGTGTGCATCCTTCCATCCCAGGTGTACATCCTCGCTCACCTGTCACAACTAACTCACGCTCCTTGTCACTCTCAATACTCTCACCTCCATTCTTGACAGCGCACTCACCCTTACTCTTGACAGCGCACTCTTTCCTCATGCACCTGTCCGTCACACACCTTTCTCGCGCACACTCTCCCGTTACACCCTCTGTAACACTCACCACAGGTGTGCATTCTTCCTTACTTCTGACAGCGCACTCTTTCCTCATGCACCTGTCCGTCACACACCTTTCTCGCGCACACTCCTGCGCACACTCTCCCGTCACACCCTCTGTAACACTCACCACAGGTGGACACTCTTCCTTACTTCTGACAGCGCACTCTTTCCTCATGCACCTGTCCGTCACACACCTTTCTCGCGCACACTCCTGCGCACACTCTCCCGTCACACCCTCTGTAACACTCACCACACCACGCTTCCATGTGCTCCCTCGCACACGCGCTACGACCGACTCACTCTCGCCAGCACACTCACTCCTTGGCACGCACTTTTTCCTCACACACCCCAGAGTCGGACTTTCTTGCACACCTCCTTTTTCGCACACCAGACCTGTCGCACACTTCACCCACGGCCTCTCACGAACACCCGGGTCTATCTCGACCCCCAAGCTTATTAAATCCCCTGGCGCATCATACGCACGACCATATTGGTCACCACTTACACCGGGTCCTCTTCCTCTTCGCTTCTCCTCCATCACCTGCGAATCCCTCATCCGGTTAACGAGCACATCACGATCCAAACACAGACTTTGGACCAATTCTTTTATCTCCTCTTTTATCTCTTTGTTATCCCCTCTCCGTCGCTTCTTAATTTCGCTCACCCCTTCTTCCACTTCTTCTAATTTGTGCCTCACCTCTTTTATTCCCCGGTACGTCTCCTCAAGCTCGTCCTCCAAGGCTACCTTGACCGTTTCCATGTGCGTCCTCACCTGCCGGTCCTTCGTCTCCATTACCTCTATCACCTCGTCCAACCTCGTTGTCAGTCCCTCACGTACCATCTGACATTCCCTCTTCGTCGCTACCAAGTCATCTTTTAGTTCTTTCTGTGTCGCCTTTAAACCTCCTAATACCGCAGTGTTCCTTTGAACCTGCTCCACTAACTCCGTCTGTCCCACCGTCAGCTGCTCCACCTCCTGCGTCAGGTCCTCTATGCCCCCTTGTAACTTTACAGTCCCCTTTCTCACCTCCTTTTCCATGTGCTCCTCACAGTGCCTCACCTCCTCGCGCACTCCTCCGACCTCCTCACTCACTCCTCTTCTGATCTCCTCTCCCATCACTTGCATCTCCTGCCCAGATGCCACCCTCATCTGCTCCATTTCCTCCCTGTGAGCATCCAGTTTGGTTTCTACCCCCATTCTGACCCCCTCTATCTGCTGCCCCATTTGGTTAACTTCCCTTTCCGCTTGGTCCCTCATGTCCCTCAATTTGCCTTCCATGGTGTTTTCTAACCCCTCTAACCCATTTTTCACTCCCTCTATCTGATTCTCCTGGGCAGCCATTCTATTTTCTACCCCCATTAACCCATTTTTCACTTCTTTTATCCCGTTGTCTAACCCCTCAAAATTATTGTCTAACTTCCCAAATTTCTTGTCTAACTCCTCAAAATTATTGTCTAACCCCTCACTGGTACCCCTCGCTTCGTCCCTCATTACCCCCATTTGCTCACTCTGAGCATCCATCCGGTTCCCCAACCGCTCACCCAATCGCTCAATTTGGCTCCCCATACTCATCTGTACAGCTGCCTGTAGCTGCGCAATGAGGGCCTGTATGTCAATCGGCTGCATGTTAAAGCCCGTTGATACAGCGGGCTCGGCTACCGCGCGCTCTTGCGAGGCGCCATTTTGCGTGCCTGCTACCCTCGCTGTTTCGCTCTCCTCATGTCCCTCATGTCCCTCAATTTGGTCCTGGACCGACCCTGCTTCACTCTCCCCTACCGGACCCCAGCCGTCTTGATCCGCCATGGCGCGACTTTCAAAATTCGAGTTTCGTAACACAAATTCGAAATTTCGCCGTTATAATTTCGTCGAGCGCAGTAACCGCGGGACCGCGCTCCGGATCGATTTGGTCGAGCGCCGTACGCGCTCCGGCTCGATTTTCCCTCCCAAAATTTGGGCCTAACTAATTTAGTCCCGGGTCCGAATCTCACTCCTCGACACCAATTGTTACAGACGTGGCTTAGATGTTAGTTTACCGAGCGGTTTTGGTATGACCACGTCTGCACAAGTTACCGATTATACTCGACGTTGACGAAGCCGCGCCACGCTGGCTCAATAAGAAAAAGAAGACACCCGGCTGGGTTATAAAATGACGACACCAGGGATACGGTTCTCAAGACCTCCGGAGGAGATTATATTCGTTACGGAAAAGGTTAGATTACAGGGGCTAGAGGTACAACATAGAAAGACAAGCACTTAGACACAATCTTATATTATTCCCCAACAGACGACAGGCAAACGGGACAACGGCTGACTCACACGGGGGTTGATGGAAAGGACAGGCGGGTAGCGATGGCTCCAGGTGCACCTGTGCTCAAAGGTTAGAATCGACCCGGTCCGGTCCAGAGATGCGGGAGGTTTCACAGCGCTCGGAGGGGACGTTCTTTCACAGGCGGGCCTTTCTCTCTCAGCGCTCGCAGGTTCTTCTTTCTCCAGCTCGGGGCGCATCTCTCTCACATCCGGCGCGGGGCCGCGTATATCCGGCGGGGAGTGACACGCCCTCGGCTCGTTAGCGCCGCCCCAGATGGAATCGGCACGTTGCTTCTCATTGGGTGCGTGCGGGGGGGTTTACCAGGCTCCGCCCTTGACGAGGAGCTGACAAGGAGCCCCTTCGTGGTAACCCCGTGGAGCACGTAGTCAATGGCGCTAATCGAGCCGGTGTGAGGACGCATCCTCCCCCGCTCCGCCGCCATCTCCTCTGTTGTTGTTGTAATTGTTGGGGAGGAAGATGGAAGGAGGTATGGGAAAGGTCCTAAACTCACTACTGATGCCATATAATCACATTCTGGTGCAACGAAGAGTCATAATTAATGGAAACGAGGCCTTAACTGACATAGACTAAGAATAACTCGGAAGATGTCCGAAAGTTGTCTACGTGTGGTGCGGTGGACCTGGGCACGACATTTAATGGGGGAATAAGGGGAAGGTCGGCTCTACTGATTGTTATTTACATGCAATGGGACTAGGGAATGGGGGATTGGGGAAAGTTGGGGAGTATTGGAGAAAATAGGGGAATATTTACAAGCGGATATGGAGGCCAAATTCCATATTCGCAACAATATATATATAATTATATATATATATATATATATATATCTATATATATATATATATATATCTATATATATATATATATATATATATATATATACATATATATATATATATATATATTGTTGCGGATATGAGATTGGCATCCATCCATATCCGCTTGTAAATATTCCCCTATTTCCTCCATACTTCCCAACTATCCCCAATCCCCCATTCCCTAGTCCCATTTTCTGTAAACAACACTCTGTAGACCCGACCTCCCCCTATTTCCCCCATTAAATGTCGCATCCAGGTCCACCGCATCTCACGTAGACAACTATAGGACATCTTGCTAGTTATTCTTAGTCTATGTCAGTTAAGGACTCGTTTCCATTAATTCTGACTCTTCGTTGCACCAGAATGTGATTGTATGGCACCGTTAGGAAGTTTAGGACCTCCCAATACCTCCCCGCAGCTCTTCCTCATGGTACAACAACAACAACAACAACAACAGCGGCGGCGGCGGCACGGGGAGTGTGCGTCCTCACTCCGGCTTGGTTGGTAGGGGGTGTTGAAAGGGCACCAAGCCTTTCCAACGAGCCGCCATCGAGCATGTGCTCGACGGGGTTACCACGTAGGGGCTCGCTGTCAGCTCCTCGTCAAGGGCGGAGCCCGGTAACCCCCCGCACCCAATAGAAGCGGCGGACCGATCCCATCAGGGGCGGGGCCAACGAGCCGAGGGCGTGTCACTCCCCGCTGAGCATGCGCAGGAAGAGGGAGGTGACGTCAGATGCGCCCTCAGCTTGGAGAGAGAAGGACGCCACCTCCGAGCGCTGCAATACCTCCCCGCATCTCTGGACCGGACCGTGTTTGATTCTGCCCCTGAGCCAAGGTGCACCTTGTGCTATCGACTGCCTGTCCTTCCCTGCCATCAATCCCTGTGTAAGTCAGTCTTGTTCCGTTTGTCTGTGGTCTGTCTGGGCTAGATAAGATTGTGTCTAAGTGCCTATCTCTTCTGTGCTTTACCTCTTACCTTGTAATCTACCCCTTTTCTGCATCACCAATTATATCCTCCTCCGGAGGTCTTGAGAACTGTACCCCTTGTGTCGTTTCATTTATCCCAGCCGTTGTGTCCTTTCCTTCATTGATTTAGCATAGCGCGATTTGGTCAACGTCGGGTGGAATCGGGTGAGTTGGGGAAGAATCGGGTAAACTGTGCGAACACGGCGGCCATTCCGCTCGGCCCATCATAACATCTTAAGCCGTGTCCGTAACAATTGGTGTCGAGGAGTGAGATCGGACCCGAAGCGCGCTTAACGCGCTCAAAATTACAAGTGACCGAAATTTGTTTTGTTGTAAAATAAAAACCCGAATTTTGAAAGTCGCGCTATGGCAGATCAAGACGGCTGGGTTCCGGTAGAGGAGAGTGAGGCAGGGTCGATCCAGGACCAAATTGAGGGACATGAGGAGAGCGAAGCAGTGAGGGCGGCAGGTTCGCAAAATGGCGTCCTCGCGCACGAGGTTGCGGGCGCGCAAAATGGCGCCTCGCACATGGCTACGGTGGCCGCACCCGCTGCACAAGTGGGAGGGATGGCCCAAATGCAGGCCCTCATGGAGCAATTTATGGTGCAAATGCAGGCGTCCCTCAAACTGCAGAGTGAGCAAATGGGGAACCGGATGGATGCTCAGGGTGAGCGATTGGAGGGCCAAATGGGGGTAATGAGGGACGAAGCGAGGGGTACCGGTGAGGGATTAGACAAGAAATTAGAGGGGTTAGACAATGGGATAGAAGGGGTGAAACATGGGTTAATGGGGGTGGAAAATAGAATGGCTGCCCAGGAGAATCAGATAGAGGGAGTGAAAAATGGGTTAGAGGGGTTAGAAAACAGTATGGAAGGCAAATTGAGGGACATGAGGGACCAAGCGGAAAGGGAAGTTTAAAAAATGGGGCAGCAGGATAGAGGGGGTCAGAATGGGGGTAGAAACTAAATTGGATGCTCACAGGGAGGAAATGGAGCAGATGAGGGTGGCATCTGGGCAGGAGATGCAAGTGATGGGAGAGGAGATCAGAAGAGGTGTGAGTGAGGAGGTCGGAGGAGTGCGCGAGGAGGTGAGGCACTGTAAGGAGCGCATGGAGAAGGAGGTGAGAAAGGGGACTGTAAAATTGCAAGGGGGTATAGAGGAGTTGACGCTGGGAGTAGAACAACTGACAGTGGGACAAAAGGAGTTGGGGGACCAGGTAAAGAAGAACACAGCGGTAATAGAGGGTTTAAAATCGACACAGAAGGAGATGAAAAAGGACGTAGGGGTAATTAAAAAAGAGTGTCAGACGGTACATGAGGACCTGACGAGGAAAATGAACAAGGTGGTAGAGGTGATGGAGGTTAAAGAGCGGGAGGTGCGGGAGCACATAGAAAAAAATAAGGTGGAGTTAGAGGAAGAACTTAAAGGGACCAGCACGGAGGATGAGGGCCCCCCTTCAATTACACCAGGTGGGGGCCCCCCTAGAGCGGGTGGCCATGGATATCCTAGGCCCACTACCCCGCACCCGCCTAGGTAATAAGTACATCCTCGTTGTGATGGACTACTTCACCAAGTGGCCGGAGGCCTACGCCCTCCCCAACCAAGAAGCAGGGGTGGTAGCGCAGGCCTTCGTGGAAGGATTTGTGTGCCGGCATGGGATTCCACAGGAGTTGCACACCGACCAGGGACGAAATTTTGAGAGCAAATTGCTAAAATATGTGTGCAGTCTCCTGTCAATTCGGAAAACAAGAACAACGCCTTTAAGACCTCAATCTGACGGGATGGTGGAAAGATTCAACCGAACTTTAATCCAACAACTGGCACTGTTCACCGCCACCCGTCAGGATGACTGGGACGAACATCTCCCTTATTTGCTCATGGCCTACCGAACCAGCCAGCACGGGGCCACCGCATGCAGTCCAGCGTTGCTTATGTATGGGCGGGAGTTACGGGCTCCCGCCGACTTGCTATGCGGTCCCGTGCCAGACACAGTGGTTAACCCGCCGAGGGAGGGGTACGCACGTCACCTAGAGGAAGGCATGGAGCTAGTCCATGCCTTCGCCCGCCGCCAACTCCATCTGGCGGGGGAAAAGATGAAGCGCAGGTACGACCACCGGAGCCAGGGGAGTCAGTACACTCCGGGGATGAAGATTTGGTTCTTCAATCCCCGGAGGAGGAAGGGTAGGTGCCCGAAACTCACCTCTCCCTGGCAAGGCCCGGGGGTCGTCCTGTCGCAAGTCTGTGACGTGGTAGTAAAAATCAAAATGGGGCCACGAGCCCTCCCTCGGATCGTCCACGCCGACCGAATAAGGCCTTACACCGGCGAGCAGGCGCCCCCGTGGATTGCCTCGGCTTTAGATGCCGAGGCGGGACCCAGTACCTCTGAATAAGGGGGGCTTATTAGTGCCAGAGGACTGGGGGATTGATGAGCGATGGGCCCGGTGGGTAAGGGTGGCATCCCTGCCACCCTTCCCATGAGGGGGGCAAATGCGCTATAGATTATGGGGTGTATGGCAGTGAAAACTAGCCCGGGTGGGTTAGGATATTGTGTGTAGGGATCTAGCGAAGATGACATTAGGTAACGTTAAGGTTAGTTAGTGACAAGGATACCTGTAGAGGGGACGCAGGTAGATTAGAGTGGATGATAATGACGAGGGAGCGCAATAGTTTAAAGGGACGACTGGGAAGCGCAAGTTTCAGAGGGGAGTAGTTAGATGAGATGATGCTGTGTGAGAACTGGACAGGTGTGTGGAGCAGTGTATGAGTAGTGAGTGTTGTGGATCAGCGCGAATGCGCTTGGGGGAGAGAAGGGTGCAGGCGGCACCAAGTATGAGAGCACAGGTGTGCAGGTACAGGTGTGTGGAATATATGGAGCAGAGAATGAGTGGTGTGGAGAGAGTTGGAGTAAGTGGTACGGAGTGGTGTGCATGGTGCGAAGGTGTGGATGGGGGAAGAGCGGACCCCTTTCACGAGTACCCGGGGCGGGTAGTGTAAGTGTTAGGTAGAGGGTATAGGTAAATTGTGGTTGGATATTGGCATTTGTGGTGCGGTTGCAGAATGGTATTGTGGATGGGTGCATTAGTGTTGTGGAAATGGCTGGGCGTGTAGCCTGTTAGTGTGTGTAGTTGGTTTGGGCACTCCACCACTGTGAGGATGTCGGCCAGGTGAGGGCGCAGGTGGGCTCTGGGAGCCGTTAGTGTCAGTGGGTGCCTGAGGATCCCGGGTGTGGATCGGGCAGCCCGTGCCAGAGAGGGCACTGAGGGGGTGAGAGTGCGAGAGGGCCTTCCCCAGTTAGTTAGGTTAGGGTGAGGAGCAGGTAAGCTCGGGTGGAAACTACAGTGGTGGAGGTGTGCAGGTGGGTAGACCTGCTGGGAGAGCTACACGTCACAGCCCAGAAATTGTGCGAGGGCACCGGGAGATGAATAGGGGGAGTGACACCCCAAATTGAGAAGCACCACAGTTTGGTCAATGGGAATTGGTTTTTAGAACCCATAGTGTAAGTTGGCCAATGGATTGGCAGGGAAAGACCCCGGGTAATGTAAAGTTGTTAAAGTCATTTAGGAAATAGTTAGGATTGATGAACCTGTCGCACCATACGCAGCCACTTACTTGAGGTGATGATGATGACTCCACACCTGTGTGTTTCTTTGTTTTGTGTTGCAGGAAAGGAGAATTGCTGTGTGGATTTGTGAGACGCATCACGACGTGGATGAGACATTGGGGGTGATTCCATCTCTCCCTCCTTAGGAGGGACTGATGATGAATTGGTGATGGCAAATTTTGATGTTGAATTGGAGATGGCAAATTTTGATGTTGAGTTGGAAATGGCAAATTTGATTGGTTAGGAGGGAGAGAAGACGAATTTGGTTTATGGGAGGAATGGGGAAGACAGTAGGGACGTTTGTTGATGTGTAAAGTAGATGTTTATGGGTAGTGTTGTGTTTTGTGGAAACAGTAAGGGGTAAGGGAGGGGCAATGTAGGTTACCTGGTGGGGGGGGGGGGGGCGTACGGTAGGAACGTACCTGTCTCACCTGGTTCCCATGTGCCCCCAGTGTGCATTACCTTGTATTGCGTGCACTTTTGCGCCCTTACCACCTTACTCACTCGTTTCTTTTGTCTCCCACCTCCGAGGATCTGGCTTTGGGGCAGAGAGAGAGGAGAGAGAGGTGCTGGCTCCGCAGTTGTGGGGCTGTACTTTCGCTGCTTGCTGCCTGGATCGATACACCATATGGACCGCAATTTTTGTGGCCGCCCACAATGGACCGCAGTTCTTTTGCGGGCAAGCACCACCCGTTGATGGACCTCTGGGTCCACGTGGCACCTATGCCATACAGGTGAACCACTTATAGTTGGCCCCCCTGACGGCCACAATATAGAAATGGACGCAGTTGGCGCCTTTCTTTATTCCTAAAGAAGCCAGAAGGCCAAGAGAAGGCAAGACCAGCGGCAGAACATCGGCCGGCTGCGACACCACCAGTGACTATGAACACTTTATTGGTGCACCGGATGGTGCTGACTGTGTGTATGGGGTGGTGCTTTTGGTGCTTGGATGGGGTGTTCTGCACATTATTAAAGGCCGTAGGGCCACAGGGCACTCGTGGGTTGGTGTATCGATGCTGGCATGCGTGCTCTCTCTCGATGCATAACATCTGCATGTGTTCCTCAAAGAACAGGTCCTGGATCGTAGTGTAAATATCAGTGTAGTCTTGTATAAATGATGCTCCCTACCGGCTGTATGTTTAGTTTGAGGATTCTTTCCGCGATTCGGTTATCCTGTGGGTGTGTTTCTGTGAGGAGAAGGGTGCAACGTCGCAGGGGGACATATTTACTCATTTGTGAACATCTGTAAAACTGTCGCACTCAGGGTTGAGTTAATAGCAGAGGGAACTACATCTGAGTGCCACACTAAAGTAAGTAAAAATTTATCGGGTCGGGACGCCCCGAGGTAGAGAAGGGTGCAATGTTGCGGATATGAGATTGGCATCCATCCATATCCGCTTGTAAATATTCCCCTATTTCCTCCATACTTCCCAACTATCCCCAATCCCCCATTCCCTAGTCCCATTTTCTGTAAACAACACTCTGTAGACCCGACCTCCCCCTATTTCCCCCATTAAATGTCGCATCCAGGTCCACCGCATCTCACGTAGACAACTATAGGACATCTTGCTAGTTATTCTTAGTCTATGTCAGTTAAGGACTCGTTTCCATTAATTCTGACTCTTCGTTGCACCAGAATGTGATTGTATGGCACCGTTAGGAAGTTTAGGACCTCCCAATACCTCCCCGCAGCTCTTCCTCATGGTACAACAACAACAACAACAACAACAGCGGCGGCGGCGGCGCGGGGAGTGTGCGTCCTCACTCCGGCTTGGTTGGTAGGGGGTGTTGAAAGGGCACCAAGCCTTTCCAACGAGCCGCCATCGAGCATGTGCTCGACGGGGTTACCACGTAGGGGCTCGCTGTCAGCTCCTCGTCAAGGGCGGAGCCCGGTAACCCCCCGCACCCAATAGAAGCGGCGGACCGATCCCATCTGGGGCGGGGCCAATGAGCCGAGGGCGTGTCACTCCCCGCTGAGCATGCGCAGGAAGAGGGAGGTGACGTCAGATGCGCCCTCAGCTTGGAGAGAGAAGGACGCCACCTCCGAGTGCTGCAATACCTCCCCGCATCTCTGGACCGGACCGTGTTTGATTCTGCCCCTGAGCCAAGGTGCACCTTGTGCTATCGACTGCCTGTCCTTCCCTGCCATCAATCCCTGTGTAAGTCAGTCTTGTTCCGTTTGTCTGTGGTCTGTCTGGGCTAGATAAGATTGTGTCTAAGTGCCTATCTCTTCTGTGCTTTACCTCTTACCTTGTAATCTACCCCTTTTCTCCACCACCAATTATATCCTCCTCCGGAGGTCTTGAGAACTGTACCCCTTGTGTCGTTTCATTTATCCCAGCCGTTGTGTCCTTTCCTTCATTGATTTAGCATAGCGCGATTTGGTCAACGTCGGGTGGAATCGGGTGAGTTGGGGAAGAATCGGGTAAACTGTGCGAACACGGCGGCCATTCCGCTCGGCCCATCATAACATCTTAAGCCGTGTCCGTAACAATATATATATATATATATATATATATATATATACATACATATATATATATATATATATACAGTGAAACCTTGACTTACGAGTGCACCAACTTACGAGTTTTCCAAGATACGAGCCGTCGCTCGGGCGGTTTATTGCTTTGAGATGCGAGCCGAGATCTGAGTTACGAGCTTACGCCACCCGCCACCAAGTGGGTTCCGGTCACGTGGTTATCTTGCCGTGCAAGCTTCTCTGCCGTATATAGCTGCTGCTTTGTTTTCGCATTTTGGTTATTTTGGAAAATTTCTTAGTTTTAACCATGGGTCCTAAGAAATTGAGTGCTAAGGGAAGTACTGAGAAGAAGAAGAGGATGAGGTGCTTGGATATAAAACACGCAATCGTCGAAAAACATGAGCGAGGTGTGCGTGTTGTCGACTTGGTGAGGCAGTACGATCGTAGTACTTCTACGATATGTACGATTTTGAAGCAGAAGGAGTCGATAAATGCTATAACGCCAGCCAAGGGCGTTACGATTATTTCAAAGCTCCGGACCTCTATCCATGAAGAGATGGAGAAGTTGTTGTTTGTGTGGTTGACGGAGAAGCAGCTCGCAGGATGCCGAGGAGGACGTATATAACGGCAGAGGAGAAGAGCATGCCAGGCCACAACTTGTTCAGAGTGCCGGCGATACCTCGCCTTCTCTTTGTGGAAAACACGGTGAGATCCTTAACATCCAACAACTAATGGGACGCAAACGGGGCGCCCAGTTTAGCGGTACACACATTGATGAATCACCCTGCCTGTGATTCACCCATGACAGGTTATAGCTGGATCGGGATTCAAACCCAGGCTGGACAGTTTAGAGTCAAATGTGCATACCTCCAGTCCAGGCCATCCTGCCAACCTGTATGCTGCATACAGGTGAAATATAAAGCGCGAGATATTTTTATATATACTGTATATTTAAAAAAAAATTGGTGTGGTTTTTGGCGGGCTGGAACGGATTAATAGCATTTCAATTCATTTTAATGGGGAAATTTAATTTGAGAAACGAGCAAATTGAGTTATGAGCTCGGTCACAGAACGAATTAAACTCGTAAGTCAAGGTTTCACTGTATATACAGCCAGACGACCCAGTCCTGAAATTGTGCAAAGGCACAGGGAGTTGAATCGGGGGAGTGAGACCCCACATTGATGAAGCATCACAGTTTGGTCAATGGGAATTTGGTTCTTAAAAACGCATCGAGTGTAAGATGGCCAATGGTTTGGCAGGGAAAGACCCCGGGTAGTGTAAAGTGTATTAAAGTCATTTAGAGGATAGTTAGGATTGAAATCTCCTTGCACCATCTACATCCACTCACCTGAGGTAACGACGGTGCTCCACACCATGCCATGGTTTGTTGTTGTTGTTTTTTTGTGCAAATGTTTGGATTGTGAGACGTATCATGACGTGGGTGAGACATTGTGCTTTGATGTTCCATCTCTCCCTCCTTATGAGGATTGATGATGAATTGGTGATGGCAAATTTTGGATTCGAGGGATTGTGGTGACGAATTTGGTATTAGGGGAAATATGGGGAAGACGAGACAGTAGTGACGAATTGGTAAGGGTGTAGATTTTTGTACATACTGGGGTAAGGGCAAGGGTAGAGTAGGGAACAGGGGGGGGGGGTGACGTACGGTAGGGACGAGCTTTTCTCCGCTCAGTCTCCAGATGCACCTCACCTTGTATTGCCTGTATTGATGTGTACCCTTGTGACCTTACCCCTCGCTAACCTGCCCTCTCTGTCTTCCTTCCCCGACCAATGGATCGTGCTCTCTGGGCACCAAGGGGAGCGTGCGGGAGTCCGCCATTGTGTGCCCGAACTCTCGCAACCACAGCTGCCTGCATCGATGCACCACTTATGGACCACATGTCTGTGGCTGAGCACCACTTATGGACCCCACGGGTTGGGGCATAGACCCTCTGCTGGAACCGGCCATGATGGCCCGAGATCTTGCTGGCGGACCTCGGTAACGTGGCACCTATGCCATACAGGTGAACCACCCCTAGTCAGCCCCTGTGGGCCATAAATAACGATGGACACGTTTTGTGCATTTTTCGTTTTATTATGTCCAAATAGGCCGCCAGCAAGAAGAACATGAAGAAAGACAACATCTGGAAGAACATTGGCCAGCAGAGGGAGCCCAAGAGCAAGAGCACCAGGGGTTTGTTTATTTTTATTATGAACTGGTGACTGTGCACTCCGGTGCGTTTTTTTGGTGCTTTATGGTGCTGATTTTTGGTGCTGGTGCGTCGATGCAGCGCAGGCTGTCTCCCCCCCAAAAGAACAATCACAGGTCCTGGATTAGTTTTGTAAATACCATTAGCGTCAATTGTAAATAATGCTCCCCACCGTTCATGTATAGTTTGAAGACAATTCCGCAATTCGGTTATCCTGTGGGCGTAAATCTGTGAGGAGGGTGCAATGCAGCAGGGGGACATACTTATTTGTGTTTTAAAACTGTCACACTCAGGGTCAGGTTAAATGTAGAGGGCACTACACCTACGTGTCACACTAAAGTTAAAGTTTTCTAGGCCCGAGGACGTGCCTAGAGGATGAGGGTGCAGTGTTGCGGATTTGAGAATCCTGTGTTTTTTTTATTGTTGTAAGTGTAATGAATCTTGTTGTAAATATCACCCTCCGTAGTGTAAAGGTCAAAGGTCGTCTTCCTAGTTAATCCATCGCATACACGTAGCCAATCATATACCCTTTTAAGTAGTTATCTCCTTATTATGTGTATTAGTTTAAGGCTCTGTCTTCCATTAATTGACACTGCATTGCACCGAATTCAAATAAGATAGGTCCCCTTCTGGTTTTCTATCCCAGCGGTGCGAGTGGTTTTCTATCCCAGTGGTGCGAGTGGTTTTCTATCCCAGCGGTGCGAGTGGTTTTCTACCCCGCAAGACGCCATTGGCCATGTGCTCTGTCTCGGAGAAGAAGGGGGAGGAGCCGCCAAATCACGGGCGTGGCCCGCCCCTCGTCACCAGGAGGTGGAGCCAGGAAGCCCTCGCGCCCAACCAGGACTCAGTGGGTATGGCTTGATAGGGCGTGGGATATAACCCGCGGCGGGACGCCCCCACCTCAGATGAGATGTGAGAGATGATTGAGGGAGAGCGAAGCACGCGCAGCTTTGAGACCACTGCAGTTTTGACCACGGCAGCTTTGAGCGGTGACGGCAGTTGCAGCCCCGAAGCAACGTCGCCGTACGAGAGACGGTTGAGGAGAGTCGGCGGCTGCTCAACTCGATCCGCGATCATCCCAACCACCCGCATCCTTCCCGCCTCGTGATCCCACCTCCTCGTCCGTCCAGCCATTCCTCTGCTCCAGCTGAACCTTCCTCTCCTTCCCGCCATTCGTTCCTGCCTTCATCCCCCCGTGTAAGTCTGATTGTCGTCCGTCTTTTATGTTGTCCTGGGGTTAAGTAAGACTGTTTAGTATAAGCTAGAAATTGCACTGTGTCCTTCTGGTCCTTCCCTCCTTCTGTAAATTATTTTCTTATCCTTCCTTCTCCTTGGTTCTTTTGATTGTGTGAAACGCATTCGCAATGCGTTTCGTCCTCCGAAACGCATTGCAATTTGTATTTTTTTTTATTTTAGTTTTGTATCAATTTTGAATCTATGTGTAATTACGCTTATTATTAATACTAGGGCATTGCCCGTACTATATCTATATCTAAAATTATATCCCCCCCCCTCTATTTACATGAAATGGTTTGGTCCAAAGCGAACGGCTTCCGGAGTTTGGTAAAGAAATCGCCATCGCGTGCACAAACGCGCAGGAAAGCGAATGAATCGCAAATTCGTTTTTATTAGTTTTAAAACATAGTTTAACGCCAACATAGTTTGCAAACGTGAAATAAATGAATACGCTCTCAAATGTGCCATCCGAGGCAGAGTGTGTCCGCCACGTTCCGCACACGCGATAGTTCGCTGCTCTCTGATTGGTTGAATCGTTTTTTGGACATAGCTCGGTAAGTAATTGTCCGATTAATATGAAACCTTGAAAAGGCACATCCTCGGGTCCCCAGCAATATACCTGGCAAGTTAAAAGTATATCGGACCCGTGGTTGTCGAGAAACAGCGGTCACAGACAAACAAACGTACAAACAGAGATTACTGGAATTATAGATAGATTATTATTATTTTGCTATGTATGTTATGAACGAATGGAAATGTGATTTGTAATTGTATTCCCATCCCATTCATGGTTTCTCTGGTCTGTGTTTAAGATAAGTTGTTTCACACTGACTGTAGTAAGTTGAATCAATGAGCAATTATTCTGTTGATGGTGCTCACTTGCTTACTGGATTTTGGATTTTGCAGGTGTTCGGAAATTCCAGTGAATAGCCTCAATTAGCTTGCCATGTGCCGTGCGTCATTGGTCGCGCCTTACTTTGGAGTTAATGATTAACTGAAAAGTAAGTTGGAAATGTTTGTGGATATGCAGGGCGGGTTCAGAGTGAAATTAAAGTCAAAAGTGGATGGTGATTATAAAATATGATTGAATTACTCAGAAAATTAGGTGGAGGTGATTTCGCTCCTTTGGTCGCAATTCAAAACTAACAATTCGCAGTTTTCTATGTAATATTATAATGGTATTTGAGGTGACATAGAGTTGAGTAGATAATAAATCCCGTCATCGTAGCTATAAGTTATATTTTCTTTGTTAAAATTTCTCAGTTTTCAGAGGGTGTACTGATAATTCTATTTAAGCATGTTCCTTTTTTAATTTTTGTCATATAATTATTTGCCCGAACTCAATTAAGATCAGTTTGTTACTTTTTTTTTTTTTTTGCAGTATGGCGAGCAAAAAAAGGAAGTGGTCGGAGGATTACGTGTGGTACGGGTTCACGTGTTTGACGGAACGGGACGAAAGTCAGCGTCCTCAATGCATGCTTTGCAATGTCAAGTTGAGCAACTTCAGCCAAGCACCAGCAAAACTACGGGAACACTTCAAAAAACTGCACGGCGAGGGGCAGTACAAAGACGCAACGCTGGATGAATTCAAATTGAAGAGAGTCCGATTCGACGCAAATACTACCTTGCCCACTCTCGGCTTCGTTCCAATTGACAAACCGATCCTCACCGCGTCGTATGAAGTTGCGCACCTGATCACAAAGCAGGGCAAACCACGCACCGTTGGCGAGACACTCATCAAACCGGCCGCATTGAAGATGGCCAACATCATGCTGGGAAAAGCTGCTGAAAACAAGTTGTCTCTCGTTCCACTCTCAAATGACACCATCAGATGCAGAATCGACGTCATGAGCGACGACATCCTCGCCCATGTAGTTGCAGATTTAGTCGCGAGCCCGACGAAATTCAGCCTTCAACTCGACGAGACCACCGACGTTTCGAATTTGAGCCAGCTCATCTTATTTGTGCGTTATGTCAAAGGAGACGAGATCAAGGAAGACTTTCTATTCTGCAAGCCTCTTACAACAACGATGAAGGCAGCTGACGTGAAGAAGCTTGTGGACGACTTCTTCAGAAGCAACGGCCTCTCGTGGAACATGGTGTCTGCAGTTTGCTTGGACGTCGCTCCAGCCCAGCTGGGATGCAACTCCGGTTTTGGAGCGCTGGTGAAGGCCGATGCACCACACATCATCGTCACGCACTGCGTCCTGCACAGACACGCGCTGGCTTCAAAAACCCTGCCTCAAAAACTGGCCAACGTTCTGAAAATCGTCGTTGAAACTGTGAATTACATGCGAAGCCGTGCTCTGAATCATCGCATCTTCAAAGAGCTGTGCAATGAAATCGGCTCTGAATTTGAAGTCCTTCTCTACCACTCTAACGTTTGATGGTTATTACGAGGGAAGGTAATGAGCCGTGTTTTTGCCTTGCATGTAGAATTAGCCCTGTTTTTGCGAGAACACCAGCATTGCCATGCAACGCACTTCCAAGAGTCAGAGTTCATCCTCGCCTTGGCGTACTTGGCTGACATATTCGACGCAATCAATCATCTCAATTGCCAGATGCAGGGCGGTGCAGTGAATGTCATCGAATCTGAAGAAAAGCTGAGCGCTTTCCAAAAGAAGTTACCGTTGTGGAGGCGGCGAACAGAGAATGACAACTTCGCGAACTTTTCACTACTGGACGAGTGCGTGAGCGGGATCAAAGATGAGTCTGAAGTTGGAGGCACTGCTGTACCGGGGGAGCTGAAGCAAGTGATTGCCACGCACTTGGATGAGCTGGGAAAGTCATTCGACGGCTACTTCCCCGACCAAGAGCAATACCCAGCATGGGTGAGGCAGCCGTTTACTTTCGACGTTGCAACGGCAGATGTCAACGACCAATACCTCGACGACCTCATCGAACTTCAGCAGAGCCAGACTCATCAACAACTCTTCGGCACAACAACGCTCTCAACGTTTTGGTGCCGCCAAATGGAAGGGTATCCTCACATCGCTAAAATTTCCCTTGAGATCCTCACGCCGTTCGTTACAACGTATCTCTGCGAGCATGTGTTTTCGAAACTGGTGGACATTAAAAAAAAGAAAAGGAGCAGGCTTGCATGCGAAAATGATTTGAGGGTCGCCCTTGCCAAAACAAAACCACGCATTTCCCAGATCGCCTCCCGAAAAGAAGAACAGAAAACGCATTAAGATGCAATTCTTCTTAATTTTTTTGTCAAATTTGAGGGGTTCCGCATGTTCGGTGGGTTTCGTTAGGGTTCGGCGCCTTTAAAAAGGTTAAGAAACACTGCTCTAGGCTATCGAAAAAGCTTATGGAGTAAAAACGAGAAAGCATTCCAATGCTTCCTCCATTTGGCGCATGCCTTGTGTATCGAAGTGGAAAAGCAACTTCAGTCCAACCATAAAGAGCCAGGACACTAACATGGGCTGGTCAGGGCCAAGTAAAAAGCAGCATTATTTTCAAAACTGGATAACCAAACAACAACAAAAATTTATAGCTATTTAATCGACGTCTACATCAATACATGTATTCCCCTGTATTAGAATTGAAAGTTTTCTTGATGCTTCTTCAGCTTTCACCAATTTTTGGATTTATGAACATTTTACTCAACTCAGGAAGCAACAGATTACAAATGTCAGAAGTACCTGTGAGACGATTCTGCCGCAGCCACAAGCAACAAAGCACAAAGTTGTAAGAATACCTCCATCATCCCTAAAAAAAAACAAAAAAAAAAACATCCACAATGATCAACAATCTCAAACATGTTTCCGCAAGACCAATCACAACATGCAATTCCCTCGAGTGTGATAGCTTTACACCACTTGCCTTTCATCAGCCACAACAATTCTCACATACAGCTCTTATTTCGGCAAACTTCAAGCTTTCAATTGAAGTCACTTCCTATAACCAAACTGTTTTCAAAACTCCTCCCTCCGTAATCCCCCCCTATCCCCCCCCCCCCCCTCAATGCCTCCCATCCCGGCTTCTCGACAGACAACAATTATGTTACACAGAGCGACTCCAAACAAGTGCCATAGCATTTTAGTAAAGTCAATGATACAAGATCAATACCAGTGTTTCCAAACCATTTTGGGTATATGGATCCCTTCTGAAACTCCAAGTGTTTTGTAGACCACAATGTTTGACTATCAGTGACATGAGTATACGACACATATGAGTGCCATGGTGACAAAATTACGAGACAAACAGAATAAACCACAGCCGGTGGTGAGGGAGTCATTACCTCCACCCACCACCCGATCCTCACAAACCTCACTAATGGCCTAATGGACCCCACAGGATAACCATCAGTCAATGCCATCAATATTTTATATCACTGTGGGCAACTGTATCAACAGCATTTTATCCCCACTGCTCTTCTGTATATCAAAATCAAAATACCTATCCTAAAAACCAAGCCAATAACTCCCTTCTGCTTAAACTTCCAAAATCCAGGCTGACTGCACATCTAAGTTATTTTATACCCCATTTCTCCCATCTGTGGAACCACCTTCCATAGGCTGTTCCCACTCTTCCCTCCAGGACTTCCAACAAACAGGACACTACCCTCACTTATCCCCAGTTCTGGCTCATGATCTTTATTATGTGCAATAACTTTTCCTAACTCAACCATTTTACTTGCTAGTTTAAGTGTTTCCTCCCTTCGTTTCTCTTTTTCTGTTCATTCATGTCCTTAATGTTTGTTCCACTGCCAGTTATGCCTTGCAACTTAGCTGGATCCATCCTGCAGTATAATTAATTATCGGAACAACAACGGCACTCAGTCGTGTGCATACCTCTGCCAGGCTGAACAATTTACGTTTTGCACCCCATTGATAGGCCGGATCTGCATCTGGACCTGAACCAAAATCTAATTGGCTTGTTCCCGTCACCTAACAAACTCATCCACCAAGTTTTGTCCTAACCCGTCCACAACATTTTAATACATCATGCTCCATATAGTTTTTGGCCTCATCTCTCAATGTTGAAAAATCACTTAAAAAAAAAAAAATTCAATTCGTCCTTTTAAACACTCATCCTGTCCACCAAATTTCATCAAAATCCATCCATAACGTTTTGAGATATCATGCTCACAGAACGACAAACAAACAAACACACAGAAATGGGTGAAAACATAACCTCCATCCACCTTAGCTGGTGGAGGTAATCTATATATATAAAGCAGTAAAGTATGTTTGTTTGTTTGTCCTCTTATAACTCGAGAACTACTCATCGCAGAGAAAAACCAAAGGCATATTCGGAATCAGTACGTCTCAGAGCAACTACAGCACACCTTAAATTTTAAAAAACTTCAGGTTTTAAAATTAGCGTATTAGTGCAGAAGCGCTAGCAGAAGAGGGAGGGAATCGAAGGGAGGGAGCGCAGCGCTCCCTCTAGCGCTTCGCAGCGCCAGCGCTTCTGTTAGCGTAATGGTGCACAGACGGTTCTCACTCTTGCGCATGCGCAAATGCGCTGTTCCGATGCTTCATGTTCCTGCAAAGACTTTGGCGCATGCGCAAATGACGACACATGGGCCACTGTATGTTCGTTTAATACGTACGCGCTTTGATGGGCGGGGCGTATGGCGTTCATGAAATGGTCGAATGCAGAAGTGCTTGAAGCCGTTGCGAGCGACTCGCACGATCTCTTGTCATGGTCCAGAAGATTATCACAGAGACGTGCAGCTTCCAGCATTACGAGATATGATCGAGACCTAACTTTTGAGACCAGTCCCAGCCTTCTAGGCCCCGTGCTTGGTTCAGACGACCCCGACAAAGGACGTGTTGGATTTTATCGCGAGCCGATTCGAGCGCCGACGTACCGGCGAACAAAACCAGTCATATCTTTTTAACACGTGGTTCGATTTTTACAAAACAAACGTTTTCTTGAAGGGCTGAACCGTGCGCTCACAACGATACCGAGTTTGACCCTAGGAGAGCCGTTTTGCGCCGGCAAAGGCGCCTTGTTTTCCGTGATGACCATGTCGTGCTGCATAGATTACCATAAATGAATTAAAGGTGGGCGCGATTCGGAAAATTTTAAGTCCGCTTACCACTTATCCGCTCCGCCAGCCCGTGTAGTCCGATTCGCTTATCCGCTTCAGCGGCCGAAAATCTTAGTCCGCTTACCGCTTATCCGCTTCGATTCGATTTTTTAAAGCGCTTCGACGTTTTTAAAGCGATTTTTGACGTTTCTAAAGGGAATTT
>NC_136269.1:106187409-106192911 GCF_964187855.1 Myxine glutinosa | reverse complement strand
AGCAACAACACCAACAACAACAACAGCGGCGCGGGGAGTGCGCGTCCTCACTCCGGCTTGGTTAGCCGCCATTGACCATGTGCTCCGACGGGGTTACCACGCAGGGGCTCACTGTCAGCTCCTCGTCAAGGGCGGAGCCCGGTAACCCCCCGCATCCAATAAGAAGCGGCGGACCGATTCCATCTGGGGCGGAGCTAACGAGCCGAGGGCGTGTCACTCCCCGCTGGACATGCGCAGGAAGACGGAGGTGACGTGAGATGCGCCTCAGCTACGAAGAAGAAAGGACGCCACCTCCTCGAGAGATACCTCCCGCATCTCTGGACCGGACCGAGTCGATTCTGCCCCTGAGCCAAGGTGCACCTTGAGCCATCGACTGCCTGCCCTCCCCTGCCATCAATCCCCGTGTAAGTCAGTCTTGTCCCGTTTGTCTGTGGTCTGTCGGGGCTAAGATAAGACCGTGTATAAGTGCCCATCTTTCTGTGCTGTACCTCTGTGCCGTGTAATCTAAACGTTCTGCATAACCCATATTATATCCTCCTCCGGAGGTCTTGAGAACTGTACCCCTGGTGTCGTGTCATTTAAACCCAGCCGTTGTGTCCTTTCCTTCATTGATTTAGCATAGCGCGATTCGGCCAACGTTCGAGTGTAATCGGGTAACTTGTGCGAACACGGCGGCCATTCCGCTCGGTCAAGCAACATCTAAGTCGTGTCCGTAACAATTGGTTGTCAGGAGTTGGATTCGGACCTGGGACTAAATTTGTTAGGCCCAAATTTTGGAACACCAATTGTACTATTAGAGTAACAATTGGTGTCGGGAAGTGGGATCGGTCCCGGAGCGCGTTTCACGCGCTCGAAATTATAACGGCGAAATTTGATTGTGTTTTACAAAAAAAAAAAAAAAAAAAACCCGAATTTTGAAAGTCGCGCTATGGCAGACCAAGACGGCTGGGTTCCGGTAGAGGAGAGTGAGGCAGGGTCGATCCAGGACCAAATTGAGGGACATGAGGAGAGCGAAGCAGTGAGGGTAGCAGGGTCGCAAAATGGCGTCGTCGCGCACGAGGTTACGGGCACGCAAAATGGCGCCTCGCACATGGCCACGGCGACCGCGGCCCGCGACGACCGTGGTAGCGCCACCGGTGGATTTGAACCTTTTTTTTATGCAAATGAAGGCCCTTATGGACAAGAATAATGAAGAAATGGAAAACAGAATAATGGGGGCAATGAGGGACGAAGCGAGGGCTCAGAGTGAGCAATTGGGGGGTAATGGGAAACCAAATGGGGGTAATGAAGGACGAAGCGAGGGGTACCGGTGAGGGATTAGACAAGAAATTAGAGGGGTTAGACAATGGGATAGAAGGGGTGAAACACGGGTTAATGGGGGTGGAAAATAGAATGGCTGCCCAGGAGAATCAGATAGAGGGAGTGAAAAATGGGTTAGAGGGGTTAGAAAACAGTATGGAAGGCAAATTGAGGGACATGAGGGACCAAGCGGAAAGGGAAGTTAAACAAATGGGGCAGCAGATAGAGGGGGTTAGAATGGGGGTAGAAACTAAACTGGATGCTCACAGGGAGGAAATGGAGCAGATGAGGGTGGCATCTGGGCAGGAGATGCAAGTGATGGGAGAGGAGATCAGAAGAGGTGTGAGTGAGGAGGTCGGAGGAGTGCGCGAGGAGGTGAGGCACTGTAAGGAGCACATGGAGAAGGAGGTGAGAAAGGGGACTGTAAAATTGCAAGGGGGCATAGAGGACCTGACGCAGGAGGTGGAACAGCTGACGGAGGGACAAAAAGGACTAACGGAGCAGGTTCAAAGGAACACTGCGGTATTAGGAGGGTTAAAAGCGACACAGAAAGAACTAAAAGACGACTTGATAGCGACGAAGAGGGAATGTCAGATGGTACGTGAGGGACTGACAACGAGGTTGGACGAGGTGACAGAGGTAATGGAGACGAAGGACCGGCAGGTGAGGACGCACATGGAAACGGTCAAGGTAGCCTTAGAGGACGAACTTGAGGAGACATACCGGGAAATAAAAGAGGTGAAGCAGAAATTAGAAGAAGTGGAAGAAGGGGTGAGCGAAATTAAGAAGCGACGGAGAGAGGATAAGAAAGAGATAAAAGAGGAGATAAAAGAATTGGTCCAAAGTCTGTGTTTGGATCGTGATGATGTGCTCATTAACCGGATGAGGGATTCGCAGGTGATGGAGGAGAAGCGAAGAGGAAGAGGACCCGGTGTAAGTGGTGACCAATATGGTCGTGCGTATGATGCGCCAGGTGATTTAAGAAGCTTGGGGGTCGAGATGGACCCGGGTGTTCGTGAGAGGCCGTTGGTGAAGTGTGCGACAGGTCTGGTGTGCGAAAAAGGAGGTGTGCGAGAAAGTCCGACTCTGGGGTGTGAGAGGAAAAAGTGCACGCCAAGGAGTGAGTGTGCTGTCGAGAGTGAGTCGGTCGTAGCGCGTGTGCGAGGGAGCACATGGAAGCGCGGTGTGGTAAGTGTTACAGAGGGTGTGACGGGAGAGTGTGCGCAAGAGTGTGCGCGAGAAAGGTGTGTGACGGACAGGTGCATGGGGAAAGAGTGCGCTGTCAAAGGCAAGGAAGAATGCAGCCTGTGGTGAGTGTTACAGAGGGTGTGACGGGAGAGTGTGCGCAAGAGTGTGCGCGAGAGAGGTGTGTAACGGACGGGTGCATGAGGAAAGAGTGCGCTGTCAAGAGTAAGGGTGAGTGCGCTGTCAAGAATGGAGGTGAGAGTAGTGAGAGTGACAAGGAGCGTGAGTTGGTTGTGACAGGTGAGCGAGGATGTACACCTGGAATGGAAGGATGCACACCTGGAATGGTAGAGCGTGAGTGGGAATGCACGCTGGAATTGGTAGTGAGGCACGTGGTTGGGTGTGCGAGTGAGAGCACACCTGTGATTGTCACAGAGGAGGTGACCGAGGAGGGGGCGCGAAGAGGTGTGTTGGTGAGGTGTACGAGCGGCGAATGTGTGCCAAGGTGTTCGGTGGTCAGGTGTGTGACCAAGGCTGGGAGTGGAATGAGTGTACCGAGGTGTGTAAGAAAGGGTACGACGAGGAGCATGGAAACGGCTGCATGTATGAGCAAGAAAGGGGTAGCGTATGCTTGTAAGCATCCAGGTGAGGCATCGACGGTAACCGGGTTAGAGGTTAGAACGACTTATAGCCGAATCGGGCCCTCGGTGCGTGCCGGGCCTCGCTTTGAACGGCCGCGTCCGTGCTCCACTAGGCGGAGTTGGCAGCCCGATAGGAAGGGTCGTCATGGCGACCACTTTTTGTTGAGGCATTCCGGCAGGTCGAGATCGGGCCATGGGATGGCTCCGTGCCGAGATGGTGCGTGGGATCTCGGCCCGGGTAAACCTCCTTCCCTGCCCCGAATGCGGGACGCATCCAGCCGCTGGCACAGAACAACCCACATTCATGGCTTGGCTGTACGCAGCCGAGCTTTAGAAGTAAATTGGCGCACCGAGAGGCATTAGTAAGTAGACTGTAATGACGAGGATAATGTTTTGGCCCCGAAATTAGAGAAAAACAAAATTTGATGATTGGCAAAGGATTGGCAGTAATGATTGGCAGATGATGAGTAGTGATTGGCAAATTTTTGATTTGTTGAAATTTGATGTGCAAAATTGGTAGTGAGCGATGGGCCCGGTGGGTAAGGGTGGCATCCCTGCCACCCTTCCCAGGGTGGGGCAAATGCGCTATAGTTTATGGGGTGTATGGCAGTGAAAACTAGCCCGGGTGGGTTAGGATATTGATAGGGCCCTAGAAGATGACATTAGGTAACGTTAAGGTTTAGATAGTGACTGATACCTGTAGTGGGGACGCAGGTAGATTAGTATGGATGATAATGACGTGGGAGCGCAATAATTTAAAGGGACGACTGGGAAGCGCAAGTTTCAGAGGGGAGTAGTTAGATGAGATGATGCTGTGTGAGAACTGGACAGGTGTGTGGAGCAGTGGATGAGTAGTGAGTGTTGTGGATCAGCGCGAATGCGCTTGGGGAGAGAAGGGTGCAGGTGGCACCAGGTGTGAGAGCACAGGTGTGCACGTACAGGTGTGTGGAATATATGCAGCAGAGAATGAGTGGTGTGGAGAGAGTTGGAGTAAGTGGTACGGAGTGGTGTGCATGGTGCGAAGGTGTGGATGGGGGAAGAGTGGACCCCTTTCACGAGTACCCGGGGCGGGTAGTGTAAGTGTTAGGTAGAGGGTATAGGTAAATTGTGGTTGGATATTGGCATTTGTGGTGCGGTTGCAGAATGGTATTGTGGATGGGTGCATTAGTGTTGTGGAAAATGGCTGGGCGTGTAGCCTGTTAGTGTGTGTAGTTGGTTGGCACTCCACCACTGTGAGGATGTCGGCCAGGTGAGGCCGCAGGTGGGCTCTGGGAGCCGTTAGTGTCAGTGGGGCCCGAGGATCCGGAGGACGGACTCGGGTAGCCCAGTGCCAGAGAGGGCACCGAGTGGGGAGAGCGCCAGAGGGCCTTCCCCAGGTAGTTAGGTTAGGGTAAGGAGCAGGTAAGCTCGGAGGCAACTGCAGTGGTGGAGGTGTGCAGGTGGGTAGACCTGCTGGGAGAGCTACACGTCACAGCCCAGAAATTGTGCGAAGGCACCGGGAGATGAATCGGGCGAGTGAGACCCCAAATTGAAAAGCACCACAGTTTGGTCAATGGGAATTGGTTTTTAGAACCCATAGTGTAAGAGGGCCAATGGTTTGGCAGGAGAAAGACCCCGGGTAATGTAAAGTTGTTAATGTCATTTAGGAAATAGTTAGGATTGATGAACCTGTCGCACCATACGCAGCCACTTACCTGAGGGGATGATGATGACTCCACACCTGTGTTTTCTTTGTTCTGTGTTGCAGGAAATGAGAATTGCTGTGTGGATTGGTGAGACGCATCACGACGTGGATGAGACATTGGGGTGATTCCATCTCTCCCTCCCTAGGAGGGACTGATGATGAATTGGTGATGGCAAATTTTGATGAGAGTTGGAAATGGCAAATTTGATTGGTTAGGAGGGAGCGAAGACGAATTTGGTTTATGGGAGGAACGGGGAAGACAGTAGGGACGTTTGTTGATTTGTAAAGTAGATGTTTATGGGGTAGTGTTGTGTTTTGTGGATACAGTAAGGGGTAAGGGGAGGGGCAATGTAGGTTACCTGGTGGGGGGGGGGGGGGGCGTACGGTAGGAACGTACCTGTCTCACCTGGTTCCCATGTGCCCCCAGTGTGCATCATCTTGTATTGCGTGCACTTTTGCGCCCTTACCACCTTACTCACTTGTCTTCTTCTTTTGTCTCCCACCTCCGAGGATCTGGCTTTGGGGCAGAGAGAGAGGAGAGAGAGGTGCTGGCTCCGCAGTTGTGGGCCTGTACTTTCGCTGCTTGCTGCCTGGATCGATACACCATATGGACCGCAATGTTTGTGGCCGCCCATCATGGACCGCAGTTCTTTTGCGGGCAAGCACCACCCGTTGATGGACCTATGGGTCAAC
>NC_136269.1:106119909-106182409 GCF_964187855.1 Myxine glutinosa | reverse complement strand
CTCCCTTTTTCATTATGCCCGTGCTGTTTCTCGGAGCCAGCTAGGGCTTTCAGAATAAATTTTGGCATCAATAATGGGAATAAAAAGTATGCGGGTTTGACAATTATTTTGACCTTGACCTTAATTTAAGGTCATGACCAAATAAACATTTTAACATGTTTTACCATAACCCGACTAAGATTTGTCCGATCAGAATGAAATTGCCCTCTGTAGATAGCCTATAGGAAGGCGCATTTACACTTAATTTACATCATACCCCTCCGAGGTAAAGGTCAAGTTCAAATGGCGATCTGAAAAAATTGTTTTTTTTTGGTCGTCTCTTAATTTTGCCAATGTGGAATCTTAAAGACCACTTGGCCTTATAAGATGTTCTTGTATCATAACAGTGTACCTGCACTGAAGTTGTGCACCTGATATTTGATTAGTGTCCTTGACATTTTTCTGACTGACCTAATTAACAAGAAACACCTTTTTGATCATAAGTTGAATTATTTTCCTCCGATTTTCATGATTTTGAGTTTTATGGATAGATTATAGATGGTGACACATTTTCTTCATTTACACTCCCTAAACGTTGCAGGTCATGTTCCTATGGTGATCCGGAAATATGGCCATCATTGGATCGTAGGTGCCAGGGGAGGCTTACGCTTTGCGATCAGTTTGTGATCGCTGATATGTAATTGTTCAGTTGCAATAATATGTCAGATCCTAATCTACGATATAAGAGAGCTGATGGTCTGTGTGTGTGTCTGTCTGTGTGTCGCCATTTTTCTCAGAGAAGGCTGAATGGATCTTTGTCAAACTTTCAGAGGTTCATCAGTGAGTGCCTGAGTGTTTTCGGTAAAAAAATATATATATTCTGAAATAAAAAAGTTAGTTTTTTGGGATTAAAAAAAAAAAAATCGCTCAATAGTGACTAAGCCTTTTTTAAAATTAATGACAGTTATATACAAGTACACATTCGCATCAATAAATACAAAACAATCACCAGACATTTGAACACAAATAAATCGAACAATTCCGGAAGTGTACGAAGTTGGTAGTAAGGCTCCTTCTTCTTCCTGATCGGCATCACACTTAACTCAGAAACGTGATGAACGGCACATTCACCAGCATATGTTCAACAAAAAGGTGATGAACCCCCTTCCACTCCCCCCAATCCCTTCCTCACCCCTCCCTCTCCCACTTCCGGGTACTCCTGCTAGTGTTAAATATTCTATTCTGATAAGTGACAGGATGTATGTTTTTTTGCAGGAAATGCTGTGTGAAGTGCAAGCAAGATGCAAGGGACTCCAGCAGGTGGTGGTCTGTATGGAGAGGCGACTGTGGCCTGTGCAAAGGCAAAATGCAGAGGCAAAACTGAGCTTCATGCAAGCTGAGAGAAGGGTCGATGTTTTATTGTCTTCACTTTGTGAGGTCCAGCAAGACGTAGCTGCAACTCAGGACAAACGTGAAGAGTGAGATAATATTTTATCCAAACACACACGCACGCATGCACACTCTATCTAGATCTATTTACACACTACTGCTGTTTATTTGATAACTGAAAAAACATTGCTTTCATTTTTTTATATTGCCTTTCATAATATACACCAATATGAATATGCACCAATATGTTCACCAGCCTGGTGTTGGCCTAGTGGTTAGGGTGAGGCTTGGGATCCTAGATCCTGGGTTTGAATTCCGGTCGATCACTGAATTAACACCAGGGGGGTTGACTCAGCCTGTCATCCTTCCGAGGTCGGCAAATTGAGTACCAGTTCACTGGTAATTCCCTGTGTGTCGCAGGGTGACCAACAGGGTTGGCGGCAGGAAGGGCATCCGGCCATAAAGCATTGCTTCAAAAAGGGGCGGGGAAAAATGGCCTCTAAAGGTGGTTCATATAGCTGTTCACCCCCACAAGGCTCGAGGAATTTATTGTGCATATCAAAGATCTCATGGCAATTTTTTTTATAATAGTAAGCCGTGGTGTGCTGGATAAATTCCAAATTCCTCCCTGGACAACGGCACTTTGTGATGGCATGGTAAATTATTAGCTTCAGAATCCCCATGATCTCTTCTCAATCTGAAGAAGCTCTGCACGAAGGTATTAATGCATTGGTAATGCTCACATGACTGGTCAGCTGGCACTTGTTTTTTTTTCTTTCATGATGATGAACTCACAGGGGAAATGCGGGTGGGGGGCGGGAGGGGGTGTGGGGGATGGGGTGAAGTGAAATAAATGAATAGCCAAAATGATATAGCAAAGAAAATAAATGTATGAGGTTCGTCAGCAACATGAAAGACCAATATCTGAATACACTTGTATCAATCCATAACTTTGTTCTAGCACATCACAATGTTTCCCTATACTCAGATTCGTCTTCTTGCATATGGCCAATATGGGGTTTGCTAAAGTTTAATCTCCAGGTTCTGCAACCATGTGGCTGCCTCAGGGGTGAGTTGGTGGAGGGTTAAAAGTCCTTCCGATAGCTGGCGCAAGGGACAGTGCGACATGATGTGCTCCATCGTCTGGACTCCTCCACAGTCACAGAGCGCATCCGGCCTCATCCTCCATCGATGGAGGATGCTATTGCAACAGCCCTGTCCAGTGTGGAGCCTGTTGAGGGCTGTCCATTGCCTACGTGGTAGTGTGAAACCAGGTAGAGCAGTGGTTGGTTCATGTACAATATCTTTATTAGGAGTTGTGGCAGCCTCCCTGCTGGCCCTCCGCAAGTCGACTTAACTTTGATGGGCACCGGTAAGGAGCTCGGCGCAGTTCCATGGTGGTTTTCGGGACTTGATGCGACAGCGCGGATGTTCAATGAGAAGACGCTGGGCTGGAAATTCGGTACCCAAAATGCTGCTGAAGTATCGGAAAGACAGCACATCCCTTTACGGATGGCTGGTGGAGCAATGTTGCAAAGAATAAGAACTCACTCAATAGTCTTTGTTGACTTGAGGGTTCCAGACGCTGTTTTCATTGTGGCATTTAACTGAACGTTGATAGCCTTTGTATGGGTACTCGCCGACCAGACTAGTGCACAATACTCTGCCGTCGAGTATATGAAGGCAAGAGTTGCTGTGCGTAAGGTGTTAGCTCGTGCTGGCACTCCACGATGTTCCGGCCAGTTTGCAGACAAGGTTTACCTGTGCCCTGACATTCTTTTGCATATTCGGAGGTGCTCTTGTAGATCAGGGTCCTGTCAAATGTAGCCCCAAAGTATTTTGGATAGCCAACATTTTCAACTTTCATACTGCAGCATGTCACATTTACCTCTGCATCTGCTGTGCGATTATCAAGATGGTGGGTGAAAACGGAAGTTTTGTTGGCGTTTGGACAGAGCTTCCATTTGTGCAAGTACTCTTCCAGTATGCCCAGATCTCGGGTGAGTTGTTTCTCGACAAATTTTAGGTCGGGGCTTTGCGCTACGAGTGCAATATCTCAGCATAGGCGAGTTTGAAGGAGGTCGTTATTGGCAGGTTGCTGACATCGAGGTTAAAGAGGGTGGGAGCTAAAACAGATCCTTCAGGGTGGCCATCATTTAGTGTTCAAACATGGCTGGTTTTTCCGTTGAGGATAGCGCAGATCTTTTGGTCACCAAGGAATACCGACATTAGTCTGTCTCTGACAACGGAAGATTTTTGAGACTTTGAGAAGGAGCCCTCAGGCCAGACTGTCATAGGCCGACGACAGATCCACCAAGGCAGTTGCCATCTTTTGTTTTCTCTGGAAGCCAGCCTTAATGATGGCGGAGAGGGCAAGAACCTGATAACAGGTACAGTGGCCAGGACTCAAGCCCTCCTGCTCATCAGGTAGGAAGGTCTCTAGAGTGGGGGTTAAACGGGATAGTAGGGCCCTCTCTATCACCTTTTTCTTCACTATTAGCAGGGCTATATGGTGGTAATTGCAGGGCAAGTCTGCTGCTTTACCAGTTTTTAGGATGGCAATAACATTAGCTTTCTTCCAGGCTGCAGGAATTTGCACTTTTTCATGAACGGCAATAAAAAGGGCCACCAACCAGGGATGCCAAACATAGATTCAGATGAAAACAGGAAACCCTTTCAGCAACATATTGGATTCTGCACATGAGGGGAGCATCAGGGATTAAAGTGTGGGTCAACAGGGTCATAGCATGGTGAGAAATGTAATTTGAGGCATTAACATACTGACTGTAATATACCTACAATCAACACTAATCCTATAACCAGGTCATAATATTACTCTGTGCAACGCAATGTTGGCCTCCTTGCCTTTAACATTTTGTTCCACAATAAACCTCTGCCTCTTCATCAGGAGAATATCAAATCAAGTTCTACATTATGAAGGACATTTCTACTTTGTGCTAGCCTTGCGGGCTATTTTAAAGTGTGTAATCTTTATTCACTCTGTGGCAACCTTATAATTCAGGACACAAACCTTGCACAACAATGACCTTCCATGCAAACTAGATTCAAAGGTCAAGTGCAGCTGTAACCCTCAATGCGAATACATGTATTAGAGCATCTTGTCTGTGATCCGAACAAATGCGTTCCCTGCCATACTTATAGGTTTGAGCAGAAACGTGAAATCTGCCAGAGAAAAATGGCTGCAGTTCGAGAAGCGACATCCCAGCATGAAGCAAATGATGAAATATCTCAGCAGCTCGCAGCTCTCAAACAGAAGGCTTGGGAGCTGTGTGGTGAGAAGGCCGAGTTTCTGGATGCCTGGCCGAGTGGAGAGGAACCTCGTCCAGACCAACTTACGAGGATGCAGGTATTGGCAAAGGCAATTTTCCTGATGGGGCTTCTCCCTTTTTGACAATCTTTTTGTTCAGTGGTAAAATACACTGTTCATCTGATGTTTCTGCATCATTATGAACAGAGGTAGTAAGGTTAAAGTCAATGTACCAAAATATTTTGACAACGTTGAAATGTGTTTCGTCACTGCCATCAGTATGCAGTCGTGGCCAAAAATATTGGCACTCTTGCACTTTTTTCAAATAACTCACAATTTTCTCAAAGAATAAGTTGAAATTGACAAAAGTATTTGGTCTCCACAATTCTTTATTTCACTGTTAATATTACAGAACCTTTGTTTTTGATTCAGAACTCAATATATCCTTTTAAATCAGAAAATAAATAGAAATGGCATTGACAAAATCATTGCCACACTAGACTTAATATTTGGTGGCACAGTCTTTGGACAAAACAACTGCAGTCAAGCGCTTCCTATAGCCATGAATGAGCTTCCTACACCTCTCTACTGGCAGTTTGGCACCACTCTTCTTGCGCAAACTGCTCCAGTTCTCCCAGATTTGAAGGGTGCCTTCTCCCAACTGCTGTTTTCAGATCTCCCCACGGGTGTTCAATGGGATTTAGATCTGGACTCATTGTTGGCCACTTCACAACAGTCCACTGTTTTGTCTTGAACCATTCCTGGGTGCTTTTTGAAGTGTGTTTGGGGTCATTGTCCTGCTGCAAGACCCATGATCTTTGACAGAGACCCAGCTTTCGGACAATGGGTTGAACATTGCGCTCCAAAATGCCTTTGTAATCTCCTGATTTCATGATGCCATGCACACATTCAAGGCACCCAGTGCCAGAGGCAGCACAGCAACCCCAAAACATCACTGAATGTCCTCCATGCTTGACTGTAGGAAAGGTGTTCTTTTCTTTGAAGGCTTTTGGCTTGTTCAGTTGTGTTTTGACAAACTGCAGTCAGGCTTTCTTATGTCTCTCTCAGCAGTGGGGTCCTCCTGGGTCTCCTACCATAGAACCGCCTTTCATTGAGTTGGCGACGGATGGTGCGAGTTGAAACTGTCGTACCTTGTGTCTGAAGGTCAGCTTGAATCTGTTTGATTCAAGTTGCTTTCTCCACCATTCAAACATTACTTCGCCGAACAAGCCTCAAACTTCCTGATAACATTGCGTACGGTGGACACATGAACATCAAGATCTCTGGAGATGGACTTTTAGCCTTGAGATTGTCCATGCTTGGCTACAATCTTGTGTCTGCCCTCCTCAGACAATTCTCTGGTTTTCTTTCTTTTCTCCATTCTCATTGCGGTACACACAGTGACACAAAACAGCAGAATGACTCCTTTTCTCTATTCAAACTGGTTGAATGAGTGATTTTTATATTGCAGGCACCTGCAACTCACCACAGGTGAGTTCAAATCCAATGTAAAGGAAAATCACCTGCTTGAAATCTAATTATTTATAACAACTTCTAAAAGGTGCCAATAATATTGTCCGGGCCATTTTAGGATCTTTTCGGGGAATAAGCTAAGGTTTATTAATTTTTCAACTTTTTTTGTTTTGTTCCACTGCAAAACAAAGAAATACATATGTGGGTACCAAAACATTTTTGAATTTCAACAATTTTCTGGAAGAACTGGTGCATTATTTGACAAAAGTGCAAGGGTGCCAATATTTTTGGCCACGACTGTATGCTGTACTTCTGGAGAGTTGCATTATCTTTTTGTTCATGCATAATATTGTTTTCATGGGGCATTATTTGCCACATACAGAGGTGGAGTTGGGCTGTGTATGCAATAAGAAAATTGATTTTTGAGTAAAAGGAGATGAGGCAGGGTGATAGGAGTTAAGGGTTGAATTTGGTTGGAGTTGTTGGAGGGATATAGTAAGGGAGGGAGGAGGGTGGGGTCAAATATTATATTATATTGTATTATATTTATTATAATATACTCGTATAATGTTAGGTTTATGGGGGGGTAGGTTAAAGGATCCCACAGGAAAGGTAGGATTGTATAATTGTAGCATGGACGGGTCGGAGAAATCTTGATGTACTGAAGTTGGGAAACTGTAGCTTAAGATTGTTAATATGTTTTTCAAACGGGGGGGGTGAAGGCATGCTAATTAGTGTAGGGATGAAGGCTGATTTTCCCTCTGTAATTTTCCCTTTACGTTTTCGCTGACGAGGCCGGCCATGAAAAACCTTTAAACGACAACAACCGCCAACTGCAAGAAAGCAGGTTCCGAGACTAAGCCTGCCCAAATGACCTAATAAGGAAAAAGGCCACGCCCTTGGAGTGGTGTGATGGGGAGGTGGAGACAGTGCCGGCAGGCCACCCCTCCCGAGTGGCGCGGCCGGATGACGTGGGCGATGGGTTTGTTGAGTGAGAGCGTGAGCAGCAGCAAGAGGCTTCGCAATTGCATCTCGCTGGGGAAGAAGAAGCGCTTGATTCTTGCTGGACAAGAAGCTTGGATTTTTCGGTGGTCCTGACGAGAGCGATTTCTGGTGGTGACAAAGAGGAGGCTTTTGCTGCAGGACGTGTTTGTTTATCACGCAAAAGAACGGGATCTTTGAGTGTTGGACAGCCGGAGAGAAAAGAGGCTGTCTTGTCTGCTACCATATGCTTTTGTAGTGCCTTTGACGCGTGGCAATCGACGTCGCCATTTTGGAGTGCTTCCCGCGTGAGTGGCAACACCAGCTTCAACAGTGGCTACACCGCCAAGCTCCTAAACGAACTCATGGGACCAGCTAAGTGCTGAAAAGGGATTTCATTCTTTTTTTACTTTCCCCTATGTGTTCGTATTCGTGACTGTGTGGAAGATCTCAAAAGTAGGATTTTAAATTAGTTTTTACCATAACTTTATTTCGTCTTTGTTTCTTTTTATTAAATCATGATTGTTTAATTGTCCTTGTCTTTACTTTTTTGTGGTTTCGGAATAAACCCGTGTGTTCCGTCAGGTAAACGTCTCGCATCCCGTCATTCTGGCGCGTGTAAAAATACCGCCATTTTCGGCCGCTTGCCTCTGCAGTAAAAACTGTCTCGGCTATTCGTCATCCAGCGGTCTTAATCGCTGGTGACGCGACAATTATATATATATATATATATATATATATATATATATATATACACATATATACATGTATACATACACACATAAATATGTATATATATATATTATATATCAGTGTATTCAGACCCCTTCACATTTTGTTATGTTGCAGCCTTATGCTGAAATCGTTTAAATTCATTTTTTCCCTCATCAATCTACACTCAATACCCCAATACCCCATAATGACAAAGACAAAACAGGATTTTAGAAAGTTTTACAAATTTATTAAAAAGAAAAAACTGAAATGGGCTTTATGGCAGAGTGGCCAGACGGAAGCCAAACAGTTCAATCTTGGTTTCATCAGACCACAGAATCTTGTTTCACACAGTCTGAGAGTCCTTTAGGTGCTTTTTTGCAAACTCCAAGGAGGCTTTCACGTGTCTTTCACTGAGGAGAGGCTTCCGTCAGGCCACTCTGCCATAAAGCCCAGATCGGTGGAGTGTTGCAGTGATGGTTGTCCTTCTGGAAGTTTCTCCCATCTCCACACACGATCTCTGGAGCTCAGCCAGAGTGACCATTGGGTTATTGGTCACCTCTATTACCAAGGCCCTTCTCCCCCGATTGCTCAGTTTGGCCGGGCGGCCAGCTCTAGGAAGAGTCATGGTTGTTCCAAACTTCTTCCATTTAAGAATTATGGAGGCCACTGTGCTCTTAGGAACCTTCAATGCAGCAGAGATTTTTTTGTAGGCTTCCCCAGATCTGTGCCTCGACACAATCCTGTCTCTGAGCTCTGCAGGCAGTTCCTTCGACCTCATGGCTTGGTTTTTGCTCCGATATGCATTGTCAGCTGGGAGACCTTAATTAGACAGGTGTGCGCCTTTCCAAATCACGTCCAATCAATTGAATTTACCACAGGTGGACTCTAATCAAGGTGTAGAAACATCTCGAAGATGATCAAGAGAAATGGGAGGTACCTGAGCTAAATTTCAGGTGTCATAGCAAAGGGTATGAATACTTATGTACCGGTAAATGTGATATTTCAGTTTTTTATTTTTAATAAATTTTTTAACTTTCTAAAATCCTGTTTTCTCTTTGTCATTATGGGGTATTGAGTGTAGATTGATGAGGGAAAAAATGAATTTAAACGATTTCAGCATAAGGCTGCAACTTAACAAAATGTGAAAAAAGTGAAGGGGTCTGAATACTTTCTGAATGCACTGTACAATCTTCGATGATGTTTTTAATTACAATCTTTTTTTATTAACATGAAATTAAATTATTTTCTCTCCATGAACAAATCAAGATTAACATTTGGACATAAAGCTATTTGGTTCTTAAATGTCTGATTATAATGTTTATAATTAATTAACTGCACATACCCGTTATCTAACCATCACTATTTAGTGTTTCTTAAAAATTGAGTTCGATATGATTCTTTAGGTTAAAAATTGATAAAGATCATTTACTACGGATACTTTTTGATGAATGTTACCTGGTAGAATAACACCGCTGCTTTGAAAGCACAGTTGGAGCAGTTGCAGAATGAGAAAATTGCCAAATTGATGGCTATGAGCGAGGCAAGAAAACAGCAAGAACATATCAAGAAGGACATTGTGGTATGTTGTATAAGTAATCACTGGTAAGGAAGGAAAGGCAATTTGTTAATATGACTGAAAGTTTACGTTATATTTTTACTTGTTATGAGGATTTCTAAAAAAAAGTGAAGCAAATAGATCTTTAACAGTATAGAATACACAACCATAACTATTTGTATGATGGAATTTTAAGATGAAAAACAAAAGTGTAGGATCACAATGTTGATGGAAGGTGGTTATGTCAACAAAAAGGTAGAAGAGTTTGTAGTAGGTTAAATATCTGCCTCCAGAGACACTGCATTTTCAATAAGTTTGGGACACAATTATTTTTTGGGCACCAAGCATCAGCATTGAGCCCCTTCCTCTTCCTGATTATCATGGATGTTGTAACTGAGCAAGTGAGACAAATGGTCAATGGTGTTTGCAGATAACATTGAGCTGTGTGTTGGGGATGATGATAATATGACTGAGTATCTTGAGAAATGGAGCAAAGCGCTGGACGATATGGGTATGAAAATCATTACACCAAAGACTCGATGGATTGTCAGATTGAGCCGAGGGAATAGCATCATGTTGGAAGTGTAACGATTATGGTTGAAGACCTGTAGAAAGTGAGTAGCTTCAAGTATCCGGCGTCAGTGGTGACAAAATATGGAAATGGAAATTAAGCAACGGATTAGTTCTGGCTGGAACAATTGGAGGAAGTGGAGTGTTGTGTCATAGGAATAATTTACAAGACAAGTTGTGAGACCAGCTTTGTTATATATTGTGGAAACTTTGGCAGCATCAAAAAAAGAGGCACAGAAACTGGATATAAATGAGATGCAGTTGCTGATGGATGTATATGTGTGGAGTGGCCAGAAAGGGACAATATTACTATTAGGAACCAGTATATGAGGGGTGTCAGTGAGGATTGTGAAAGCAAGAAAGTAGCAGAAAAGAGATTGAATTGGTTTGGTCATGTGATGAGGAGAGAGAAACAGTATGTGATGATGGAGATGGGATTGTCAGGAAGAAGAGGAGGGCTGAAAACCAGATGCAAGGATGTGGTGGCGAGAGATTTAGAAGAATGGGCGATTGACAGGAGATGGAGAAAGGTGATCAGGCATCATTGTAGCGACCCCATGTAAAGATGGGAAAATCCAAAAGAAAAAGATGAAGATGAAGACTAAGAAGTTGAAAAGATTGGGACACAATCCTTACAACCTTTGTGGAGCGTATTCCTCCCACAATGCAAAGCAGCATGTGCTTTTAAAAAAGTGTGATTATGACATTTTAGATGCTGCACTACCAAGCTTCTTTGATGAAATACTATGGTAAGGGCCTATTCTGTAAACCATCATGACATTCCACCTTGTAAAACTGCTATGTTTTGTGATTGAGCACAACAACAATTTGAAAATGCAGTCGTCAGTTCAGAGCCCTAAATAAAACCCAAATTAGCTATTTTTGGATGTCTTGAAATGCTTCCTCAGAGCCAATCAACAAAGCATCACTGAACTTGCATTTCCTTTGAAGGAAGGAATATTGCACATGTTACACCTGTATTCTGCTAAAATTTGGTGCGATTTATTGGTGACAGTGACAACATATCAGAAGTCCAAAAAATGGATGAATTCATAATTGCATATTCATGAACTGCAGTCCCAATACTTTGGGTGATGTAGTGCAGCTCTTTTGATTTAAAAGTGTGAGCTAATTGGGTGGATTGTATGAACATGATCGACTGATTGTATCCAGGTGGAGCACAAGCGCTGTGAAGCGGTGCTTCGGAGGCTGCGGAGGCAAGTGGCCGAAGCTCGTTCAAATTCAAAGCTGCAATATATCGGCCAAGAGGGGGCGCAAGCGGTGCAGTCTACAAACCTCTCGGCAGTCGATCAGTGAACGTTCTGATTTCCACATTTTGTGTGTGAGAATTGCTGTGTGATATTGAATGAATAATTCCTTATAATTCTAACCTTACGGCCAGAATTCATGTTGGTGACGACCGGATTGGGTAGAATTGAGCCTGCAATGCTCAACATCTGAATACCATCGGGGAACATATTTATTCCACAAGCTAATTGCATGAATGTAAGAAAATTTTCATTTAAAATACATCTTGCTTACATATAACCTTATTTAGTTTGCCAAATGTTATTAAAACTGTTTCTAAACCTGAAAATGTGCAATTTCCTTTCCTTATTAATTTACCGGCAAATATAGTCGTGTTTATTTTGTACGCGTTATTGTGTACGTCTGCGTATCATTTGTTCTCGTGCAGTCTCTTTTTGGATGTTCTGAAATGCCAATGGGCGAGAGAACCTGGACATTGCATTGGTGGCATCGCAAGGCCATGTGAATGTGACTCCAACAGTAGGACATGAATACATGTAACTAAATCACTGCCTAGGCAGAAGAGAAGTAGAGATAGACATCTGAGAAGTATTGTTTCATTCGATTTGGACAGAGCTATTCATTTAATTGTTTGTCACTTATTAAAAATATGCGGAAGCTTATCATTGTACGAGATCTATTTGGGGGCATTTATTTTTTTATGTACGCATGCGAGAGATGTGCCTCTTCTGTTAGCTCGTATTTTCTGCCAAAGTTACTGTGGTGAGGCATTTGCATTCAAGTAGCTTGCTTCCTCCTGACATGACTCGGCTAACATGACTGAGGGCAAGTTTAGGTAACTCCATAAGTTTCCGCACAATTGTGTGTCCATTCTTAAGCAAGTTAAAAAATGCAAGTGTGTCCCATGGCTGAACTCTCCAACAACTCTCCTTCCTCAAAATCCTGGCAACACTTTATCAAGTCCTACTCTAGTGTATTGTATGATCGTCTTCCATCCCCGACCTCACCTCAGAGCCTCACCACAAACTCTGCTTGAAAGAAGGTAGAATGTCTCAATTCGGTTTTTGCTGCCAAATCTCATGCACCGAATGAACCCAATTCTGTCTCTACCTTACCCACTCATACCAACTGCCAACTGAACTTTGTATTTTACATCTGAAAAGGGATAGGAAGTGCTGTTCGATCTTGACCATGCATCAGTGACAGATCTAGATGGCATCATGTGTGGTATCGATTGGTAGGGGATGAGGAGGACATGACCCCTTCTCCCACACATTTTTGTCGGGGGCAGGGACAGCATGTTGAATGTCTCACCTCCATCACCCCCACCTTTTTACTCATTTACATCACATTATGTACTTTCATTTAATTTGTGATATCATTTTTGAGTCGAGTAAATATGAATAAATCCAATGAGCTCATCTAGCAGACAAATCTGCTGGACAAATTTTTCGTAAGACGTAGTGGGGAAGACTCATAATCACGACTTACTTTGTTTATTTCAGGAAATGTATATGGGGAAGTTTGTTTCCCCACTGCAATGGCTGCTGTCAAGTTTCAGTGAAGAAACACTAGTTTTTGGAGAGACTGTACCCATAGAAACACCAAGTGGTGCTTGTGGTGTGGAGGCCTCCCTTGGAATTCCCACAAAAGCCTTATAAATCTCAAGTTGTCAGTTTCATCCTCATACAAACACTTCAAACCAAAAACTAAAATTACATTAAAGAATATTTCTGACTTTCCTTGGCTGCATTTCGATCCAAGTCTCAGCTGGGTTGTCTGCTACATAATGTGCCATTGTGACAATTGACCAAGTTGACCTGAAATGCACAGAATGCATTTTTGTCGAAGGGATTTAGGAACTGAAAAAAGGTCAAGTTCAGAAGCTACAAAAAGTCAATGATGCACAAGATTGCATCAGAGAATGTTAAGTTTCAGAGCAATCAACATGATGTAAATGTGCAGTTTCACTGAAAACTTATTAAAGAACAACATTCAGCATGGTTTGCACTTCTGAAGTTTATGGCATCACAGCCTCTAAATGGCCTCTAAATGTGGTTATATTATTTATACAGCAGTTTTTTTTGGTCTTGATATTTGTGGAAAGTCTCAGATGGTAACTTCAAGAAGCTGCTGCAGTTTCAGGCCAAAGAACAATACACTGCCAACTCTGCAGAGGAATTCTTCAGGGTTGATTTCTTCAAGGTCAATGACGATGTGTTCTCAGACTATAAAGAACGCTCGACTTCCACCAACTTTGTCGAATACAGGGACAATAACTTAATGCTGGATCACCTGAACCAGGCATCATTCGGAAGTATCCAGAACTGACCGGGTCCCTGGAGCAGAAACTGATTTTTCCACAATCAATTCAATGGGTCTCCTGTGGAAGAATACAAGCACATTTTCATGGATGTGGTTCCTGAAGTCTGCATGTTTCCACATGTGAAAGGCTTCTTCGTCTTTTACTTTTCTATCCAGAAAGTTTGTGATGCCAATTGAACATTTAATCTTCTATGATGCATGAAATTGTCGCTATGGAGCACAGATCTAAACCATCTGATAGTCAGTCTGCCATGTGCATCGGGACCATTTGGCATTACTCATTCCTCAGGCCATTGCTGATAGGTTGCAGGCCTCAGGTCATTGATAAACAGATTAGTAGATGTTTGCTGGCATGTTTTTGGCATGTTCTAAGGTAGGTTATGTGTATGTTTAATTGGGACAACATTTTATTTTTGGTACTCACGGTATCTGTGTATCAATAATTCAAATATTATGGACACATTGTCATCCATTCACCAATTTGAATTTTGATATCAAACTTCAGATGGGGGGGTCTATTACACGGTTAAATCACAAGAATTAAAATGACACAAACATCACAATGGCATGCACACTTAGAAATAATTTCCCCAGAAAACGTGTGAAAAGTGGCCACAAAATGCTCAGAATGTACGACAGAGCGTGCAGAATCCTAAAATTTAAGGCCCGGAGACCATACCATATTTGTCCTGGCCCTGCACCTAAGGCCCCAAAAACACATGGATGAGCTATACTTGATAATATCCTTAAGGAATAGAAAGAAGACAAACGTTGATTGACAATAGAACTGGCAGAAGGCTCAGGTGTCATGGTCCATCCTTCAACAGTATGAAGGTCACTTTTGAAACCAGGACATAATAGGATGTGTTAGAGTAATAAAATCTCGTATGAAAAGGGAACAATAATAAAAGGCTAAAATATGCACAAGAACACAACAATTGGACCATTGAATAATGAATGATACAAGGTGCTTTTGACAGATGAGTCCAAGTTTCTTATTTGGATCTAATCGAAGACAGTATGTGAGATGATGAAAAACTCAAACGTCTAAGGAGCCTTGCTTGCTTGGAGCTAATAATTGAGCATGGAGGAAGGTTTGATTCAAGTTTCGGGGTGAATATCCTCAAGTGGTGGTTGAAAATTGATGGTATGTTGACTGCAGTATGGCACAAACACATTTTGTTGTGTGTTTTGTACAAACATGGTACAAACACTTCAAAAACACTACCGACTTGTAAGTACAGCTTTTTCAATTAGAAACTTTTACTGACCATTTAACAAGAGTTTATAGTAAAATTATTTGAATGTGTCCCAATAATAATTTCAATGGTTTTGAAGGTGGAGAGAGCACATAATCACTGTTAGTTTATGCCATGGTATATTGTGTATAAACTTGGTTATTAGTCCCCTACCGGTGTACACCAGAGAGGACTATAGGTTTGCACGCCGTCCCTCCGTCTGTCCGTCAGTCTGACAGTCCGTCACGCAAAGAACAGTTTTCCGGACTTTTTTTCTAAACGCTTAATGCTGATGATTTCAAACTTGGTACATGGTTTCCTTATGATAAGTTACAGGTCAAGTTCGAACTTCACGACGTTTCGATCATTTTTGACAAAGTTATGGCACTTTGAACTTTGGGAATTCTGATAATTCTGATGATCCTTAACTCAGTGCCATTTTAAGTTTTAAATTCCTTTAAAAAAGATTTTCTCTGCAATAATAGGACCGATTGAGATAAAATTTTCACCGTAGGGGGGAATCGGTCTGTAGAATATTTTAATGGTAATTATGACGTCACAGGTCACGTGGTTCGGCCGCCATATTGTTTTTCGTGAAAACACGAAAACCCCTTTTTCTCTGCAACGGCTGAACAGGTCGAGGCCAAACTTTGCAGGCAGAATCGCATACCCATGACGAACAAAAAAGTCAGCGAGCATGACGTCATGCGTCACATGGTTTCAGAGTTATGACGTTTTTAAGCATGAACCTTTAAAACCAAGCTCCTCCCTCATTTTTGATCCAATCGAGGGGAAACTTCACAGATCTGTTCAGCATGTCAGTCTACTAAAATGTCCTTTTGGAATTTGCGATAGGTCACGTGGTTTGGCAGATATCGTTAATTAAACGAAAATATTTTTTAAAAATGGATATCTCTTGAATCGCTGGTACCTCAGACAGTGAGTTGGTAATTATATAATTCACACCATGCGATACGTGCTCCACGGAGCGACCTTGCGGACTTATCAATGAGGCGAGGCGTGACACACATGTGTCTCAGCATACCTCAGATCAAGTTTGAAAACCAGCATCAACCGTGCATAAATTTGCATATTCGATCATTTTTGACAAAGTTATGGCACTGAACTTTGGTAGGGGACATGTATTGCAGTGCAATACTCAGAATGCTTGTTTGAACAAGGTTTTCTTTTTCATAGAAATGAATTTGCATTGAACACAAAGTTTTAGTTTCCTTATGCATCAGAGTAGAAAAATGCAAAATTTCTAGGACTTTTGCACAGAAGTGTAACATGTATTCAAGTGGGCAATGGTCAGCCTTTGGGTATTTGACAGTGATGCCAAGAATTTGCAGATCAGGTTTGCTGCATGTGTAATCAGTTCTCTGGTCATCCCGAACACAAAGCTCTTTGCTTTCCCACCACTCAAGGCACCCAGAACAATGCCCCGTTCACCCCCAGTCTCACTCGCATTGCATTTGGAAAGCAGAATTTTGATCGGTCTCGAGCTGTCCTTTGGGGGTCAAAGGGAGTAATCAACTTTTGGGGATTTGCAGGCAAACATAGGCATCACCCTCCCTTTCCTTTCTCACCATTGGTCTGCACAGATTCTCATAATGGTAGATATACATGTAAAGTGAACTGGCAATGGTCCATCAGAGAATGATTGGTCAACAACCTTTACCGTATGTCTGCCTGACAAGGCCCCGATCACAAACAGTTTTGGCCCTGGCTTTGAAGCCAAATCAGAGGTAGACACATGCATTCTTGCACTCACCTCATCCAACAAAAATAACCTTTTTTTTCTTGTCCACCCCCACAGCAAGACCTTCCTGCTCCACCAATCAGCACAGATTAAGGACGTAAGCAGCGTATGTCATGCGATTGCTTTTATATATACTAGGACGTGCCCGTACGTGGGTGCCCGTACGTGCGTGCAAAAAAGCATGCGTGCAAACAACAACAAAAAAAAACTTTGAAACCACGTGGCAGTAACGACCACAGAACCCCCCCCCCCTCTATTTACATGAAATGGTTTGGTCCATTCGCAACGACCACAGAACCCCCCCCCCCCCCCCTCTATTTACATGAAATGGTTTGGTCCAAAGCGAACGGCTTGCGGAGTTTGGTAAAGAAATCGCCATAGCTCGGTAACTACTTCTCCGATTAATATGAAACCTTGAAAAGGCACATCCTCGGGTCCCCAGCAATATACCTGGCAAGTTTCAAGTATATCGGACCGGTAGTTGTCGAGAAACAGCGGTCACAGACAACACACACACACACACACACACACACACACACACACACACACACACACACACACACACAGATTACTGGAATTATAGATAGATATATATATATATTTTTGTATACAACATCGAGGCTCGTGAAAGAGCTAACATTAATCACACAAAAAGTCAAACCAACACACAAAACACAAAATAAGGGGAGCGGTAGACAAGATGGGGAGAGAGGGGAAAGGACACAATTACAACATTTGAGAGCAAGGACATCGAGAGAACTGTGGGAGGGAGAGGGCTTGGGGTAGGTGGGAGAGGTATAAAACATATGAACACTGCAAGGACTTCCAGGAAAGAAGTTGGAATTTCAAAAAAGTGTATCTGGGGTGAAAATTAGCGGGGGCAGAAAAGATCAAGGTTTTGGATGGGGGAAGATAAGAGATGGTGGTGAACAGCTGTTTTAAAGACCTGGAGGGAGGGGTGGGATTGAAGGGAGTGGGGGAGTTTGTTCCAGAGGCGGGAGAAAAGGGGAATGAAAGAGTGAAGGTGAGCAGAGAGCCTAGAATTTGGCAGTTTAACCATAAGAGGGTTGCAGGCAGATCTTGTGCGACCTGTAGGAATATTTGGGGGACAGAGCACAGACAGAGCTGGAGGAACAAGGCCGGAGAGGAGTCGGTAGAAGACAGAAAGACCACCAACCTGCCTGCGGTGAGTTAGTGAAAGTCCCTCGGAGTTAGCTTCATCGCAGGAGATTCCAATGATTCTGAAAGCTTTGGTTTCAACAGCGTGAAGCCGAGCTAGGTGTGAGGCAGGAGCACCGGCCCAGAGGGGGAACATTGCATTGTAATAACCTGTGTTGCAGTATATGAAAGAAAATTAAAGTGGATAAAATTGGTCATTACACCTCTTTCTGCTCTCTTTAACCTCTCCTTTACATAACTAGCATCACTTCCATTCACAAGATAGGTGCAAAAACAATCCTCTCAATTACAGGTCAGTAAACTTGCTTCAAATTACAAGTAAGGTCATGGAATCCATCATACAGACTGATGTCAAGTCACGTTTTCAAATAGCCTGATCATCAGCTTGAATTCCATCCCAGTTCCGCACCTCTGGACATGCTGCTGCTTCCTTTTCCAAAATTGCCATAGGCCATAATTATCAGCCAAGAGGTCAGAACCATCTCCCTGAGCATATATAATATTGGGCATTCAACACAGTCTGGCATTCCGCTCTGCTTGTTACGCTAGCTGCGTGTGGCACACAAGGCTGCCTTCTTACTTGGTTTTCTTATTGCCTCCAGTCATGCGGTCAACATGTTTCTGTCAATGGAATTCTTTTCCAGTGGAGGCTGCAGTGGCCAATAGCAGTGTGTGGGACCTAATCTTGTTCTCCTCATACATAAACGACCTCATGCTCTGGCAAACCCTGTTTCCACCCTAAAGATGACTCTACGTTATGCCTTACAGTACCTTATCCCACAGACACAGGCAGCAATTGCTGCATCACTCTGCTGATTTGGAATTGATTACATGCTGATCTGAGAATTGGAACATGTCTTTCAGTCCTGGCAAATCTCATTGTCAATCTTTCGCATTGTAAAGATCGTCAAATTAATCCATCTCTCTATTTCCATGATTAGCCACTAGAAAAGGTTCTTTCTTGAACTTTAGGTCTCAATATCAGCCACGACTTCTCAATGACAGATCAAATACTTGGTGTTCCTAAATTATCTTTCCTATTTTGAATGTAAATTTAAAAAAACCAGCTAATAGAAATGCATGCGTGCAGTTGGCACCATCTTGTAACTCGACCATCTGACAAACCTCCAAAGCCATTCAACGACTGGGCATCCTCCATCATGCAAAGTCCTTCCTTGGCACACCTGAACTCATATTCACCTACAAAGCCTTCATCCGCAGCTGGATGGAGTCCTGCTCTCCCTTCTGGACTAGATCCTCTGCCTCACACCTTGCTCATCTTGACAAGGTGGAAACGAAGGCCTTCAAGATTACTGGAATCTCCCGCACTGAAGCTGAGTCCATGGGCCTATCACTTTCCCATCACATACACTACATGACCAAAAGTATGTGGACACCCAAACATCTCATTCCAAAATCCTGGGCATTAATATGGAGTTGGTCCCCCCCCCCCCCCCCCCCCACCCTTGCTGCTATAACAGCCTCCACTCTTCCGGGAAGGTTTTCCACTAGATGTTGGAACATTGCTGCGGGGATTTGCTTCCATTCAGCCACAAGAGCATTAGTGAGGTCGGGCACTGATGTTTGGCGATTAGGCCTGGCTCGCAGACGGCGTTCAAATTCATCCCAAAGGTGTTTGATGGGGTTGAGGTCAGGGCTCTGTGCAGGCGTCAAGCTCTTCCACACAAACCATTTCTGTATGGACCTCGCTTTGTGCACGGGGGCATTGTCATGCCGAAACAGGAAAGGACCTTCCCCAAACTGTTGCCACAAAGTTGGAAGCACACAATCGTCTAGAATGTCATTGTATGCCGCAGCGTTAAGATTTCCCTACACTGGAAGGGGCCTAGCCCGAACCATGAAAAACAGCCTCAGACCATTATTCCTCCTCCACCAAACTTTACAGTTGGCACTGTGTATTCGGGCAGGTAGCGTTCTCCTGGCATCCGCCAAACCCAGATTAGTCCGTCGGACTGCCAGATGGCGAAGCATGATTCATCACTCTAGAGAATGCATTTACACTTCCAGAGTCCAATGGTGGCGAGCTTTACATCACTCCAGCTGACGATTGACATTACGCATGGTGAACTTTGGCTTCTGTGCGGCTGCTCGGCCATGGAAATCCATTTCATGAAGCTCCCGCTGAACAGTTGTTGTTCTGATGCTGCTTCCAGACGCAGTTTGGAACTCAGTAGGGAGTGTTGCAACCCAGGACAGACGATTTTTACGCCCTTCAGCACTCGGCGGTCCCATTCTATGAGCTTGTGTGGCCTACCACTTCGCAGCTGAGCTGTTGTTGCTCCTAGATGTTTCCACTTCACAATAACATATCAGCACTCACTTACAGTTGACTGTGGCAGCTCTAGCAGGGGAGAAATTTGTCGAACTGACTTGTTGGAAAGGTGGCATCATATGACAGTGCCACGTTGAAAGTCACTGAGCTCTTCAGTACAGCCAATTCTACTGCCAATGTTTGTCTATGGAGATTGCGTGGCTGTGTGCTTGATTATATATACTGTTATGGATTCGTCACTTCCGTTGTTGTGGTTTTCATCCACTGTAAACATTTTTGATTCCATGTACTATTATTGTTGTCGTTTAAGGGAAATAGATATTACTATTTTCAAAAGGTAAAAAAGTTAATGTTTCAAATGAAACCGGAACCGGACGACGAAGAAGAGGAAGAGAAGGCAGAGCGAGTGAGTCGGACAAGAAGCCTAGCTGCTTTGAGGTCTGGAGCGAACGATTGGCGAACGAGGGTCACGAGTGAACTTTGGGTTTCCCAGGAAAGGGATTCCTGCGACAGAGTTGTTATCGCTGTGACAGATTAACCTGCGTGTCAGGTTTTGCGGTCGATTCCGAGGAGAATCATCGTAGTGCTGTTATGCCTTGAGAACGGGCCGTCGGTCATTTTGACTCGCGTGCTTTGCGCTTCGCTCAAGGTTTTTCACTTCACTTCAAACCATTTTCACTGCATTCAGACGTTAATCTGGTGTGTGTGTGTGTGCAACGTGGCTTTTGAGTTGGAAATCTGCGGTTCGCCGAGTGGGAGCCGTGGAACGTCCATACCCGAGGGTGTGATTTCCCAGTCGCCTTGAGGGCGCCTTTATGCAGCTTTGGCAGCTGGACTGTGACCGTCATCCGAACAGGATTCTGATCTCGATTAGACTGTTCTGACGATCGCTGGAGTGGATCGACTTTGGCTTGATGCCGGAATAGAGACATTGGGGAATGTTCTTCTTTTCGCGCACTTGGAGCACAGTGAGTTATATTGTACGAACCTGATGGTACCATCGTAGGAAATATATATTGGTTGTACAATTGATTACTATTGTTTTTGTGTTGTTATTCTTGTGTGACCTTAATACAATAAACATTTTTAATTATGTTTATTCTTGTGTGACCTTAATACAATATTTGTTTGTTGGTAACAATTGGTGTGGTTTCACCATTGATCTTTGGCACAGAATAACACATCTTTCTGCCATGACTCCTCTCGTGGCTCGGATGTACACAGTGACCAGGGGGTTTGGGGAGGAGCACGTAACAATACCTGTCAGCAATGGGTATGGCTGAAACAGCCGAATCCACTAATTAGAAGGGGTGTCCGCATACCTTTGGTCATGTCGTGTAGTTCGGTGGTCTCGGTCTTCTACCACCTCCTTTCTAGTCTTGCACCCTCTGCTCTTTCCATTCTTTGTCCCTCTCCCCCACCCCCTCCCTCCCCCCCCCCCTAGTTTTCTGCAGGGCATACGTGGTCCATTATGAAGCTCTTTCTGGGGAAACACTCAAAATCCAGAATTACTGCTTTCCTCCACTTATCTGTTCCTTTTTTCCCCCCGTCTGTGGAACCAACCTTCACATCCTCTTCAATCTCGTTCTTCCCTCCAGGTCTTCAAGACAGCCGTTCAACCCCATCTCAGATTGTCCCCGATACAAAACCATGATCTTTTCTACCTTCGTTAATCCCACCCCAATCCCTCCTCCTTCCAAATTTCCAGTATTCTCGCCTGAGAGTTTACTTTTGTATCCATCTTATCCACCCAATGCATCCTTTCCTGGCACCTTTTCCTCCCCACACCCATTGCTTGTCCAAGTTTCTCTCTATTTTATCCTTCAACTCTGCTGCTGATGTTTTCACCCTTTGTCTAATGTTCCTAGCTCTTCCATGACCTACAAACAACATAAAAAACTCTGTATACTACAAAAAAACACCATAAAAAAATTTGAGGTTAAACGTGACTATGAATTGCAATGGGGACACTGGAAAGCAGAATATCCTCTTTCCCACTAAGTTTGTAGTAAGAGTGTGGAATTTATTGCGCGTACGAGCACAAAGCCCATGTCTCTTCTGAAGGAAATTTAGGAATGTTTCATATTTGAAAGACAAATTGTTGTATGATGCAGGAACCCTGCTGTCTGGCATGAGACCAGAATGGGTGTTTTGAGCTGCCAGGAATGTAACCCAAGACTATAGGTGAGTTCCTTCAACTATCATAGAACACTAGGCAGAGGCAAGGCAACTCTTTCAATAAATCTATTGAATTGCTGTGCAGGAGTAAGAGAGACATGCCTGTGAAAGGAAATTGGGTACAATAATCGTTACCAATTTTTAATTTCCTCACCTACCACAGGCATTGAGATTGAGTAATAGAGGCTCATAACCGTTTCTTGTCATGCCTGAAGTACGGGCACTCATGGCATAAATCCGGCATATCAATCCCCAGACAATATTCACTATACCTTGAACGCAAGAATTAAATGCTGTTCATGTTTGCCAATGCATTTGACACTGATTCAAGCGAAAACCGACTAAGTCTGTATTCTAATTGTGGGCACGGACACTTCTTACACTCACTTGGACACTTTTACTAGCACTCGCACCCACATCTCTCCATTGCTTCATGAGCGAAATGTTAGTTGAGTAAAGAGAGGAGAATTGTGAACTAGGTTGGTAATTGAGGTAAAACCATAACGCAACTCACCATTGAGGTCAGCAATAGTCATCAAGTTGAGCAAACATTTGCCCAGGCAAGTAGAGGCCAGCTTGGCTTGTAAGGGGTCTTGTACTCACCGATAAAAGTGTACGGAGATGAGAGACAGACAACACTGCGAGGCAGATGGAGCAGATCAAGGGAAGGAGATGCTGATGAAGTCTCGAAGATTGCATTGCTGTCATGTTCCTGGATATGAAAGGACGACTAGAAATCGCTGCACTCCATTTCAACGAGAACAGCGATTGTCACCAGGTGTCAACCGACACGGGAATCTAAAATCCAACCTGGTCTTCCCAAAGTACTGACATGGGGAAGCAATCACTTGAAAGCTCAGGGGAGTAATACCATTAACTTGTATAAATGACCTCAAACAAGAAGTGCATGGAATAATTGACAACAGCATTCTATATTATGTCTACAAATCCAAACCTGTCATGTCCAGCAAGATTGATGGACCTGACAAGACTAATTTCATGGAATTAGAACAGTATTGTGATAATATATATTAAATAATAATTGGACAGAGAAGACTACTGAGGAAAATTTATGCAACTATGTCACAACAAACTGTGTGTGTTGACTAGGATCTTGCTTTGTGTTTGTCAGGCCCCTTTGCCATTAAGTGCGAGTGAATTGGCTTTAAAAATCTGCCAACGGGACAATTGGGAACGGTCATCAGCTAACGGGACAACGCAATGGGGCCGTTCAAAAATTACGTAACGCTATTTTTTAGGGAGGTTAGGGAGACACATTATGGCTTGATTAAACCTTAATAATAATTTAACACTCAACCCAAACAAAGCCAATAGAAATCTGGCGCAACAAAACCAAACAGTGTATAATCAGCAGAGGTGTACCGTGTTCCAATGTGATCTAATGTTAGGCCTACCAGAAAACCAAGATGGCGGCCATATCATTTTGTCTCTCTACTATGGAGGGTGAAGTCAAGCAGCAGATGTGGGTGTGGTCTGGGTTCAAAAATTGACCCTCATTGAGGAAGGTTGCCAATTTCAAGAAATTGACCCACAACAGCAGCCAACAACAACTTGTGGCAGGTAAAAAAGGTGAAAAAGCAAAATCAATAACTAATCAAGGAACTGAAGCACAATAAGTCAAGCCGATAAGCAAAACAGATCAATAAACCAGAAACAAAAAATCAGAACAAAAATTAGGACACAAATAAGTCAAGGAGAACCAAATATCAACATTATTCAACACCAATAACAAGAGCAAAATCAAGTAACAATAATAAACAAACAAGAATGTGTCTGCAAGGCAATCAAGATTTGAAAAACCAATATACCGGAACTGAGGTGCAATAAATCAAAACAATAGTCAAACAAGTCAATAAACCAGAAACAATGAATCAGGCCAAAAATCAGGAAACAAGTTAGGCAAGTAAAACCAGTAACAATAATAAACCAATACCATTAAAAATAATAAAAACAAGAAGCAGCAATAACAATAAAACACAAAAGAATGTACCACGCAAGGCAATCAAGATTAAGAAACAATAAACCAAAACTAGAACTGCAAGCAGTGATGATAGGCTTCCAGGCAAAATTGCCACCATACCACATGACTGATGGCATCATCATTTAAAATAAATTTTCCTCACGAGTTGTCGATCATATCTGTAAATTTTGGTTTGGATTGGTTGAGTGGTTCTGGAGATGTAGTTTTCATTTTTTTCCCCTTAAATCCAAGATGTCTGCCATACCATGTGACTGTTGATGTCATAGTTTGCAAAAACCACTCATCGTGTAGTCAATCATACGTATGAAGTTTCGGATTGATCCATTGAGTGGTTCTGGAGATATGGATTTTTCAATATTTTTCCCTTAAATCCAAGATGGCCACCATACTACATAGCTTGTGATATCATAGTTCAGAAACATTTTTCTTCATGGGGAGTTGATTATATGTATGAACTTTTGTATTGATCCGTTGAGCAGTTCTGGAGAAAAAGATGTTTAAAGGTTTTCCTTAAATCCAAGATGGCCGCCATACCACGTGACTGATGACGTCATCATTATAAATATATTTTCCACATAAGTAGTCGATCATCTATCTATAATTCCAGTAATCTCTGTGTGTATGTGTGTGTGTATGTGTGTGTGTATGTGTGTGTGTGTATGTGTGTGTGTATGTATGTGTGTCTGTGACCGCTGTTTCTCGACAACCACGGGTCCGATATACTTGAAACTTGCCAGGTATATTGCTGGGGACCTGAGGATGTGCCTTTTCAAGGTTTCATATTAATCGGAGAAGTAGTTACCGAGCTATGTCCAAAAAACGATTCAACCAATCAGAGAGCAGCGAGCTATCACGTGTGCCGAACGTGGCGAACAGACTCTGCCTCGGACGGCACATTTGAGAGCGTATTCATTTATTTCACGTTGGCAAACTATGTTGGCGCTATGTTGGCGTTAAACTATGTTTTAAAACTAATTAAAACTAATTTGCGATTCATCGTAACTGCGATATGCGACCTTCCGGACAGTCAAATGAGGACGTCACTTCCGGACTTACGGATAGTCATAGTGACGACGTACTGATGCTGAACGTGGCGAGCAGACGCTGTAAGGTACGATCGATTGTAGTACACGTTTATAATAACTCTGCCGATACAGGCCCGATTAACCGCAGCGCCATCCGAGCTGCGGCGTCGGGACGATACATTCATTGTACGGTCACATCACGCACTTACGGGCACGCCCATGGGCCCATGGGCGAAGACATTTTTTTTTTTTTTTTTGGCAAGGAACGGGCACCCACGTACGGGCACGTCCTAGTATCTGTAAATTTTGGTTTGGATCGGTGAAACGGTTCTGGCGATATACAGTAGGTTTTCAATTTTTTTCCTTAAAACAAGGAAAGTTGCTTCTTTCCTTTGGTGAAGGCAGGTATCACTAGTTCCACCCCACATCTCACAGCAAAGTCTTCCTGCAGAGTGAACCCCCTATCTGCCAAAATCTGGTCATGCGGCCAATGAAGTTCAGGAGACATAAACCCAGAACGGCGCACAAGTTCAACATCAGACACTCGACCTCCCCATGCTGTTGACAAATATGTAATTGCCCCTAAAGGGTTGCATGCAATGAAAACTTTTGCCGTCGCATGTTTTTTGTCGTTGGAGTAAGTTTGCTGACGTGCTAGTAGATTTCCTGCATTTTCAATGAAAATCTCAAAAAGGTCTACTATGCCAGTCAAACGTGGATATTGTGGCGGGCACAAGGGACAATAATTCCGCGCACCAGTGGGTGGCGCGAGCGTCTAGGTGGGGAACAAAAGTGCATGCCCCGCCTTTCGACCGATCAGCCACGCCCGGGGACAAGGCGTGGCCTCGGGACATATATGCGGGCTCTAAGCTCGAGCCCGCCCAGTGCTGAAGTGCGAGCTCTTAATAAAGACTCTTTGTTTGTACCAACGCGTTGTGGCCTACCTCCCTGGCAATCGAGTCGTGTGTGCACAGCACCACACTGGTGACCCCGATTGGTTCAGCCGCTGCTGACCCCCGAACGCGCCATGGCTCCCAACGCCGTCAAACTCCCCGAGTTTTGGGAAGCGCAAGCCGACGTCTGGTTTGTGCAGGCCGAAGCTCAATTTCAGCTCCGAGGCATCACGGCGGACGAGACCCGGTACTACCACGTGGTCGCCGTCCTCGGGCCCGGCACTGCCGCCCGAGTCGTGTCCATCCTTCGGCGCCCGCCGGGCGACAACAAGTACGAGGCGCTCAAACGTCTCCTCCTCACCACGTTCGGGCTCACGGAGATCGAACGGGCCGACCGCCTCCTGGACCTTCCCGCCCTCGGCGACACACGACCATCCGTCCGGATGGATTTCATGCTGTCGCTGCTTGGAGACCAGCGCCCAGATTTCTTGTTCCGCGCACTTTTCCTCCGCCAGCTACCTGCACAGGTGCGCCTCGCGCTGGCCGATTCCAAACTAACGAAACCCCGCGCCAGGCTGGAGAGGCCGACAAGTATTTCGCGGCCTGCGACACGCGGTCGGTGTACAATGCTGCCGTCGTGGCTCCCGGTGCGGAGGCTCCAGCGCCCACTGCTTCCCTCGTGGCCGCTGCTACGCCCCGCCCACTACCGCCGCCGCCACCACCACCGCCGCCGACGCGGCCGCGGGGGCCACCGCCGCAAACCTGGTGCTACTACCATGCCAGGTTCGGCCGCAAGGCTAAAACGTGCCACCCGCCGTGTTCTTTTGACAGGTCAGGAAACGACCGGCGCTCACTTGCGGCCATGAGCGTCGGCCATTCCGGCAGCCTCCTGTTCGTCACGGACACCTTGTCCGGGCGCCGTTTTCTTTGCGCCACAGGAGCGCAGGTAAGCGTCCTCCCCACCTCCACGTCCGACAAGCAAGCCGTGGGCCGGGGCCCCGCTTTGCTTGCCGCCAACGGTACACCCATCCGCACATTCGGGAAGCGTTGCCTCTCACTGCGGTTCGGAGGGCAGCGCTTTCAATGGTCGTTCGTGATCGCCAGCATGCCAATGGCCCTGCTGGGCGTGGACTTCCTATGTGCGCATGGGCTGTTGGTCGACGTGAAGCGCAGACGTCTCGTCCAGGCCGAAACCTTCAGCTCGCTCGCTCATTCGCTGAGCGGCTCTTGGAGCCGCTCACTGAGCGGCTCACCGAGCGGCTTGCCAAGCGGCTTGCTGGAAGTTTCCATCCCGGCGAGTTTAGTTTGCACGCTTCTGGCAGCGGACGACTTTACCCGCCTCCTAGCCAGTTTCCCGGCCCTCACGCGGCCCACCTTCTCAGCGGTGGCCGTTAAACACGGGGTGGAGCACCATATACCCATGGTCGGGCCGCCGGTCTATGCCCGGGCACGCCGACTCAAACCCACGAAGCTCGCCGTGGCGAAAGTGGAGTTCGCCACGCTGGAGCGGCTGGGGATCGTACGGCGCTTCGACAGCGCTTGGGCTTCTCCTCTGCACATTGTGCCGAAGCCCGGCGGGGGATGGCGGCCGTGCGGGGACTACCGCCGACTCAATGATGCCACCACCCCCGACCGCTACCCGGTCCCGCATATCCAGGACCTTTCCGCCCGGTTGGCAAACACGACCGTGTGTTCCAAGGTGGACCTCATCCGGGGCTACCACCAGGTCCCCGTACAACCAGCCGATGTCCCGAAGACGGCCATCATCACCCCTTTCGGCCTCTTCGAGTTCCTGCGAATGCCTTTCGGGTTGAAGAATGCGGCCCAGGCGTTCCAACGGCTTATGGACAGCGTCTTGCGCGACTTACCTTTCCTCTTTGTCTACCTGGACGACATCCTAGTCGCGAGCGCGTCCCGGGAGGAGCACCTGCTCCACCTCCGCACACTTTTCGAACGCCTGGGCCAGCATGGCCTAATCATCAACCCCACCAAGTGCCGTTTTGGCGTCGCCACCATCGACTTCTTGGGGCACCGCATCACCAGGCACGGGGCCATCCCTTTACCGGCCAAGGTGGAGGGGGTCAGGGATTTCCCGCGACCCTGCACGATCAAGGGGCTCCAGGAGTTCCTGGGCATGGTACATTTTTACCACCGCTTCGTGACCCACGTCGCCCAGCTCCTCCACCCCCTGCACGAGGCCCTCCGGGGCAAGCCGGGCAAAGGTGACATCGCCTGATTGGAGCCGATGGCCGCGGCGTTTGCGGGCGCAAAGCTGGCCCTGGCCAACGCCACCATGCTGGCGCACCCGGCGCCCGATGAAGCCAGCAGCTTCACCCGCACGAACGCCGCTACAGCACCTTCGACCGCGAGCTGCTCGGGCTCCACCTGGCGGTCCGACACTTCCGCCATCTACTGGAGGGCCGCCCGTTCACGGCTTTCGTCGACCACAAGCCCCTTGTGTTCGCGATGGCCAGGGTCGCCGAGCCATGGTCGGCATGGCAGCAGCGTCACCTCTCTGCCGTGTCTGAGTATACGACGGACATCCGTCACGTGGCGGGTAAAGACAACCCGGTGGCGGATTGCCTTTCCCGGTCCGTCGCGCACGCGGTCCACCTCGGGATCGACTATGCCCGGATGGCGGAGGCCCAGACCGCCGACCCCAGCATCCAGGCCTTGCGGACCGCCGTCACGGGCCTCCGCGTCACCGAGGTGCCATTCGACGCCACGGGCGCGGCCCTCCTGTGCGACGTCTCCCTCGGCCGGCCTCACCCCATCGTGCCCGCTGGCTGGCAGCGCCCAGTGTTCGATGCCATCCACGGCCTGTCCCACCCGGGCACGAAGGCCTCCCAGAAGCCCATCGCGGCGAAGTTCGTCTGGCATGGCCTCAGGAAGGACGTCCGCAACTGGGCCAGGATGTGCCTCGCGTGCCAGCGCGCAAAGGTCCACCGCCACACCCAGGCCCATTTGGCCCCGTTTGCGGTGCCCGAGTGCCGGTTCGACCACGTGCACGTCGATTTGCTGGGACCTCTGCCCCCCTCCCGGGGGTTCACCCACCTCCTCACCATGGTGGACCGCACCACACGGTGGCCGGAGGCCATCCCATTGGCGGCGACGTCTGCGGCTGATGTGGCGCAAGCCTTCATCGCCACTTGGGTTGCCCGGTTCGGTGCCCGCTCGGACATCTCGTCCGACCGCGGCCCCCAGTTCACCTCGGAGCTCTGGGCCGCGGTGGCGCAAGGGCTCGGCGTAAAACTACATTGCACCACGGCCTACCACCCCCAGGCCAATGGCCTGTGCGAGCGCTTTCATCGCTCGATGAAGGCCGCGCTCCGGGCCAGCCTCCGCGACGGCAGCTGGGCCGACAGGCTCCCCTGGGTCCTGCTGGGCCTCAGGACGGCGCCCAAGGATGACCTGCGCGCGTCCTCAGCGGAGCTGGTCTTCGGGCAACCACTGCGGGTACCGGGCGAATTTATCCCCGACTCCCCGGCTCCTTGGTCCGTGGCGCATCAGCGCTCCGCCCTTCAGGAGACCGCCGGAGGTTCACCCCGGTGCCGACGGCACACCACGGTTGCCCGTCTTCCCACGTCGCCCCGGAGCTTCGCACGGCGGAGTACGTTTTCGTCAGGCACGACGCCCACCGGGCACCGCTACGGCCCCCGTACGACGGGCCCTTCCGCGTGCTGGAGACCGGGGACAAATGTTTCACCATCGACATCGGCGGTGCCCCGGATCGCATCTCCGTGGACCGCCTCAAGCCGGCCCACCTCTATCTGGACCACGCCCCGCCAGCAGCTCTGCCTCCACGTCGAGGCCGCCCCCCGGCGGTCGGACCCCCGGCACCCCCCGGCCCCGCAGTCCCGCTACCCCCCAGCCCTACACCCATCGCCAGGGGGCGTTTCGGCCGGTCATCCGGCTTCCCCGCAAACTCACCCTTCAGGTGCGCGGGAATTCTGGGGGGGGCGCGTGTGGCGGGCACAAGGGACAATAATTCCGCGCACCAGTGGGTGGCGCGAGCATCTAGGCGGGGAACGAAAGCGCATGCCCTGCCTTTCGACCGATCGGCCACGCCCGGGGACAAGGCGTGGCCTCGGGACATATATGCGGGCTCTAAGCTGGAGCCCGCCAAGTGCTGAAGTGCGAGCTCTTAATAAAGACTGTTTGTACCAACGCGTTGTGGCCTACCTCTCTGGCAATCGAGTCGTGTGTGCACAGCACCATAATATAACACTTTAAATTATGGTGGAAGTGTCTGTGCAGCTGCATCCTTTTCTGGCCACGAGTAAAAATGACAATTTAGCATACATCACATCGATCCACTTCCAAAAATAGTCTCTAACTGTGGTCTCCCCACAAGCAGCAAGATCTGAAATAAGTTCAAGTCGAACAAGAGTTATGAAGAACTGATCTATGGAGGCTAGACTGTCCTTTGTCCTCCTACTCACATGGCTAGCCAAAAAATTGAAAGTCTGAAGAAACACAGCCCATGTCAAACCTGTGTAAAAACGGGACTTCGCATAATTGACCTTAATGACACAACTCGATAGCTGAACTCCTTTGTGTCTAACTTTAAGTTCATCTAGATGTTGAATGGCCTCCTCATTCTCCTGTGTCAAATTTTGAATTTCTTCATGAAGATTTGTGATGAGTGTTTGCTCTCGAGTTTCATGTGTCTGGGTTGATATGTCATTGTCAGTTGCCTGTGCTATATGCTCATCAAGAAGGGCAACACCGACATCAGTAGCAGTGTTTCTCTCACTTAAAGTCTCCTCAAAGTCCAATCGCTGTTTACATTTTCGCTTGGAAGATGTGTCTTCATGGCGTTGGTATCGCTTCAGGCTGTGCTCTGCTTTCTGTCGGCTGTGAGGACGATGAGGGAAGATCGACGGCACATAATCAGGATGAAGTGCATCCTTCGAAGGTCGACCTGCAAAAATTAAACAAACACAAAATGAGAAATAGTGACATCTTGACATCTTTAACAATAACAGTAAAATATCACTCATTCAGCAAAGCATTATCCTTAAATTTGCAATAATTTCTTTAACTTCACTGTGGCCCAAACATGCAACGGTAATAATCATAAACCTTACCTGAGACAAAATGATCAGAGCAGATCGTCCTTGAATTGACTGGACTCCAGTGGGATCTATCTTCATTCTCACGGCTGATCGCGGCCAACCAAAGGTCTCTTCTCTCTGGACTGCGTAGTCGTTTTGGGATTTCAAAGAAAGATCGTTTCTTATCTCTCGACAGACTGTGATTATGGCAGCCAAACGCTATACAGTTTCGAGGCATTTTAACTCGACAACAACTGATGAAGACGTATAGGATATGTACAACAAACTGAAATATTATCCGGAAAAAGAACACGCGAAAAAGTAGCAAACCGTTCATAAATTCAGTGGAAGCTGCAACGCAACATAAGTAACTGTTGTGTGTATCGCGCATTGTTATGTATTGCATGGGATTAAACCGGAAGGCGGATATAAAGGAGGCGGGGCATACAGCTTGGCAGAGGAAGCTGGGCCAACGCTGGGCGCTTGTGGTTCTCCCGGCTGCGCAATAAACAGCTGATGGTGCACTCAAACTGTCTTCCCAGCCTGATACATTACATGGCGACGAGGATGCGATTCTGCTGAGCGCGTGCAAAGCAAGCTGAGCTATTGCAGTTCGCTGTTGGCCTACCAACTCGTTATTTCACAGCATACGCTACTTGAGCACCATGTCCTACGGCCGGATTGACGAGTTCAACCCGCGCGAAGGAAGCTGGGAGGCGTACATTGAGCGTCTACAGTATTACTACCAAGCTAACGGCATCGAGGATGATGCCAGGAAGAAAGCAATCCTGATGTCGGTATGCGGCAGCGAGACGTTTACTATTCTGAAGAATCTCGCCATGCCCAGGACCACGATGGATTTAACACACGCCGAGCTTGTGGCAGCAATGAAGGAGCACTGCGAACCTACACCCTCAGTCATTGTGAGTCGATTCAATTTTTACATGTGCCGCCAAACCTCAACGCAGTCCATTTCGGCATTCATAGCTCACCTGAAACACCTTGCCCAGCATTGCCAGTTTGGTGCTACATTCGACGACATGCTAAGGGACTTGCTCGTAGTGGGAGTGGAGCAAGATCGAATTCGCCGGCGCCTACTTGCTGAACGGACTCTGACATTTTCCAGTGCAAAGGACATTGCTATCGCAATGGAGTGTGCAGACAAAAATGCTGCAGATATTGCACGTTCCATCACTGACCAGCCTCGTGCTGACCTGTCATCTGTCAATCGGGTGGGACAACATCCGACCAGAAAATCCGACGCCAAAACACCTGGAAACTGCTTGGCAGCTGGTGCTGGAAAATGTTTCCGCTGCAATGGCGAGCATTCTCCCACTACGTGCCGTTTCAAGAATGCTGCTTGCAACTACTGCCACAAGGTGGGTCATATCGCCTCTGCGTGCTTGTCTCGAAAACGGATGGCAAGGAGAGAGGAATGCAAAACCCACCTCCTTGACTCAGAGCCTAACCAAGAAGATGTGACTGATGGAGACAGCCCTAGCCACAGAGTTCAGTCGTATGACCTTCTCCACACAAAGTCTGGCAGACAGTCTACTCCAATACTGGTTATAGTAGATATAGACGGACGGAATGTGGAAATGGAGATAGACACGGGTGCTGCCGTCTCACTCATGAGCGAAGCAGGTTTCCGTAACCTGTGGGGGAATTGTGAACAACCCAGCCTCCATTGGTCCCCGATCCAACTCACCACGTATACTGGTGAGTCAATACAAGCCCCCGGGTCGTGTGATGTCACAGTAACCTACGGAAACAACACTCACCAATTACAACTCTTGGTCGTCCCTGGGGATGGACCCACACTTCTCGGGCGAAACTGGCTCGATGTTGTCAAACTCAATTGGGAACACATCCACCAACTACAGGCTTCCAAGCCACCAACTGTACTGCAGCACCTCCTCGGGAGATACCCGGACATCTTCAAGGATGAACTCGGGACATTGAAGGGCTTCACTGCCAAGCTCAACGTTGAGAAAGATGAGAAGCCAAAGAAGAAGAAGCCAAACCAATTTTCTGCAAAGCACGCCCAGTCCCTCTCGCATTGCAAGGAAAAGTTAGCGCAGAATTAGCCAGACTGGAAAAGTTAGGTATCATTGAGTCAGTTCAGTACTCAAATTGGGCTGCTCCAGTTGTTCCTGTTGTGAAAGCAGACAGGTCGATATGCCTTTGTGGGGATTACAAAATGTCAATCAACAAATGTTCCACCTTGGACAAATATCCCATACCAAGGATCGATGACTTGTACGCAAAACTGGGCGGAGGACAGTCCTTTACCAAGCTCGACATGAGATCAGCCTACCTACAAGTCGTTCTGGATGAGGATTCCAAAGAATATCTCACCATCAACACGCATCGGGGGCTCTACAGATACAACCGCCTGAGTTTTGGTGTCAAATCGGCGCCAGGAATCTGCCAATGCTGTATGGACAGCCTGTTCGCTGCTGAACCACACGTTGTTGTTTACCAAGAGGACATCCTAGTCACTGGCTGCTCAGAGCTTCATCATCTGGACAACCTCGAACGTGTGCTACGTATTATTTCCGACTCTGGACTACGCCTGCGGAGGGACAAGTGCGAGTTCATGGTTCCATCGGTGACCTATTTGGGCCATCGTATCGATGCCGAAGGCTTACATCCCACAGAAGATAAGATCAGAGCAATCAAAGACGCCCCTGCTCTGACAAACATTACTGAACTCAAGGCTTACATTGGCATGCTGCAGTACTACAGCGGGTATATCCCAAACATTGCTACCATGCTGGGCCCGCTGTATTGCCTGTTAAAAAAAGGCATCAGCTGGAAATGGGATATTCTGGAGTCGGCAGCCTTCCAGAAGTCAAATGACATGCTGCGGTCTTCAAATGTGCTAGTTCACTGACCCAGACAAAGACATGGTCCTGTCGTGTGATGCGAGTCAGTACGGGGTTGGTGCTGTTCTGTCACACATCATGCCAGATCGCACAGAGAGACCAATAGCATTCGCATCTCGTACACTGTCTCCTGCTGAGAAGAACTACAGTCAGTTGGACAAAGAAGGACTCGGCATTGTATTTGGAGTTAAGAAGTTTCACCAGTACGTTTTCGGTTGGCATTTCACGATTTACACGGGCCACAAGCCACTGGTTAGTTGGTTTGGTCCATCAAAGGCTACTTCAGAGGTCTTACCGCCTCGGATCATACGCTGGTCACTTTCACTCTCGGCTTATGATTACGATATTACGTACAGACCTGGCTCCACAATTTCAAATGCAGACGCCATGAGTCGCCTACCACTTCCGGACACAGTGTTTGACCCCCCTGTACCTGGCAGCGTGATATCTCTGATGGACTTTTTGAATGACAAAGACATGTACGCACGCATTGCTACGCATGTTTGCTTTCATCGGCCCTTCGGTTGTCAGGTGTCAGAGGGAGAAAGTACCCGGGTGTACTTTCATGCCTGGTGTGCTCGTGAGGTACATGTACACATCAGCGAACTGAACATCCGGCCAGGCCGTCGGGTCGTTGATCCACGCACTTGCCGGTAACCGGTACGGACAAATTGCAAGGCCAATTGCCGATAATTTGGTCTCGTATCTCTCTTTAGCTTCGCTTGGAAGATTGTCAAAATAGTTGTAAGACATGCTGATATAAGTGGCCAGTAGTATGTGACGAAAGTCGTAAGTTAAACCGTTGCAACAACACAAAATCTAGCACTTTCCTGCGCAAGTCTGCAAACACAAAACACACACACTGCATGCGCGCGGCGTGATTGTTTTCATCGCTCTGGGGTCAGTGATGCCGTTACTAAGCGGAAGTGACGTCACTCCACCCCCACCTATTACCGTATTCGTTTTCGGGCAAACATGGCGGCATGTGTGTCGTCATTGCTGACGAGTCGATACGATTTCCAAATTAGATGGGTACAGTTTATTGTTCATTTTGATTATTTCTGTGACGTATATACATGTTATGTTTGGAACTAAGTTTTCGTTCGTTATAACCAAACAATTTTAATTGTTATATCGAAATAATTGTTTTTCAGTACAAAAATAGCCATTCAGTGTTGCATAAGATATCCCACAATGCACTGCACTGCATTTGTAAAATGGCGGAATCCATTGATGAAGGCAGTACAAAAACATAACATCATTTTCAAAGAAAGTACGACGTACGAGGACGAAAGTACGACGTACGAAGACACTTTCTCATACTAGTACCGGACTGCAAAGCCGCAATGAGATGGCGAAGCCAGAGCCTCTTGCCATTATTTTACCCATCACTCTGGCATCAGTAGGTTAGGTAGTTGGTAGTAGGTAGGTGTAGTAGGTACCGTTCCTTGTTCAAAATGATACCATTTGCATTCTGGATGAGATTAATATTTATAAAATTTACTTCTTGATTAATTCGGTGAATTCCGTCTCAATTTCGGATATTTCCGGCCGTGAAAAACTATCCCCTGCGGCCGCGAGATTTCTAAAAAATAATTCTTCGTCGATTTTAGAATATTTGACGCCGTTTTCAGCCTCCGAAACGCGTAATAAGCTTTTTTGAAATAATTTTTCAAATGCTCGAATCTCATTGGTTATGTTGATTTTCGTTGAAGATATCCAGGGTCCGTGCGGTCCCGGGGAACGAGGTTGGTCTTAAAGTATTTTAATTACAAATTAGAGGTGCATAAGATTGTGAATCAAAAAAGGACGGGTGAAACAAACTCCTATTGAACTTTTTTCAATTTGTTATGCATACTTCCGCATCTGCAAGATGGCGGCCTCCATTGAGCGATTTGGTGTGTCAAAGCTTGGAATTCTCAAAGGATCCAGCAAAATCTGGTTTTCAACATCACACGTACGCGTTTATTGACAACACCGGCTTCGCCGGCTACTAGTACCGACTGCAAAGCCGCAATGAGCCGGCGAAGCCAAAGCCTCTTGCCACTATTTTACCCATAACTATGGCATCAGTAGGTTAGGTAGTTGGTAGTAGGTAGGTGTAGTAGGTACCATACCTAGTAAGACTTGGTAGGTAGTTGGTAGTAGGTAGGTAGGTAGGTGGTTGGTAGTAGATAGGTGTAAGACTTGGTAGGTAGTTGGTAGTAGGTAGGTAGGTAGGTGGTTGGTAGTAGATAGGTGTAGTAGGTACCGTACCTGGTAAGACTTGGTAAAAGAGAACAGCAGACAGTCCTCCCCAATACCTGCATACAATAAATGTCACAAGAAGCTAAAGGAAATAACTATACGATGTGCTAGCTTAAGGCCTATTTTAAGAAATTTTAACTGGGCTTAACATACGTTTTCACAGTATGTGTGTCGTCTTCTAACTTCAGTCGCTGGCAGGACTGGTTCTCTCCGGGCACGGCGGCTTCGTCCACCAGAAGAAGTTAACTTGCAGTGATTAATTCGGTGAATTCCGTCTCAACTTCGGATATTTCCGGCCATGAAAAACTATCCGTATTTCTAAACTAAATATGTAAACCGCTTATACCGTATTTCTGACCGTGAAAAACTATCCCATACGGCCGCGAGATTTCTAAAAAATAATTCTTCGTCAATGTTAGAATATTTGACGCCGTTTTCACCGTCCGAAACGCGTAATAAGCCTTAAAAAAAAAAAAAAATCAAATGCTCGAATCTCATTGGTTCTGGTGTTTGATGACGATTTTCGTTGAAGATAACGAGGTTGGTCTTAACGTATTTTAATTACTAATTAGAGGTTTCATTATATTGTGAATCAAAGAACGACGGGTGAAACAAACTCCTATTTAACTTTTTCGCAATTGTTTTATGCAAACTTCCGCATCCGGTCGATGGCGCCCACCATTGAGCGCTTTCATTTTAGAAATATTTTTGCAAATGCTCGACTCTCATTGGGTCCGGTGTTTGGTGACGCGTTTTGTTGAAGATAACCAGGCCCGTGCGGGCCGATGTTGGTCTTAAATTATTTTATTAATACATCGGAGGTGCATAAGATTGTGAATCAAACGACGACGGGTGAAATAAACTGCTAATGAACGTTTTAAATTTGTTATGCATACTTCCGCCTCCGCAAGATGGCTGCGCCCACTGCGCTTCGGATTCTCGAGCCAAGGCATAATCAGGTTTTCAACATAAGACGTACTCGTTTATTGACAACACCGGCTTCGCCGGCTACTAGTACCGACTGCAAAGCCGCAATGAGCCGGCGAAGCCAAAGCCTCTTGCCACTATTTTACCCATCACGATGGCATCAGTAGGTTAGGTAGTTGGTAGTAGGTAGGTGTAGTAGGTACCGTACCTGGTAAGACTTGGTAAAAGAGAAGAGCAGACAGTCCTCCCCAATACCTGCATACAATAAATGTCACAAGAAGCTTAAAGAAGTAACTATACGATGTGTGCTAGCTTAAGGCCTATTTTTAACTGGGCTTAACAATTAACATACGTTTTGACAGTAAGTGTGTAGTCTTCTAACGTCAGTCGCTGTCAGGCGCCAGGGCTGGTTCTCTGACTCTCCAGGCACGGCGGCTTCGTCCACCAGAAGAAGTTCGCTTGCAGTGATTAATTCGGTGAATTCCGTCTCAACTTCGGATATTTCCGGCCGTGAAACACCATCCGTATTTCTAAACTAAATATGTAAACCGCTTATACCATATTTCTGGCCGTGAAAAACTATCCCATACGGCCGCGAGATTTCTAAAAAATAATTCTTCGTCAATGTGAGAATATTTGACGCCGTTTTCACCGTCCGAAACGCGTAATAATATTTTTTCAAATGCTCGAATCTCATTGGTTCTGGTGTTTGATGACGATGTTCATTGAAGATAACGAGGTTGGTCTTAACGTATTTTAATTACTAATGAGAGATTTCATTAGATTGTGAATCAACGAACGATGGGTGAAACAAACTCCTATTGAACTTTTTCGCAATTGTTTTATGCAAACTTCCGCATCCGGTCGATGGCACCCACCGGCCACAATTGAGCGCTTTCATTTTAGAAATATTTTTGCAAATGCTCGACTCTCATTGGGTCCGGTGTTTGGTGACGCGTTTTGTTGAAGATAACCAGGCCCGTGCGGGCCGATGTTGGTCTTAACTTATTTTATTAATACATCGAAGGTGCATAAGATTGTGAATCAAGGCCGCGAGATTTCTAAAAAATAATTCTTCGTCAATGTTAGAATATTTGACGCCGTTTTCACCGTCCGAAACGCGTAATAATATTTTTTCAAATGCTCGAATCTCATTGGTTCTGGTGTTTGATGACGATTTTCGTTGAAGATAACGAGGTTGGTCTTAACGTATTTTAATTACTAATTCGAGGTTTCATGAGATTGTGAATCAAAGAACGACGGGTGAAACACACTCCTATTGAACTTTTTCGCCATTGTTTTATGCAAACTTCCGCATCCGGTCGATGGCTGTCTCCAGCACTCCATCCAGTGAGTGATTTCATTTTAGAAATATTTTTTCAAATGCTCGAATCTCATTGGGTCCGGTGTTTGGTGACGCGTTCTGTTGAAGATAACCAGGCCCGTGCGGGCCGATGTTGGTCTTAAATTATTTTATTAATACATCGGAGGTGCATAAGATTGTGAATCAAACGACGACGGGTGAAAGAAACTCCTAATGAACGTTTTAAATTTGTTATGCATACTTCCGCCTCCGCAAGATGGCTGCGTCCACTGCGCTTCGGATTCTCGAGCCAAGGCATAATCAGGTTTTCAACATAATACGTACTCGTTTATTGACAACACCGGCTTCGCCGGCTATGAAACACACTCCTAGTGAACTTTTTCGCAATTGTTTTATGCAAACTTCCGCATCCGGTCGATGGCGCCCACCATTGAGCGCTTTCATTTTAGAAATATTTTTGCAAATGCTCGACTCTCATTGGGTCCGGTGTTTGGTGACGCGTTTTGTTGAAGATAACCAGGCCCGTGCGGGCCGATGTTGGTCTTAAATTATTTTATTAATACATCGGAGGTGCATAAGATTGTGAATCAAACGACGACGGGTGAAAGAAACTTCTAATGAACGTTTTTAATTTGTTATGCATACTTCCGCCTCCGCAAGATGGCTGCGCCCACTGCGCTTCGGATTCTCGAGCCAAGGCATAATCAGGTTTTCAACATAATACGTACTCGTTTATTGACAACACAGGCTTCGCCGGCTACTAGTACCGACTGCAAAGCCGCAATGAGCCGGCGAAGCCAAAGCCTCTTGCCACTATTTTACCCATCACTATGGCATCAGTAGGTTAGGTAGTTGGTAGTAGGTAGGTGTAGTAGGTACCGTACCTGGTAAGACTTGGTAAAAGAGAAGAGCAGACAGTCCTCCCCAATACCTGCATACCTCTTGCCACTATTTTACCCATCACCATGGCATCAGTAGGTTAGGTAGTTGGTAGTAGGTAGGTAGGTAGTTGGTAGTAGGTAGGTGGAGTAGGTACCGTACCTGGTAAGACTTGGTAAAAGAGAAGAGCAGACAGTCCTCCCCAATACCTGCATACAATAAATGTCACAAGAAGCTGAAGGAAGTAACGATACGATGTGCTAGCTTAAGGCCTATTTTAAGAAGTAGGAAAATTCTCAAGCTCAAACAGTCAAAAGAACATGACCCATCACCAGGGACATCTACTGCAGCATATTCCCAAAAAGAAGACAATGGTGTCACATCCGATGGCTTTACTTGGTGCAACGTAAAAACCTCTCTCAAGTTACCACGGACTGTTGTCGAATCATGTTTCAGTGATGATAGCACTGGTGGAGGTTGTACCATTTTTCCTTTCATTTCGGTTCTTGTTCTTTCTCCGTAACAGACAACAGTGCCCAAAGCAATGACGATTTAGCTTAGGAAATTTAAGCATACTAGGGCATGCCCGTACTATATCTATATCTAAAATTATATCCCCCCCTCTATTTACATGAAATGGTTTGGTTCATGAAATGTTTTGGTCCATTCGCAACGCCAAAGCGAACGGCGAACGCTTTACATGAAATGGTTTGGTCCATGAAATGTTTTGGTCCATTCGCAACGCCAAAGCGAACGGCGAACGGCTTGCGAGTACAGTGACAATCCCCCCCCCCCCCTCTATTTACATGAAACATGACATGAAATTTGTCCGTTTAATTAGTTGTAAAACATAGTTTAACGCTAACATATGGCATGCACGTACCCGTACTATCCGTAATGGCGCACGCTCTCACAGGAGCTCCGGAAGGTCGTATATCGCAGTTAGGATGAATCGCAAATTAGTTTTTATTAGTTTTATTATTAGTTTTAAAACATAGTTTAACGCCAACATAGTTTGCAAACGTGAAATAAATGAATACGCTCTCAAATGTGCCATCCGAGGCAGAGTGTGTTCGCCACGTTCGGCACACGCGATAGCTCGCTGCTCTCTGATTGGTTGAATCGTTTTTTGGACATAGCTCGGTAAGTAATTGTCCGATTAATATGAAACCTTGAAAAGGCACATCCTCGGGTCCCCAGCAATATACCTGGCAAGTTTAAAGTATATCGGACCCGTGGTTGTCGAGAAACAGCGGTCACAGACAAACAAACAAACGTACAAACAAACAAACACACAGAGATTACTGGAATTATAGATAGATGATGAGAACTATTTCGAGCAGTATATGCTTACGCGTGATTCGGTTGTTTTGCAACAACCTCGTTCCCGGCGTCGCAGACGTGTCGAGGGCGCTGGAAAGATGTCCTGTGTCGAGGGCGCTGATTGGCTGATTCGGTTCTCCGATGGCCACGAGATTTCTAAAAAATAATTTTTCGTCAATGTGAGAATATTTGATGCTGTTTTCACCGTCCGAAACGCGTAATAATAATTGGTTCTGGTGTTTGATGACGATTTTCGTTGAAGATAACGAGGTTGGTCTTAACGTATTTTAATTACTAATAAGAGGTTTCATGAGATTGTGAATCAAAGAACGACGGGTGAAACAAACTCCTATTGAAATTTTTCGCAATTGTTTTATGCAAACTTCCGCATCCGGTCGATGGCTGTCTCCAGCACTCCATCCAGTGAGTGATTTCATTTTAGAAATATTTTTGCAAATGCTCGACTCTCATTGGGTCCGGTGTTTGGTGACGCGTTTTGTTGAAGATAACCAGGCCCGTGCGGGCCGATGTTGGTCTTAAATTATTTTATTAATACATCGGAGGTGCATAAGATTGTGAATCAAACGACGACGGGTGAAAGAAACTCCTAATGAACGTTTTAAATTTGTTATGCATGCTTCCGCCTCCGCAAGATGGCTGCGCCCACTGCGCTTCGGATTCTCGAGCCAAGGCATAATCAGGTTTTCAACATAATACGTACTCGTTTATTGACAACACCGGCTTCGCCGGCTACTAGTACCGACTGCAAAGCCGCAATGAGCCGGCGAAGCCAAAGCCTCTTGCCACTATTTTACCCATCACTGTGGTATCAGTAGGTTATGTTTTCCCGTACGGCCGCGAGATTTCTAAAAATTTTACCCATCACTATGGTATCAGTAGGTTATGTAGTTGGTAGTAGGCAGGTGTAGTAGGTACCGTAACTGGTAAGACTTGGTAAAAGAGAAGAGCAGACAGTCCTCCCCAATACCTGCATACTTCTTGCCACTATTTTACCCATCACCATGGCATCAGTAGGTTAGGTAGTTGGTAGTAGGTAGGGAGGAAGTTGGTAGTAGGTAGGTAGGTAGTTGGTAGTAGGTAGGTGTAGTAGGTACCATACCTGGTAAGACTTGGTAAAAGAGAAGAGCAGACAGTCCTCCCCAATGGCAATACCTGCATACAATAAATGTCACAAGAAGCTTAAGGAAGTAACTATACGATGTGCTAGCTTAAGGCCTATTTTTAACTGGGCTTAACATACGTTTTCACAGTAAGTGTGTAGTCTTCTAACTTCAGTCGCTGTCAGGCGCCAGGGCTGGTTCTCTGACTCTCCGGGCACGGCGGCTTCGTCCACCAGAAGAAGTTAGCTTGCAGTGATTAATTCGGTGAATTCCGTCTCAACTTCGGATATTTCCGGCCGTGAAAAACTATCCGTATTTCTAAACTAAATATGTAAACCGCTTATACCGTATTTCTGGCCGTGAAAAACTATCCCATACGGCCGCGAGATTTCTAAAAAATAATTTTTCGTCAATGTGAGAATATTTGACGCCGTTTTCACCGTCCGAAACGCGTAATAATATTTTTTCAAATGCTCGAATCTCATTGGTTCTGGTCTTTGATGACGATTTTCGTTGAAGATAACGAGGTTGGTCTTAACGTATTTTAATTACTAATGAGAGGTTTCATGAGATTGTGAATCAAAGAACGACGGGTGAAACAAACTCCTATTGAACTTTTTCGCAATTGTTTTATGCAAACTTCCGCATCCGGTCGACGGCTGTCTCCAGCACTCCATCCAGTGAGCACTTTCATTTTAGAAATATTTTTGCAAATGCTCGACTCTCATTGGGTCCGGTGTTTGGTGACGTGTTTTGTTGAAGATAACCAGGCCCGTGCGGGGCGATGTTGGTCTTAAATTATTTTATTAATACATCGGAGGTGCATAAGATTGTGAATCAAACGACGACGGGTGAAAGAAACTCCTAATGAGCGGTTTAAATTTGTTATGCATACTTCCGCCTCCGCATGATGGCTGCGTCCACTGCGCTTCAGATTCTCGAGCCAAGGCATAATCAGGTTTTCAACATAATACGTACTCGTTTATTGACAACACCGGCTTCGCCGGCTACTAGTACCGACTGCAAAGCCGCAATGAGCCGGCGAAGCCAAAACCTCTTGCCACTATTTTACCCATCACCATCGCATCAGTAGGTTAGGTAGTTGGTAGTAGGTAGGTAGGTAGTTGGTAGTAGGTAGGTGTAGTAGGTACCGTACCTGGTAAGACTTGGTAAAAGAGAACAGCAGACAGTCCTCCCCAATACCTGCATACCTCTTGCCACTATTTTACCCATCACCATGGCATCAGTAGGTTAGGTAGTTGGTAGTGGGTAGGTAGGTAGTTGGTAGTAGGTAGGTAGGTAGTTGGTAGTAGGTAGGTGTAGTAGGTACCGTACCTGGTAAGACTTGGTAAAAGAGAACAGCAGACAGTCCTCCCTAATACCTGCATACCTCTTGCCACTATTTTACCCATCACCATGGCATCAGTAGGTTAGGTAGTTGGTAGTAGGTAGGTAGGTAGTTGGTAGTAGGTAGGTGTAGTAGGTACCATACATGGTAAGACTTGGTAAAAGAGAAGAGCAGACAGTCCTCCCCAATACCTGCATACCTCTTGCCACTATTTTACCCATCACCATGGCATCAGTAGGTTAGGTAGTTGGTAGTAGGTAGGTAGGTAGTTGGTAGGTGTAGTAGGTACCGTACCTGGTAAGACTTGGTAAAAGAGAAGAGCAGACAGTCCTCCCCGATGGCAATACCTGCATACAATACAATAAATGTCACAAGAAGCTTAAGGAAGTAACTATACGATGTGCTAGCTTAAGGCCTATTTTTAACTGGGCTTAACATACGTTTTCACAGTAAGTGTGTAGTCTTCTAACTTCAGTCGCTGTCAGGCACCAGGGCTGGTTCTCTGACTCTCCGGGCATGGCAGCGTCGTCCACCAGAAGACGTTAGCTTGCAGTGATTAATTCGGTGAATTCCATCTCAACTTCGGATATTTCCGGCCGTGAAAAACTATCCGTATTTCTAAACTAAATATGTAAACCGCTTATACCGTATTTCTGGCCGTGAAAAACTATCCCGTACGGCCGCGAGATTTCTAAAAAATAATTCTTCGTCAATTTTAGAATATTTGACGCCGTTTTCACCGTCCGAAACGCGTAATAATAATTGGTTCTGGAGTTTGATGACGATTTTCGTTGAAGATAACGAGGTTGGTCTTTACGTATTTTAATTACTAATGAGAGGTTTCATTAGATTAGGAATCAAAGAACGACGGGTGAAACAAGCTCCGATTGAAAACTTTTTCGCAATTGTTTTATGCAAACTTCCGCATCCGGTCGATGGCGCCCATCATTGAGCGCTTTCATTTTAGAAATATTTTTGCAAATGCTCGACTCTCATTGGGTCCGGTGTTTGGTGACGCGTTTTGTTGAAGATAACCAGGCCCGTGCGGGCCGATGTTGGTCTTAAATTATTTTATTAATACATCGGAGGTGCATAAGATTGTGAATCAAACGACGACGGGTGAAAGAAACTCCTAATGAACGTTTTAAATTTGTTATGCATACTTCCGCCCATGCAAGATGGCTGCGCCAAAGGCGCTTCGGATTCTCGAGCCAAGGCATAATCAGGTTTTCAACATAATACGTACTCGTTTATTGACAACACCGGCTTCGCCGGCTACTAGTACCGACTGCAAAGCCGCAATGAGCCGGCGAAGCCAAAACCTCTTGCCACTATTTTACCCATCACCATGGCATCAGTAGGTTAGGTAGCTGGTAGTAGGTAGGTAGGTAGTTGGTAGTAGGTAGGTAGGTAGTTGGTAGTAGGTAGGTAGGTAGTTGGTAGTAGGCAGGTGTAGTAGGTACCGTACCTGGTAAGACTTGGTAAAAGAGAAGAGCAGACAGTCCTCCCCAATACCTGCATACCTCTTGCCACTATTTCACCCATCACCATGGCATCAGTAGGTTAGGTAGTTGGTAGTAGGTAGGTAGGTAGTTGGTAGTAGGTAGGTGTAGTAGGTACCGTACATGGTAAGACTTGGTAAAAGAGAAGAGCAGACAGTCCTCCCCAATACCTGCATACCTCTTGCCACTATTTTACCCATCACCATGGCATCAGTAGGTTAGGTAGTTGGTAGTAGGTAGGTAGGTAGTAGGTAGGTGTAGTAGGTACCGTACCTGGTAAGACTTGGTAAAAGAGAAGAGCAGACAGTCCTCCCCGATGGCAATACCTGCATACAATACAATAAATGTCACAAGAAGCTTAAGGAAGTAACTATACGATGTGCCAGCTTAAGGCCTATTTTTAACTGGGCTTAACATACGTTTTCACAGTAAGTGTGTCGTCTTCTAACTTCAGTCGCTGTCAGGCGCCAGGGCTGGTAGCCTGGTTCTCTGACTCTCCGGGCACGGCAGCTTCCACCATAAGACGTTAGCTTGCAGTGATTAATTCGGTGAATTCCATCTCAACTTCGGATATTTCCGGCCGTGAAAAACTATCCGTATTTCTAAACTAAATATGTAAACCGCTTATACCATATTTCTGGCCGTGAAAAACTATCCCGTACGGCCGCGAGATTTCTAAAAAATAATTCTTCTTCAATTTCAGAATATTTGACGCCGTTTTCACCGTCTGAAACGCGTCATAAAAATTGGTTCTTGTGTTTGATGACGATTTCCGTTGAAGATAACGAGGTTGGTCTTAACGTATTTTAATTACTAATAACAGGTATCATGAGATTGTGAATCAAAGAACGACCGGTGAAACAAAGTCCTATTGAACGTTTTCGCAATTGTTTTATGCAAACTTCCGCATCCGGTCGATGGCGCCCATCATTGAGGGCTTTCATTTTAGAAATATTTTTGCAAATGCTCGACTCTCATTGGGTCCGGTGTTTGGTGACGCGTTTTGTTGAAGATAACCAGGCCCGTGCGGGCCGATGTTGGTCTTAAATTATTTTATTAATACATCGGAGGTGCATAAGATTGTGAATCAAACGACGACGGGTGAAAGAAACTCCTAATGAACGTTTTAAATTTGTTATGCATACTTCCGCCCACGCAAGATGGCTGCGCCCACGGCGCTTCGGATTCTCGAGCCAAGGCATAATCAGGTTTTCAACATAATACGTACTCGTTTATTGACAACACCGGCTTCGCCGGCTACTAGTACCGACTGCAAAGCCGCAATGAGCCGGCGAAGCCAAAACCTCTTGCCACTATTTTACCCATCACCATGGCATCAGTAGGTTAGGTAGTTGGTAGTAGGTAGGTAGGTAGTTGGTAGTAGGTAGGTGTAGTAGGTACCGTACCTGGTAAGACTTGGTAAAAGAGAAGAGCAGCAGTCCTCCCCAATACCTGCATACCTCTTGCCACTATTTTACCCATCACCATGGCATCAGTAGGTTAGGTAGTTGGTAGTCGGTAGTAGGTAGGTAGGTAGTTGGTAGTAGGTAGGTGTAGTAGGTACCGTACCTGGTAAGACTTGGTAAAAGAGAAGAGTTATCACGAATTAGCTTGGGTACCCAAGACTTGGGTACATTTATGTCGTGGTTAAGCATAAACGTCGTCCTTCATGCCACATCTGATAGGTCGGTGTGGCGATGAAGAATGGAGGCGAAACATTGTTCCTCGTTTTGGCTTTGACCGAGTGACATGGCGGGCGTTTGGCAGAATCGAGTCGAAAAACACGTTGTTCAAGTGCTCGTACTTTTTCGCTGTGCAGTAAGCGAGTGACTTGATACGTTTCACAGTGCCCAAAGCAATGACGATTTAGCTTAGGAAATTTGAGCATATGATGAGAACTATTTCGAGCAGCATATGCTTACGTGTGATTCGGTTGTTTTGCACCAACCTCGTTCCCGGCGTCGCAGTGATTAATTCGGTGAAGAATTCCATCTCAACTTCGGATATTTCCGGCCGTGAAAAACTATCCATATTTCTAAACTAAATATGTAAACCGCTTATACCGTATTTCTGGCCGTGAAAAACTATCCCATACGGCCGCGAGATTTCTAAAAAATAATTCTTCGTCAATGTGAGAATATTTGACGCCGTTTTCACCGTCCGAAACGCGTAATAAGCTTGTAAAAAAATATTTTTTCAAATGCTCTAATCTCATTGGTTCTGGTCTTTGATGACGATTTTCGTTGAAGATAACGAGGTTGGTCTTAACGTATTTTAATTACGAATGAGAGGTTTCATTAGATTATGAATCAAAGAACGACGGGTGAAACAAAGTCCTATTGAACTTTTTCGCAGTTGTTTTATGCAAACTTCCGCATCCGGTCGATGGCGCCCATCATTGAGCGCTTTCATTTTAGAAATATTTTTGCAAATGCTCGACTCTCATTGGGTCCGGTGTTTGGTGACGCGTTTTGTTGAAGATAACCAGGCCCGTGCGGGCCGATGTTGGTCTTAAATTATTTTATTAATACATCGGAGGTGCATAAGATTGTGAATCAAACGACGACGGGTGAAAGAAACTCCTAATGAACGTTTTAAATTTGTTATGCATACTTCCGCCCACGCAAGATGGTTGCGCCCACGGCGCTTCGGATTCTCGAGCCAAGGCATAATCAGGTTTTCAACATAATACGTACTCGTTTATTGACAACACCGGCTTCGCCGGCTACTAGTACCGACTGCAAAGCCGCAATGAGCCGGCGAAGCCAAGGCCTCTTGCCACTATTTTACCCATCACAATGGCATCAGTAGGTTAGGTAGTTGGTAGTAGGTAGGTGTAGTAGGTACCGTACCTGGTAAGACTTGGTAAAAGAGAAGAGCAGACAGTCCTCCCCAATACCTGCATACAATAAATGTCACAAGAAGCTTAAGGAAGTTGTAAACTTTTGCATACGCATGATCATTTGACTGCTTGTAAACTTTTGCATATTCATGATCATTCGGCTGCTCGTAACCTTTTGCATACGCATGATCATTTGGCTGCTTGTAACCTTTTGCATACGCATGATCATTCGGCTGCTTGTAACCTTTTGCATACGCATGATCATTCGGCTGCGCGTAACCTTTTGCATACGCATGATCATTCGGCTGCTTGTAACCTTTTGCATACGCATGATCATTCGGCTGCTTGTAACCTTTTGCATACGCATGATCATTCGGCTGCTTGTAACCTTTTGCATACGCATGATCATTCGGCTGCTTGTAACCTTTTGCATACGCATGATCATTCGGCTGCGCATAACCTTTTGCATACGCATGATCATTCGGCTGCTTGTAACCTTTTGCATACGCATGATCATTCGGCTGCTTGTAACCTTTTGCATTCGCATGATCATTCGGCTGCTTGTAACCTTTTGCATACGCATGATCATTCGGCTGCTTGTAACCGTTTGCATCCGCATGATCATTCGGCTGCTTGTAACCTTTTGCATACGCATGATCATTCGGCTGCTTGTAACCTTTTGCATACGCATGATCATTCGGCTGCTTGTAACCTTTTGCATACGCATGATCATTCGGCTGCTCGTAACCTTTTGCATACGCATGATCATTCGGCTGCTCGTAACCTTTTGCATACGCATGATCATTCGGCTGCGCATAACCTTTTGCATACGCATGATCATTCGGCTGCTTGTAATCTTTTGCATACGCATGATCATTCGGCTGCTTGTAACCTTTTGTATACGCATGATCATTCGGCTGCTTGTAACCTTTTGCATACGCATGATCATTCGGCTGCTTGTAACCTTTTGCATACGCATGATCATTCGGCTGCTTGTAACCTTTTGCATACGCATGATCATTCGGCTGCACGTAACCTTTTGCATACGCATGATCATTCGCATGTAAGTGCCCAAAGCAATGACGATTTCGCTTAGGAAATTTGAGCATATGATGAGAACTATTTCGAGCAGTATATGGTTACGCGTGATTCGGTTGTTTTGCACCAACCTCGTTCCCGGCGTCGCAGACGTGTCGAGGGCGCTGGTAAGGTGTCCTGTGTCGAGGGCGCTGATTGGCTGATTCGGTTCTCCGACGGCCACGAGATTTCTAAAAAATAATTTTTCGTCAATGTGAGAATATTTGACGCCGTTTTCACCGTCCGAAACGCGTAATAATAGCCGTTTTTTCAAATGCTCGAATCTCATTGGTTCTGGTCTTTGATGACGATTTTCGTTGAAGATAACGAGGTTGGTCTTAACGTATTTTAATTACTAATGAGAGGTTTCATGAGATTATGAATCAAAGAACGACAGGTGAAACAAGCTCCTATTGAACTTTTTCGCAATTGTTTTATGCAAACTTCCGCATCCGGTCGATGGCTGTCTCCAGCACTCCATCCAGTGAGCGATTTCATTTTAGACATATTTTTGCAAATGCTCCACTCTCATTGGGTCCGGTGTTTGGTGACGCGTTTTGTTGAAGATAACCAGGCCCGTGCGGGGCGATGTTGGTCTTAAATTATTTTATTAATACATCTGAGGTGCATAAGATTGTGAATCAAACGACGACGGGTGAAAGAAACTCCTAATGAACGTTTTAAATTTGTCATGCATACTTCCGCCTCCGCAAGATGGCTGCGCCCACTGCGCTTCGGATTCTCGAGCCAAGGCATAATCAGGTTTTCAACATAATACGTACTCGTTTATTGACAACACCGGCTTCACCGGCTACTAGTACCGACTGCAAAGCCGCAATGAGCCGGCGAAGCCAAAACCTCTTGCCACTATTTTACCCATCACCATGGCATCAGGAGGTTAGGTAGCTGGTAGTAGGTAGGTAGGTAGTTGGTAGTAGGTAGGTAGGTAGTTGGTAGTAGGCAGGTGTAGTAGGTACCATACCTGGTAAGACTTGGTAAAAGAGAAGAGCAGACAGTCCTCCCCAATACCTGCATACCTCTTGCCACTATTTTACCCATCACCATGGCATCAGTAGGTTAGGTAGTTGGTCGTAGGTAGGTAGGTAGTTGGTAGTAGGTAGGTGTAGTAGGTACCGTACATGGTAAGACTTGGTAAAAGAGAAGAGCAGACAGTCCTCCCCAATACCTGCATACCTCTTGCCACTATTTTACCCATCACCATGGCATCAGTAGGTTAGGTAGTTGGTAGTAGGTAGGTAGGTAGTTGGTAGTAGGTAGTAGGTAGGTGTAGTAGGTAGGTGTAGTAGGTACCATACCTCGTAAAAGAGAAGAGCAGACAGTCCTCCCCGATGGCAATACCTGCATACAATACAATAAATGTCACAAGAAGCTTAAGGAAGTAACTATACGATGTGCTAGCTTGAGGCTTATTTTTAATTGGGCTTAACATACGTTTTCACAGTAAGTGTGTAGTCTTCTAACTTCAGTCGCTGTCAGGCGCCAGGGCTGGTTCTCTGACTCTCCAGGCACGGCAGCTTCGTCCACCAGAAGACGTTAGCTTGCAGTGATTAATTCGGTGAATTCCATCTCAACTTCGGATATTTCCGGCCGTGAAAAACTATCCGTATTTCTAAACTAAATATGTAAACCGCTTATACCATATTTCTGGCCGTGAAAAACTATCCCGTACGGCCGCGAGATTTCTAAAAAATAATTCTTCGTCAATTTTAGAATATTTGACGCCGTTTTCACCGTCCGAAACGCGTAATAATAATTGTTTCTGGTGTTTGATGACGATTTTCGTTGAAGATAACGAGGTTGGTCTTAACGTATTTTAATTACTAATTACAGGTTTCATGAAATTGTGAATCAAAGAACGACGGGTGAAACAAAGTCCTATTGAACGTTTTCGCAATTGTTTTATGCAAACTTCCGCATCCGGTCGATGGCGCCCATCATTGAGCGCTTTCATTTTAGAAATATTTTTGCAAATGCTCGACTCTCATTGGGTCCGGTGTTTGGTGACGCGTTTTGTTGAAGATAACCAGGCCCGTGCGGGCCGATGTTGGTCTTAAATTATTTTATTAATACATCGGAGGTGTAGAAGATTGTGAATCAAACGACGACGGGTGAAAGAAACTCGTAATGAACGTTTTAAATTTGTTATGCATACTTCCGCCCACGCAAGATGGCTGCGCCCACGGCGCTTCGGATTCTCGAGCCAAGGCATAATCAGGTTTTCAACATAATACGTACTCGTTTATTGACAACACCGGCTTCGCCGGCTACTAGTACTAGTACCGACTGCAAAGCCGCAATGAGCCGGCGAAGCCAAAGCCTCTTGCCACTATTTTACCCATCACTATGGTATCAGTAGGTTAGGTAGTTGGTAGTAGGTAGGTGTAGTAGGTACCGTACCTGGTAAGACTTGGTAAAAGAGAAGAGCAGACAGTCCTCCCCAATACCTGCATACCTCTTGCCACTATTTTACCCATCACCATGGTATCATTAGGTTAGGTAGTTGGTAGTAGGTAGGTAGGTAGTTGGTAGTAGGTAGGTGTAGTAGGTACCGTACCTGGTAAGACTTGGTAAAAGAGAAGAGTTATCACGAATTAGCTTGGGTACCCAAGACTTGGGTACATTTATGTCGTGGTTAAGCATAAACGTCGTCCTTCATGCCACATCTGATAGGTCGGTGTGGCGATGAAGAATGGAGGCGAAACATTGTTCCTCGTTTTGGCTTTGACCGAGTGACATGGCGGGCGTTTGGCAGAATCGAGTCGAAAAACACGTTGTTCAAGTGCTCGTACTTTTTCGCTGTGCAGTAAGCGAGTGCCTTGATACGTTTCACAGTGCCCAAAGCAATGACGATTTAGCTTAGGAAATTTGAGCATATGATGAGAACTATTTCGAGCAGCATATGCTTACGTGTGATTCGGTTGTTTTGCACCAACCTCGTTCCCGGCGTCGCAGTGATTAATTCGGTGAAGAATTCCATCTCAACTTCGGATATTTCCGGCCGTGAAAAACTATCCGTATTTCTAAACTAAATATGTAAACCGCTTATACCGTATTTCTGGCCGTGAAAAACTATCCCATACGGCCGCGAGATTTCTAAAAAATAATTCTTCGTCAATGTGAGAATATTTGACGCCGTTTTTACTGTCCGAAACGCGTAATAAGCTTGTAAAAAAAATTTTTTTCAAATGCTATAATCTCATTGGTTCTGGTCTTTGATGACGATTTTCGTTGAAGATAACGAGGTTGATCTTAACGTATTGTTATGAATTTGGTAATGCAACATCTAGAGCTAGGTAGATCTGAATAGGTAGGTATTCGGCTGTCGTGACAGGGACTCTACATGTAATAAGTTATTGATGTTCAGGCGGTTGTCGGGGTAAGATGTATGAGTGTGGATCTACCTGGAGATTCGAGTGTTAAATAGTGAGGGATTAAAGGTAACGCCCCTGTGAGTATCACCTAGTAATCAAACCTTTGTCCTTTATGGCACTGCAAACCACATAAACATTAGTTAGGTCCTTAGTGCAACATTAAATAATTCCCTTTCCCTGACATTGACTTCGTAATAAATGGGCACCACCAGGCCAAGAACACCGCCACAATACACCGCCACCGTTTACACCTCCAAGGCCTACAAACCTCGCCTGCGCACCTCAAAGGCCTACCAACCTCGCTGGCACGTGTTACACCAGGACCGCGGGGTCACGGACGGGAGATGTCAGGAGTCGCATGCCGCAGAGGGCGTGACCTGGGCGAGTTTGGAGGCTATGATTGGCTGAGGAGCGCGCCAATGTGACGTCATCGGCCACCAATATAGGCGACGGTCGGACGCCATTTCGGCAGTTCGAGTGGAGTCTAGAGTTGAGAGAGTTGAGTCGCAGAGTTCGTTGTTACAGTTCCGTACCAGAGTTCGTGGCAGTTGGCACAGGACACGGTTCGTTGCACAGTTCGTCGGAGTTGGCACAGGACACGGTTCGTTGAACATTCGTGACCACAGCTCGTTGCAGTTGGCAGTTGGCACTTGGTTTTGGTTGCTTCGTGCAGCCCTGCGGTGGACCGTTGGAGCAAAGGAGCTCGTGGTGTGTGTGGGCCGTTGGACCGACGAGGCCTGGTGGCGCTTGGAGGCGGACGCAGAGGGCCGTGGAACTTGGAGCGAGGTGTGCGATCGGGCCGAAAGGAGCGGTGTTGGACGGCAGCCACAAAGACGACGAAAGACCAGATAAGCCCGAATCCGCGTACATTTTGAACGACGTGACGTGTTCTTTTCGTAATTAATCTCCCTCGTTTTGTGTTTGGTATCAGTCGTGTGGGGACGTCCCGATTTAGTTATTAGTATTACCGGCGCGTGTTTTTTTTCACTGTTATTACTTTTCAATAATAAATCCTTATATTATTTTCTGTACATATTTGAACGCAGTTTCCTGGGTGTTTCATTTTAATAGATAAGGCTGTGGAGCTCGTTGCGTCTGGCCTCCCGCGCGTTTAACTTTGTGTTGAGCTTGAATCCGCCATTGAGTTTTCGCCTCGGGAGTGTAAAGTCTCGCAATCGGTCATCCGTGTTACCCTACGGTGTTCACCAAGGGTAGTCACGCGACAAGTGGTGTCAGGAGTGGGATTTGAACCCGTCGGACAAATTTTTTTGTCCGCGGCGAGACATCGACACGGTCGGACAAATTTTTTTGTCCGCGGGGAGACATCGACACGGTCGGGCGTACATTGCGCCCGACGTTCGAACGCAAAATTTTTATAGTCGAGGCGGAGAAATTTAATAATCAATCGGGCAAACGGAGCGCGATATCGTGTCTTCGTCAAATTTAAATTGTTTCAGGAATTATTAAAATAAATACGCGCGCGGGAAACAATCTTCCGGAAAGCGGATGTCGGAAATTGATGAGATGGAAGTACGCAGCGAGGCCTCCGTCAGCGTCGGGAGTGAGCCGGAAATAGGGGAATTTGATGCAGAGGTGAGCCTTGGAGCTTCCCTCGTCCCGAGCACCAACTTATGCCCCTCCCCTACCGGGGAGTCGGGAACAAATGGGACGGCCCCGAGAGACTACCAGGCTATAATGAAATTTTTTAAGGAATTCATGGATGCTCAGATGGAGCAGATGAACCGAATGATTAACAAAATGGAAGGACGAACGAATGGTGCTGTGGGGGCACAGGAGAAGCCAAAGGTGGCAAAAATTGAATCGGAACAGGGGAAAGCTAAATTGGGAATGGGAGAGAGTACGGCCCATGCAGATGTGCACGGGGCTCAGGAGCCGGGAATGGCAAAATTGGGAATTGCACAGGGAATGGCAATTGAAGTAAATGGGGAGACCGCAGGTCCACAGGTAGAGGGGGAATGCCTGCAGGTAAACGTGGAGAGTCCACAGGTGAGCGGGGAAGGAAATTTGGAATGTGAGAGTTGTAATGGGGAATGTTTCCCACATTCTGGCCTGGTTGTTTATCGGGACCGTGTGGATGTCACAACACCCCAACCGGGGGATGAATTTGAAATTGTGCAGCACCAGGGCGGTGGTGCGGAGCAAGAGGGGGTAGAGTTTTTGGGGGTCCATGCGATAGAGCCGGACCGGGTATTTATTGGGGATATTGATCAAAGCCTGGCGGGGCCAGGAATGATTTGTAATGATGAGGATGATTTGATCCAGCGGCTGGAGACCTGTGACAGTCCCATGGAGGTAGAGCTTGTTCAGGCCCAAAGGAGCCTGGGAGATGAGGTGAGTTGGTCCGAGGAGGTGGTTGGAATGACCGAGGGGACGCTCACTGTACACTGCTATTTGGAAACAGAGGCTCCAAAATTGGACAACCAGTTGGGGGAGTGTGTTGGCTCCGGGCTGGATTTGGATCTTGGAGGATCGGGAGATAGAGCTTCTGGAGATTTGGTCCCTGTAGGGAATTTGGATCAACTGCAGGGAGGGGCAGAACAACCGGTGGTAGAGGTTGTTCCCTGCAGCTGCGGAATGGCAGTGGGAATAAAAATTTGTAAAATAAAATTTAAAATAAAATTACAATGGGAACTTGATTTGGAGCAGCCATGGTTGGGATTGGTCCCCGGGCTGCGGGATTTGGACATGGAGAGGTCATGGGTGATGGCCTCGGGCAAAAGTTGCCCCTTTCAAAATTTGGGTATGCCGGCCAGTTGGGGGGCTGTGATGGCGAGATTTGGACGTGGGGTCCAGCCTTGGGTGTCGAGGTACGACCTGGGTCCCACGGGGGGTCTGGTGGAGTGTGGCGTCCCTTGTCCGTCGGGGCGCCGTCCGAGCTGGTGGCTCGGGCCGGCAGGGTCACCGGACCCTGGTGGGGGTTAAGACCTCCAGGGAGGTCCGAGGTGGTTTCTCAAGCCTGGGATGGCAAATATTGAGGACCACTGGGGGGAGGTGTTGTGGGTCGCGCTTTGGTGGTGGCACCGCAGATGGCCAGCTTGGGCCTGATGTAGTGATCACCCGGGCATGCGACCTGACACCCTCTCCCTGAGACTTTGGGACAACTGGCATGTGATGACCTGCCATGCCGTGTTGGTCGATGGACGCGGGTCAAACCGAATGGACAGGGATGGAGATAGCCTGCCGGACAACCATTGGGGCATCTGTGGAACGTGATGGTGTGAGTGACCTTCCACAGATGCTCCGTTATGATTTATGGACTCTCGGGTTGGGAAGAGAGCCATGGGGATGTGAATCGGGAGATGTGTAACGCGCCGAGCATATGGGCCATGCTCGGCTGGCATGTGTATGGCAAAGCATCCTTCTTTGGTGAGGTGAGTGAAATGTGACAAATGGTTGGCATGGGTAATCTGTGGGTTAGATGGAAATTTAAGGGTGGATTTTGAAATGCCATGGTGGACACTGTACAGTGACGCCATTATTGATCCAGGTGTGTAGACCAAAGTGTTGGAGGCTGTGATGAAATTAATAGGGTAGCAAGACACAGCTTTCAACTGGTTGCGGGGGCAACTGTGCTGATATTTGGGACGCGGGATGATGGGGATGTAGTTGTGTAGCCTGAGGGTCAACGTGGTGCTGTGCGTGTCCGAGGTGTGTGGACCATGTCTTCTGGGTGGGTCTCCTGGTGGAGCATGGCTGTTGACTGGACCTTGGTGTGGTCAAGTGTGGGTGAGCACTGGGGGGGGCTGCAGTTCTGTAGTCGGACTGGGGGATGATGGGGAGGTGCAGGGGACGTGGCTGTAGGGATGCCACGCACTGCGACCGTGCCCCCCAGGGCCGAGGTTGTGTGTGCGGTAGTGTGTGTTGTGGCAGCAAGTGCTCACCACATTGGCCAGCTGGGGCTGCTGCAGCTGTGTTCCTCGCAGGGGGGCCGAAGGATGGATGGTGGGTCGCACCCTTATGGACACTCATGGGCCATGTTGGCGTTTTGACTGCTCACCTTGTCCCGGTGACCCTTGCACGGTAGAGGTGCAGAGCTGACGTGGCTGTAGGTAGTTGTGTAGCGATGATCACCGTTGGATGCGGATCCACATACCTGCCAGTGTAGTGGGGACAAAAGAGAAATTTGGAAGTATTTGGTAGGCCCAATGTGAAATTTTGGGAATTGTATGGGTGGATTGCACTTTGAACCTGACCAACCTGCAACTACCTGCACGTGAGGTGAGTGTTTAGAGGAGTACTGTCCCAGGCTTCAGGACTTGCTTTGGAAATTGGGGACATGTAAATTGGAGTTGGGAGGCGGGTGAGAGTGATGACATGGCCGGTGAGGGGATGGAATGGGAGCCACAGTGTCTTGTGGGTGGCGTATGTTTTTGTATTGTGGTTACGTGTTTTGATGTGGTCGTGAGAGTGGAACCTGGAGAGTGTGTGATGATTATTGGAGATAATGAGGGGCGATAATTGTGCTTTTTGGAAATGTGCTAATGGAAATGTGTAAGGATTCAATGATTCGAACTGTGAAGGGGGATTTCACATGTGGCAGGCCATGGCAAGCCTTGTAACACCTTTTACACCATCTATGAATTGTACTGAATTGTGCTGAGTTGTGTGGAGAATTGAATGGCAGTGGGGGAGGAAGTGTGTTTTGGGGACCATGGGTGGGGAAGGTGTGTGTGTCCGCAGGTACAGAGCAAGCTCTGAGGAGCGATGCCTGCGGGCCCCCCTCTGCGGCAATTACCCCTGGCAGCCGGTGGTAACTGGAAATTGGAGCTCGTCGGTGGAGGGTCTGGTTGGGCGCCGCGGGGTGAGGAAGTCCCCCGGTGACCCGTGTTGCTGCGCGAAAGCAGGAGGCAAAGGAGCCTGGTGTGTGTGGAGACCCTCACCGGCGAGGTAACGGCGGAAAGGGGCTGTTGGGCTGTCACGGGGCCAAGAGGTAAAGGGGGGGGGGCAATGAACTTGTAAGTCGGTTGACTTGTTTTTGGGACTGCGGGCACCACAGCCTGATGTGCCCCCCACCATCTTTTTGTGCGGTACCTCCCCGCTGCCTAGTTGAGGAATGCACACACACGTGAATGACATCAATGCCATGGTCCTGCAGGGGGTGTATTGGGAATAAGTGCTTTGTTGATTTTTGAAATGCCTTGATGACCTATGGAATGAGAATGAGTGGTTAAGGGGTCTGTGTAGCATGAATGTGGGCGAAATCCACCGAGCCGTGTCACTCACCTGTAACATCTGGACAGGGCCCGAGGAAATTTAGGGGGATGCATTGGGGATGGCCCCGCAGGTAAGGTGGAGTCTTGTGGCATCCACCGGGGGACGCGGTCTGTAGACCGGGGTATGTACAAAGGTTAGAGTTTTGAGTTTTGGAAAGATGGTTAAGTTTTGTGGTTAAGTTAGTGTTGTGTGTTGTTGTTTCCTCCCTCCACAGGAACAACGAAGAAGATGTACATACTTGCATGATGGTTAAGGGGTTCAGCATGTTAAGGAAGTGTAGGTAGGTAGTCCGACTCACTTCCCACAGCCCTTCCTGATTTATTTCATAGGTTAATTAAGTGTGTGACAGTAAGTGTTAAGGCTGGAATGGTAGCCCTGCGGTGAACCTTGCAGGAGCTACGGTTCCAGGGGGGGGGCTGTGTTATGAATTTGGTAATGCAACATCTAGAGCTAGGTAGATCTGAATAGGTAGGTATTCGGCTGTCGTGACAGGGACTCTACATGTAATAAGTTATTGATGTTCAGGCGGTTGTCGGGGTAAGATGTATGAGTGTGGATCTACCTGGAGATTCGAGTGTTAAATAGTGAGGGATTAAAGGTAACGCCCCTGTGAGTATCACCTAGTAATCAAACCTTTGTCCTTTATGGCACTGCAAACCACATAAACATTAGTTAGGTCCTTAGTGCAACATTAAATAATTCCCTTTCCCTGACATTGACTTCGTAATAAATGGGCACCACCAGGCCAAGAACACCGCCACAATACACCGCCACCGTTTACACCTCCAAGGCCTACAAACCTCGCCTGCGCACCTCAAAGGCCTACCAACCTCGCTGGCACGTGTTACACCAGGACCGCGGGGTCACGGACGGGAGATGTCAGGAGTCGCATGCCGCAGAGGGCGTGACCTGGGCGAGTTTGGAGGCTATGATTGGCTGAGGAGCGCGCCAATGTGACGTCATCGGCCACCAATATAGGCGACGGTCGGACGCCATTTCGGCAGTTCGAGTGGAGTCTAGAGTTGAGAGAGTTGAGTCGCAGAGTTCGTTGTTACAGTTCCGTACCAGAGTTCGTGGCAGTTGGCACAGGACACGGTTCGTTGCACAGTTCGTCGGAGTTGGCACAGGACACGGTTCGTTGAACATTCGTGACCACAGCTCGTTGCAGTTGGCAGTTGGCACTTGGTTTTGGTTGCTTCGTGCAGCCCTGCGGTGGACCGTTGGAGCAAAGGAGCTCGTGGTGTGTGTGGGCCGTTGGACCGACGAGGCCTGGTGGCGCTTGGAGGCGGACGCAGAGGGCCGTGGAACTTGGAGCGAGGTGTGCGATCGGGCCGAAAGGAGCGGTGTTGGACGGCAGCCACAAAGACGACGAAAGACCAGATAAGCCCGAATCCGCGTACATTTTGAACGACGTGACGTGTTCTTTTCGTAATTAATCTCCCTCGTTTTGTGTTTGGTATCAGTCGTGTGGGGACGTCCCGATTTAGTTATTAGTATTACCGGCGCGTGTTTTTTTTCACTGTTATTACTTTTCAATAATAAATCCTTATATTATTTTCTGTACATATTTGAACGCAGTTTCCTGGGTGTTTCATTTTAATAGATAAGGCTGTGGAGCTCGTTGCGTCTGGCCTCCCGCGCGTTTAACTTTGTGTTGAGCTTGAATCCGCCATTGAGTTTTCGCCTCGGGAGTGTAAAGTCTCGCAATCGGTCATCCGTGTTACCCTACGGTGTTCACCAAGGGTAGTCACGCGACAGTATTTTAATTACGAATGAGAGGTTTCATTAGATTATGAATCAAAGAACGACGGGTGAAACAAAGTCCTATTGAACTTTTTCGCAGTTGTTTTATGCAAACTTCCGCATCCGGTCGATGGCGCCCATCATTGAGCGCTTTCATTTTAGAAATATTTTTGCAAATGCTCGACTCTCATTGGGTCCGGTGTTTGGTGACGCGTTTTGTTGAAGATAACCTGGCCCGTGCGGGCCGATGTTGGTCTTAAATTATTTTATTAATACATCGGAGGTGCATAAGATTGTGAATCAAACGACGACGGGTGAAAGAAACTCCTAATGAACGTTTTAAATTTGTTATGCATACTTCCGCCCACGCAAGATGGTTGCGCCCACGGCGCTTCGGATTCTCGAGCCAAGGCATAATCAGGTTTTCAACATAATACGTACTCGTTTATTGACAACACCGGCTTCGCCGGCTACTAGTACTAGTAACGACTGCAAAGCCGCAATGAGCCGGCGAAGCCAAAGCCTCTTGCCACTATTTTACCCATCACTATGGTATCAGTAGGTTAGGTAGTTGGTAGTAGGTAGGTGTAGTAGGTACCGTACCTGGTAAGACTTGGTAAAAGAGAAGAGCAGACAGTCCTCCCCAATACCTGCATACCTCTTGCCACTATTTTACCCATCACCATGGTATCATTAGGTTAGGTAGTTGGTAGTAGGTAGGTAGGTAGTTGGTAGTAGGTAGATGTAGTAGGTACCGTACCTGGTAAGACTTGGTAAAAGAGAAGAGTTATCACGAATTAGCTTGGGTACCCAAGACTTGGGTACATTTATGTCGTGGTTAAGCATAAACGTCGTTCTTCATGCCACATCTGATAGGTCGGTGTGGCGATGAAGAATGGAGGCGAAACATTGTTCCTCGTTTTGGCTTTGACCGAGTGACATGGCGGGCGTTTTGCAGAATCGAGTCGAAAAACACGTTGTTCAAGTGCTCGTACTTTTTCGCTGTGCAGTAAGCGAGTGACTTGATACGTTTCACAGTGCCCAAAGCAATGACGATTTAGCTTAGGAAATTTGAGCATATGATGAGAACTATTTCGAGTAGCATATGCTTACGTGTGATTCGGTTGTTTTGCACCAACTTCGTTCCCGGCGTCGCAGTGATTCCCGTCGCAGTTCCCGGCGTCGCAGTGATTAATTCGGTGAAGAATTCCGTGTCAACTTCGGATATTTCCTGCCGTGAAAAACTCTCCGTATTTCTAAACTAAATATGTAAACCGCTTATACCGTATTTCTGGCCGTGAAAAACTATCCCGTACGCCGTGAGATTTCTAAAAAATAATTTTTCGTCAATGTGAGAATATTTGACGCCGTTTTCACCGTCCGAAACGCGTAATAAGCTTGTAAAAAAATATTTTTTCAAATGCTCGAATCTCATTGGTTCTGGTCTTTGATGACGATTTTCGTTGAAGATAACGAGGTTGGTCTTAACGTATTTTAATTACTAATGAGAGGTTTCATTAGATTATTAATCAAAGAACGACGGGTGAAACAAAGTCCTATTGAACTTTTTCGCAATTGTTTTATGCAAACTTCCGCATCCGGTCGATGGCGCCCATCATTGAGCGCTTTCATTTTAGAAATATTTTTGCAAATGCTCGACTCTCATTGGGTCCGGTGTTTGGTGACGCGTTTTGTTGAAGATAACCAGGCCCGTGCGGGCCGATGTTGGTCTTAAATTATTTTATTAATACATCGGAGGTGCATAAGATTGTGAATCAAACGACGACGGGTGAAAAACTCCTAATGAACGTTTTAAATTTGTTATGCATACTTCCGCATCCGCAAGATGGCGGCCTCCACTGCGCTTCGGATTCTCGAGCCAAGGCATAATCAGGTTTTCAACATAATACGTACTCGTTTATTGACAACACCGGCTTCGCCGGCTATTAACAAACGGACTGATAATGGAGACGAGGAGAATTTGCAGTGTTTCAGCAGCTTCAAGTTCAACATGGAGCACACACACAAATGTGCATGTTTCATTTACCATTCATTTTAGGGGAACTCAAATGGTTCGTGTCATGTTAAAGCTTCACGTGATGGTCGATCTGGCGATGACGTCACGGATGACACATTTTTGCAGATCACAGTCGCCTCAAAATTTGGCACATCTACCTGGTCATGGATGTGGGATATCTGATTGATAGGTCGGTTGATTGATTGATTGATAGGTAGGTCGAGATCGATGTTAGACAAGGTATCAATTTTAAATATACTTGTGAGTGGAAGTTTGGATACGAGACGTCGGTTTTAGTTCGGTACGAAGAGATGAGATATTTAATGGATTTATTACTTGCAAAATCGAAGATTTTTCATGTTTTTTGGTCGGTTCCGTTTGTGTGTCTGTCTGTTTGTGTGTTTGTCTGTTTGTCTGTTTGTTTGTCACCGGCCGACAGGTCACAATTTTCAACCGATCTTCACGAAACTCCACCAAATGGTAGAGTTGGTCAAAAGCAAGAAGCCTATTGTTTTTGGGGTCAATAGGTCAAAAGGTCAACATAGGCCAAAGGTCACCAACATAGACCAAATTTCTAAAATCCTCAATTTTCATCCGATTGACTTGAAATTTGAAGAGGACTTGCATATCTGGTCACTGAATTCAACCACCAAGTATTTTTGAGGTCAATGTAGGCCAAAAGGTCAACATAGGCCAAGTTTCTAAAATGCTCAATTTTCATCCGATTGACTTGAAATTTGAAGAGGCCTTGCATATCTGGTCACTGAATCAACCATCAAGTATATTTGAGGTCAACATAGGCCAAAAGGTCAACACAAGCCAAAAGGTCAACATCGGCCGAATTTCTAAAATACTCAATTTTTACCCGATTGACTTGAAATTTGAAGAGGACTTGCATATCTGGTCACTGAATTCAACCACCAAGTGTATTCGAGGTCAACATAGGCCAAAAGGTCAACATAGACCAAATTTCTAAAATCCTCAATTTTCATCTGATTGACTTGAAATTTGAAGAGGACTTGCATATCTGGTCACTGAATTCAACCACCAAGTATTTTTGAGGTCAACGTAGGCCAAAAGGTCAATATAGGCCAAGTTTCTAAAATGCTCAATTTTCATCCGATTGACTTGAAATTTGAAGAGGACTTGCATATCTGGTCACTGAATTCAACCATCAAGTATATTTGAGGTCAACATAGGCCAAAAGGTAAAGATAGGCCAAAAGGTCAACATAGGCCAAATTTCTAAAATCCTCAATTTTCACCCGATTGACTTGAAATTTGAAGAGGACTTGCATATCTGGTCACTGAATTCAACCACCAAGTGTATTTGAGGTCAACATAGGCCAAAAGGTCAACATAGACCAAATTTCTAAAATCCTCAATTTTCATCCGATTGACTTGATATTTGAAGAGGACTTGCATATTTGGTCACTGAATTCAACCACCAAGTATTTTTGAGGTCAACATAGGCCAAAAGGTCAAC
>NC_136269.1:106039909-106114909 GCF_964187855.1 Myxine glutinosa | reverse complement strand
ATTCAAGCCCAGGATCCTAGGATCCCAAGCCGGCACCCTAACCGCTAAGCCAACACCAGGCTATAATAACCAAATTGCTATATTTAAGTGTATTTGGTTAGATCGCATTACTATTTACGGACTTGCAGTTCAGCAGTTCAAATGTAGTTATTTCTTCTTCAGTGCTGTGCACGAGGCATACCTTGGAATGTGAAGCTGTCTGTCTTCCTTCCTTGTATTTGCTTGCCTTGTGGATTTTAAATATGTCATTCCTTCTTTAGCATATTCAAATAATGGAATGGTGCTTCTGGTGATGGGGTGAATCATCTTTACTTTGCTGACATATTCGAACCCTTTTGCAGAGTTTGGATGGGATTTGGTCCAATAAAATGGTTGTAAAAAGTAATAAATGCAATGCAGTTGTATGGCGTTTGAGTGCCGACAGTGGAATTTCTTTAAAGAGCGCGTGAAATCCAGCATAGTCTGCAAAACATGCCTTCAGCTAAAAATACCAGTGTATGCTCATTCATCGTCCAAACAGGTCCTCACACATGCACTGCGATTTCATCGTTAATGAAAAAGACAATCAAGGGTCACTTCTGAATAAGTCACTGAAAAATGTCATTTGTCACCATTTGCCGAGGAGAACCTTTTACGTTGCAATAAATTAAACCCTTTCATCCTTAAGTTAACTATGGCAGTTGCTTTGACCCACAAAAAAGAGTATTCTGGTTTCCTCACCAACTGTTTTTATCTTTTTTTCATCTAATGCTGATTGTACAATATGCACACACACACACACACACACACACACACACACACACACACACACACACACACACACACACACACACACACACACACACATATATATATATATATATATATATATATATATATATATATATATATATGTATATTGTTATGGGTTTCGGGTCTACTAAAATGGGGGTCCTCGGTTCCCCTCAGACTTACTGAGCACGAATAACTCCATGTCACGGTTGGTGGCTAGGCAACCACAAATGCCAATTGGTCAACCACATGGTCCAGTGCCCTCAGTCTTAATTGCCATTTAACTGGAGGTCACATGGTCTCCGAAACAGGGGGAACACGCTCGGTTATGCACTAAGCTTGTCTTGATGATATCTTAATTGAGGTGGCTCAGCAACCTCGAGGGCATACTGGACTTGGATGAGAGCCAATCAATTTGGGAGTTATAACTTCCCAGAATAACCCAGGTGAAGACAGTGCTGGACCAATGGAGGAAAGGACAGACACAAGCCGATTGATAGAGAACCCTAACCGACCAGGTGAATGGAAGGAAAATAGTCACGTGAAAAAGTAAGTACACCCCATGTAAAGTTTTGACTTTTTCAACATATTTCAACATACAGCTATTTGATCTTCATTTCAACAATATTGATAGATAAAGGTGATATAATATAACAAATATCATGAAACATTTACATTTTGTAGTCCATTGTATAATTTAAATAAACATAAATGCAAATTTCGCATGTGGAAAAAGTAAGTACACCCCTACATTTATCACTACCTCAAACACCTAAAATTAAAATCAGGTGCACCAGCTCAGGTGCAAATGATCAGAACATCCTTAGAGAGGATCTTGGAGGAACCTGTCTTATTTAAACCTCAGACATTTAGTTTGGTTTGCTCTTTGTTGTTGAAGTGTGCGGCGTCACCATGCCTAGATCAAAACAGCTCTCTGAGGCCTTCAGAAAGAAGGTTATAGATGCCTACGAGTCTGGGAAGGGATTTAAAAAGATCTCCAAACAATGTGAAATCAATCATTCGACTGTTCGGAAGATCATCTACAAGTGGAGAAGATTCCAAACAACTGCCAACTTGTTCAGGCCAGGCCGCTCCAGCAAGTTCAGCCCGAGAGCAGACCGCAAGATCGTGAAAGAAGTCTCGAAGAACCTCAGAATGTCATCACGGGACCTACAGGTAGCTCTTGCCACTGTTGATGTCAAAGTGCACGAGTCTACGATTAGAAAGAGGCTGCACACATGTGATCTACATGGGAGCTGTGCCAGGAAGAAACCTTTGCTGTCCAGAAAGAACATCAGGGCAAGACTAAAGTTTGCCAATGAACACCTAGGCAAAGACCAGCACTTCTGGAACAATGTGCTCTGGACAGATGAGTCAAAGGTAGAGCTATTTGGCCACAGTACCAGAAGACATGTTTGGCAAAAACCAAAGACAGAAATTGACCACAATAACCTGATACCAACTGTAAAGCATGGTGGTGGAAATATTATGGTTTGGGGCAGCTTTGCTGCATCAGGGCCTGGGCAGCTCACCATCATAGAATCCACTATGAATTCTTCATTGTACCAGAGGGTGCTTGAGGATAATGTGAGGCCATCTGTCGCAAAGTTGAAGCTCAACCGAAGGTGGACCTTGCAACATGACAATGACCCTAAACATACCAGTAAATCCACCAAGGAATGGCTGAAAAGAAATAAATGGAGGGTTCTGGAATGGCCAAGTCAATGCCCGGATCTAAATCTCATCGAGATGTTGTGGGTGATTTGAAACGAGCTGTGAATGCAAGAAACCCCTCAAACATCGCACAGCTGAAAGAATTCTGCATGGAGGAGTGGGCAAAAATTTATTGCAGTCGATGTCAGAGACTGGTAGACAGTTAAAGAAACGCCTACTTGAGGTTGTTTCTGCCAAAGGGGGCAATACCACCTATTAGAGCCAAGGGTGTACTTACTTTTTCCACATGCGAAATTTGCATTTATGTTTATTTAAATTATACAATGGACTACAAAATGTAAATGTTTCATGATATTTGTTATATTATATCACCTTTATCGATCAATATCGTTGAAATGAAGATGAAATGGCTGTATGTTGAAATATGTTGAAAAAGTCAAAACTTTACATGGGGTGTACTTACTTTTTCTCGATATATCTATATATATCTATATATATATATCTGTGCAGTGTCTGTCTTGTGTTGTCTTGTCTTGCCACTGAACTACTCCCTCAAACTTTTGTGAAATCGTACCAAACTTCTGGTATGCACATATCTATCCCGTCGGTATGTCCTAAGGGTATTTTTTATAAAAAAATTCCAATATATATATTTTTTTGGGGAATTTTTTTAAAAAAAACTTAAGTTTTCAACTTCAATTGTTTATAAAATGTAATATCACGTATATTACAAATACATTTGTGCAAAATAATTGTTTGAATTATGATTGGTGTAAACCATGACACAACCACAACTCAGGTCCAGTCATTTATCTATATATCTCCACATCTGGGCAGTGTCTGTGTTGTCACTTAACTACTCCCTCAAACTTTTGTTTCCGTGGTTGTGAAGTGTTTTTAATAACGAGGTGGTGGTTTTGAATCACGTGGTGGTGCGGTATTTTGAATTATAATGGTGGTGAGGTGTTTTTAAATGACGTGGTGGTGAGGTATTTATAATTACATGGTGGTGAGGTGTTTCGAATTACTTTGTGGTGAGGTGTTTTGAATTACTTGGTGGTGAGGTGTTTTAAATTACGTGGTGGTGAGGTTTTGAAATACGTGGTGGTGAGGTGTTTTTAAATGACGTGGTGGTGAGGTGCTTTTAAATCACGTGGTGGTGAGGTGCTTTTAAATCACGTGGTGGTGAGGTATTTATAATTACATGGTGGTGAGGTGTTTCGAATTACTTTGTGGTGAGGTGTTTTGAATTACTTGGTGGTGAGGTGTTTTAAATTACGTGGTGGTGAGGTTTTGAAATACGTGGTGGTGAGGTGTTTTTAATTTCGTGGTGGTGAGGTGTTTTTAATTTTGTGGTGGTGAGGTGTTTTTAATTTCGTGGTGGTGAGGTGTTTTTAATTTCGTGGTGGTGAGGTGTTTTTAATTTCGTGGCTGTGATGTGTTTTGAATTTCGTGGTGGTGAGGTGTTTTGAATTTCGTGGTCGTGAGGTGTAATCGTCCTAAACTTCCAGTGTGCACCTACCCCTCCCGGATGTATGTGCTGAGGGGTTCTTTTTTTAATTGTTTTTTTTTTCAACCTCAATCTTCAACCTAAATTGCCTATAAAAATGTAATATCACAAACACGACAAATAAATTTGTGCAAAATAATTGTTTGTATTATGATTGGTGTAAATCATGACAACACAGCAACTCAGGTACAGTCATTATCCTCAGCTAAAACAAGCCTGTTCCTCTGTAATGACGCGTGGTGAGGCGAGCCTATTGAGCGGAGTCAAGCTAGTATATATATGGCTAATTCCATATTTGTGGGGTCCAACATGTGACATTAGGTCCAAAATTTCAAATCGATTAAATATGCAGAAACGTGATTTAGTTATAGTAAAATACTTATATTTTCAGAAATTTGAAAAACTATTCCACACACAACGCTCTCTATTGAGGAGAAAATCATTTGAATGGTCATGGGTCAGGCTTAATATATTAACTACATATTACCTTATCATAATAACCATATTAACCACTGCCCTTTGTCTTTCAATAATCAATTTCAATTTGTAACCCAGCCGCGAAGGCCGGCTTCTGGATTATCAAGACACTCACAGCGTAAACACGGGACATGACAATCTTCGCTTCCCTCTGGTTTTTGCTGTGCAGTGTACACGTTGAGAATCTATCAATATCAATGAAAATTCGGCAAATAATTAATCAAATCGAGAACTTGCACTCAAATTTCAGTCAGCCATGTCATCACAAACGTAGGTTTGCCAGGCTTTACAAAACCTGGGCTGAGTAGCTTGCGATGGTTACAGCCACAGTGCCCACCACAGCGTAAATTGGTATTCCAACTAGCACTACGTATAAGGGGAACTACACGAAGGAAAATTTCGCTACCCACGCGCGCTGCCAATTTTGCCCCGTCATCTGCACCGTTCGAAAACAACAACATTTGGGAATTCTACACGGGGTAGTTTCATGAAACTCGGAGCTTGTCTGATGTGATAGTTTTATATGGGAAAATTCACAACGTAAAAAATGTCGGGGGACGCGATTTCCAACCTCTTCACGAGTGTTCGTAATTTCTTCTTCAACATGCCAAATGTTATCCAAATGCTAAATCATCATTTTGTGGAATGATTAATCTCATGAATATATTTATAATTTCCCCCTCATGGCTACTTATTTTGAATTTGCACTTCATAGAAATGACTGTTTCATTTCATTTCCTACGTTAAACTGGGGGACACGAAGATTTACGTTGTGAGTCATCATTGTTAAACCAACTGCACACAAAATGATAAACACATGATACTATACAACTATACAAAAATTGTTGTTAATTTATTAATGTTTTTATTCGCAATGAAAAATACATGAATTCAAGAATAGCAGTGAAATTGCATTTCAAAATAATATATTTATACCGTAAGTCACAAAGAAAATGAAAAAATATATAGCGACACCAACACTTCTTTTAAGATTATGGTAAAATCTTAGTATTAATAATGCTTTTCCTTTTACACATCGGATTACACATCACTGCAGTGTGATGTGGCCCGTTCGAACAACGTTCGTGCACGCGATCGTTTATGCGAGACTGGTGTCCACTCTTGTAGTTGAGTACCCAGTCAGAGTGTGTGGGTTTGTGGTACACCTGAGTGCTCAAATGACCATCTGTTGCATGCTTGACACAAACATGCAAAAAGGCAATGGAGCCATCTTGTTTGAGTTCATGTGTGAACAGTATGGCAGGTATGATCCTATTAATGTGAGCTTGGAACCTGCCAAAGCTGTCATTCTTGATGATGGTGAACGTGTCATCAACATACCGAAGCCAAAGTTTGGGAATGTTTTTGCCTTGTAATACCTGTTGCTCAAAGTGTTGCATTACCTAGTCCGTGATTAGACCTGATATGGAAGAAATCATGGGTGTGCCTTGGTGTTGATGGTAAATTTGATCCCCAAAGCAGAAGTATGTTGAAGTGAAGCACAAGTCCAGCAGTAAAAGCAGCTGTGTTGGGCTGAGTCGGCTGTTTTCTGCCAGCTATTGGTCTGCTGTGATGGCGGCGTCTAAGATTCTCCTTGCTCGGTCAGTGGGGATGCATGTGAATAGGGCCGTGACATCAAAGGACACCATGACCTCGTCATCTTCGATGTGGACATCTTTGATGCGTAAGAGCAACTCCTCAGACTGTGTGAGGTGACTCCAACGCTAAATGCTTTAGGTGATGTAAAGCCCTTTAGTAAAGTAAAGCCCTTTAGCGAGTGTGTATGTGGGGTCATCTTTTAGGGCCACAATGGTTTGGAGTGGTACTCCGTCCTTGTGTACCTTGAATAGCCCATTAAACGTTGGTATTATGATGTCTATTGGCTGCATTGTCTTCCTCTTCTGTCAAGAGGCCCCTCACTCGAAGGTTGTCCAGCACCTTGTAAACCCTTCATCTAGGCCAGCGGTCGGGAACCTATGGCTCGCGAGCCATATATGGCTCTTCCGGTGACGGCATATAGTCCTTGAGCCAACCGGCCATATTTTGAAGTGAATGCTCCGGCGGGGGGAGTAATTCTCATTATGATTTTCCATTAGACCAATGTCTCAAGTGTCAGAAAAGGTGTGATGGACATCTGAGAACGGTAGCTTAGTGCCCGGATGGACGCCATCTTTGAAACCACCCAGCTCGAAAATGCCCATTTGGTGGGGTACATTGTTGCACGTGTATCTGGACTTCTATACTAGCTATCGATGTGCGGTTGACGACTAAATATACGTCCGATGTGTACCGTCTAAATAAAAAATAATATGAAGCATTTTGTTTTAGATTAATTATTATAAAAATCAATTATCGAAAAAAAATCATATATTTTTCAATATTTTATTATTAGACTTGTACTTTTTTTAGTGAAACAACACTGGTATGATTTTCCAAATTATGTATTGTGCTACACCGTTTATCTGTCTATAAAAATAACTCAAAAACTAAAACATATCATCCACCACGAGTTTACACAAAAAATATATGAAAAGGCATGCACTTTCCACAAACCGAAACTATGTCAGTTGGAATTTCCCGCCGATAATCAACCCACAGAACCCAGTGCCGAAAGTGACGTCAGTCTATTCTATATCTATATTCTATATTCTATATCTCAGTCTGAGATTTGTTGCGGTGACCTGATTAATTTCTGAGGGGGGGGGGGGGGGGGGGTGGGTGGCTTAAGAACTAAAAGTGAACATGTTAGATGGCGCCACATACAACTCTATTATAGAGTTGTATTGTGGCGCCATCTAACATGTTCACTGACTTGGATGAGTATGTCTATGTAAGCTGGCAAGCTTTTCGGATATCGGAGTAATCTAACGTCAGTCTTTTTGTTCTTTCAGCTGAGATGGCCGGTGTCGAGGCGAAACGGGCGAAGATTGAACCTGAGTCCGGAACGTGCATCCTGTGCAGCAAGAAGTCGCCACTCTCTGAACTAAGCAAGGCAGCGGGCAACAGTTCTTGGAAGACATTGTGTGACGCAGCCGCAGTTAGAAACTTTTATCCAATTCTAAAGCTAGTCCAAGAAGGCGCAGTTGAACTTCCTAATATTCCAATATTATACCATAGGGCTTGTAGATCAGACTTCACTCACAAAAACCACCTAGCTACTTTGACCAATGCAGCTAGAAGTTCTTCAGTTGATACTGGCGATGCGGTGCGACGGCGATCATCACGGGAAGAGACAGGATCAACTTCAACGGTCTACGATGATAAATGCATTTTTTGCCAGCGTGCTTCAAAATTCATAAAAGGCAGTCGTACCCGTGAAACAGTTGTCTTGGCTGTTGAACTTCGAGCAGATAAGACAATAAGAGATGCTGCGACAGCTCGCAATGATGAGAGAGTTTTGGCATTGACTACACGAGATATGGTTGCAGCTGAGGCTCACTACCACTTCTCCTGCTATAGAAACTACACACGGCCCCAAAAACCTCAAGTAGAAACTGACATTGAAGATAATATCGAGAAAAAAGAAATGATACGATGAATATTCAATTTCATTCGCACTGACTTGTTCTTGAACCCGAGGATTGTTCCAATAGTTGATGTTGCAACAGATATCCTGTCTTCAGATACATTTTCAGTTGATGTTCGTGACTCCATCAAGAAGAATCTGCAGCGCACATTACAAAGAGAGTTTGGAGAATCGCTCATCTTCTTCAATGTGAAACACCGTGTATACTTGATGCCCGATAATCTGACAAAGCGAGAGATTGCTGCAGAGTGCGTAAACCTGAAAGCAGAAGTGAAAGCATTTGAACGAACGGACGGTGAAAGTAACATTGTGCGTGCAGCTACTTCACTGCGACACCAGATCAAAGATGCTCATTACAATGAACGTTGGCCGCCTCAGCCAGCAGAACTCACTTCAGATTACGTGAAGATACCAGATTCTCTTCGTGTATTTCTGCATACTTTGATTTGCGGGAGTGGGGGTAGCTCTGCGCGTGCTGACACACTGGTATGGTCGATGGCTCAAGATATCATCAATGCTGTACACCGGGGTACCATCAGAACATCGAAGCATGTCCTACTTCCGTGGGTCATGAAAACGCTCACCGGTAATACAGAGGTCATCAGAATATTGAATCGACTCGGGCACGGATGTTCGTACACAGTTCTGGAAGAAATCGAGACAGCGCTATGCATAGACAAATTAGCAAGTGTGGAGAAAGATACAGTACCACTTCCGTCACATGTGCACCCTTCGGTCCCGACTGTATTAGCATTCGATAACATCGACAGGCTAGAGGAATCGCTGAGTGGTGGCGGAACATCGCATCGCGTCAACGGTATCATCGTCCAACCGAAGTCGCAGTCGTGTTTGCCGCCCCAACCTCCATCGGCAGTATCCAAAGCAGATAAGAAGCGATCTATCCCGTCATCCAGCGATTTAGTTCCAATATACAGCGGTGGGAAACGAGAGGGCCCACCTGCAATCAAGCCTGCAGATCTTTCTGACACTCTTGCAGGCGCAACATCCCTTGCGCAGCGCCGAAATCACGTATGGATTATGACTCGCATGCTGGAACCATGCGACCAGACAATCAGTTCGTGGACTGGTTTCAACATCATGACTAGAGATCGTGTTCAGGTGACGGAAGATGTAGTTGGCTACCTGCCGACTATAAACGCGCCTGCCACAGATATGGCAACAGTGCAAGAAATCCTCAGAGAAGCTCTGAACATCATGTCATCACTTCAGCTTGAGCGTATACCGGTGGTGCTAGACCAGGCACTATTTGCTAAGGCGACCGAAATAGCATGGAAAGATGTCGATCGATATGGAAGAATCGTGCTCATGATGGGGAACTTCCATACCATCTGTAACTTCATGTCGAGCATTGGGAAAATGTTTGGAGATGCAGGCCTTCGGGATGTAGCTGTTGAGTCAGGAGTAATCGCTGAAGAGTGAAGGTTCCATCAACAGGGTTCTGGAAGGCAAGCAATACAACCGTGCTGTGCGACTCCACAAGTTGATGTACGAGGCACTAATGCGCATCATTTGGAAGGGCTTCCAGGTGTGGATAGAAAGCAATCATCCTGACAAGGAACCCCAGATTCGAAGCACTGACCTCAAAATTCGCAGCATCAAGGAGGATGTTTGCCACGAGACTCTCGCTGCTGCTCTCGATGATGATTCATGTGTACAGAGCTTTGACATGTTCGCGAAATACCTACATTTTCTGCGAACCAAACATAGAGACCTGGCTCGCTTCTGGATGATGTATATTGATATGGTAGAGACCCTGCTGGGGTTGATTCGTGCGGATAGAGAAGGCGACTGGATGCTTCACTTGGCTTGTGTCAGAAGAGTGATCCCTTGGTGTTTCGCAATGAACAAGGTGAACTATGCTAGATATCTACCAGTGTACTATGCACAGATGACGCAACTCCACGAAACATGCCCCGAGTTGTACAGGCATTTCAATCAAGGCTACTTCTCCGTACAGCTTAGACCAGGGAATCCATTTGCCAGAATCGCTGTTGATCAGACAACAGAAGAAACAGTAAACAAAGATACGCAAACAGCTGGAGGAACACGAGGTTTTAGTCTTCGACAAGGGGCTGTGTCACGATACTATCTAACTGCAGAAAATCGGGCTACTGCACTGAGGCAACTACGAGAAACTATCCTTGTGAATGGCAGCGACACATCTCACGCCAAGCACCCTGACTTGTCTACTTCTCGCATCAAACGTGATGAGTCTGGCGTCACAGCTATCTGTGATCTACTGGAAAATGACTGGACCAATCCATTCGCCGATGATCCGTCATGTCTTCTCAGTATATCTTCCGGAGCGGCTGCGAGGGAGGACGTTTCTAATGACCTACTCAACACCCTGCAAAAGGGGGAAGCGGCGTATCAAAGCTTCCAGAAACGTCTTGAAGAGGGAACAGGCTTTCATGACACATTGAACAAGCTAAACTTGAAGACCTTTGGTAAGATCAAGCAGAAAGTTGTGAAGGGCACAAACAAGGAGATCGTCCTGAGAGCTGACAGACAACTGTTTGCCACCATGATACTCATCGCCAAGACAAGGAACCTCGACATGCAACTTGTCCTTTGTCACCCACTAGGGCCGTTACCATGGTCTTTGGCAAACGTTGATGGGGCAATGAAAAAAACGAACAAAGCTGCACTTGCGAAACACATGGAAGGTCTTGTGGAACCAGCCGAGAACGTTGACAAGCGAAGTGCAACAATAATTGATGCGATGGCTCTCATACAAAAGATGCATGGCGAGAACGACACGTTCGAAGAACTATCTGACCGCATCCTTGCTGCAGCGCTTCACGCTGGTCAAGGCAGTGAGCGCATCGATGTTGTCTTTGACACATACACAGAAGAATCCATCAAAGCAGCTGAGCGTGTGAACCGCGGTTCAAATGAAGGCATCAGTTTCAGCGAGATCAGACCCGCACACAAAATCATGAACTGGCGGCGTCTCCTTGCTTGCAGCCAGACAAAGGAGAAACTGGTTGTGTTTCTGGCGGAGTCGTGGAAACATGAAACAAATCGCGAAAAGCTAGGCAACAGAACACTGTATGTCACCTGTGGTGAAAAATGTCTGGTACTGACCCGCGATAGGTGGAAGTTGGTGCAAGCACTCGAATGTAGCCATGAGGAAGCAGACACGCGTATGTTTCTCCACGCAAAGCACGCCGCTACCCACTACAAGACGATCATCTTAGTGGCAGATGACACCGACGTTCTGATCATCAGTCTTCATCTCAGCAGAACCATCGATAGTCAGCTCTTCATCAGACGAGGAACAAAGGTTCGAGTCAGAATGATCGACGTTGGAAAGTTGGCTGCGGTATTGGGGTCTGGAGTTTGCAGTGCATTGCCAGGGCTTCATGCATGGAGCGGGTGTGACACTGTGAGTGCTCTGGCTAGCCAAGGAAAGATAAAGGCTTTGAAGCTTGTGCAAGCGAATGAGCTGTATCTTCAAGCATTCACAGATCTGGGATCTTCGTGGAATGTACCAACAGACGTCTTCAATAGCATTCAGGCCTTCACGTGTCAGCTGTACGCCAAGAACACGAAGATCGTCGGTGTTAATTCGCTCCGTTATCACATGTTCTGTGCAAAGAAGGGCCAGATCGAATCTGGACAATTGCCGCCTTGTGAAGACTCCTTGATGCAGCATACGCTTAGGGCCAACTATCAGGCGGCTATCTGGCGACGCAGCCTTGAAAACCTACCAGACGTCCCAACACCATCAGCAGGACATGGTTGGGAACTCGATGATGGCGGTTCGCTCACAATCCGATGGATGGCGGGTCTACCAGCTCCAGATGTCGTCTTGAATCTCATCTCATGCACATGCAGAAGGACGTGTCGACCGTCAGATTTCTCCTGCATACTGAATGGGTTGAAGTGCACTGTTGTGTGTAAGCTGCAGGGATGCTCCAACATGGTGCAGGATGATGCTATCGTGGCTCAGGATGCCAATGACTCTGATGGCGACTATGATGATTAACTTTGTGTGCACTGTATATTGTATAGCATATGTTGTTCTCTATTATAATGCAGGCCAAATTGCCTGAAAATCTTTATAGACAGATAAACGGTTTAGCAAAATGTATAATTTGGAAGATCATACCGGTGTTATTTGACTAAAACATGACATGTTCAATGATACCTCCGCTTGCTTATTAGGAATATACATCGTATGGTGTTAAAATCAGCTCCATACGTCTTTCCAAACTCTAGTAATGAATAATTAATATAATTGGCGGCCATTTTGAAATCCAAGATGGCCACCAAAGTGCAGATTTCCTATGTAACAATTTCCGCCTGCTTATTAGATATCGTATGGTGTTAAAATCCTCTCCGTACGACATTCCTAACTTGCGTTCTCGTCAGAATAGATAATGCCAGCGGCGGCCTAAGTCATTTTATGCCTCTTTACATTTATTTGTTGTAAACTCGTGGTGGATGATATGTTTTAGTTTTTGAGTTATTTTTATAGACAGATAAACGGTGTAGCACAATGCATAATTTGGAAAATCATACCAGTGTTGTTTCACTAAAAAAAGTACAAGTCTAATAATAAAATATTGAAAAATATATGATTTTTTTTCGATAATTGATTTTTATAATAATTAATCTAAAACAAAATGCTTCATATTATTTTTTATTTAGACGGTACACATCGGACGTATATTTAGTCATCAACCGCACATCGATAGCTAGTATAGAAGTCCAGATACACGTGCAACAATGTACCCCACCAAATGGGCATTTTCGAGCTGGGTGGTTTCAAAGATGGCGTCCATCCGGGCACTAAGCTACCGTTCTCAGATGTCCATCACACCTTTTCTGACACTTGAGACATTGGTCTAATGGAAAATCATAATGAGAATTACTCCCCCCGCCGGAGCATTACTTTTGGTCTGGCTCAAGGACTAATATGGCTCCCAGACAATTTTGAGTTGAAAAAAAAAAAATAAAAAATAAAAATCAGTTTGGAACTGATTTTAAAATACTTGTGATATTTCTTAATAATACTGTGTCATTTTAAAGTAAACAGAAATTAGTTTTGAAGATAAATTTCACGGGTCACGGGTCACCCGTGGGTCGGGTCGGGAACCAATGGCTCGCGAGCATGTCCGCGTCATTGTAAAGGTGAAGAAATCAATTTTATCAGATAGCCAACTAGTTTATCCGCTTCAACCCTTGTAACGGAAAAGATGGCGAAAAGAAAAAAAGACGATGATTACCGTGCATTCCAGGCTGCGTGGACAGAGGAATTTGCATTTGGTGAGAGAGCAGGATCTGCGGTATGTCTAATATGCAATGATAAAATTGCATCGATGAAACGGTCAAATATAAAGCGGCACTTCGATACGCACCATGCTTCATTTGCATCGAAATATCCAGCGGGGGACAGCAGGAAAAGGGCATGCGAGGAGCTACAGCGGAGAGTGCAGGTGAGTCAGCAGCAACTACGTGTGTGGACCAAGCAAGGTGACGGGAATTCCGCTAGCTTTGCGGGTGCTTTGGCAATAGTAAGGAATGGAAAGCCATTCACAGATGGCGAGTATGCCAAAACATTCATGCTTGATGTGGCCAATGAACTGTTTGATGACTTCCCAAATAAAGACAAGATAATCAAACGAATAAAAGACATGCCCCTGTCAGCAAGAACTGTGCACGATCGTAGCATCATGATGGCAAATCAAGTCGAGGAAACACAAATTAAGGACATAAACGCCGGGACATACTTTTCCCTCGCGTTAGATGAGTCAACAGACGTTAGCCATCTATCTCAGTGCAGTATAATTGCCAGGTATGCTGCAGGTGACACACTGCGTGAGGAAAGCTTGGCTGTTTTGCCAATGAAAGGGACAACAAGAGGAGAGGATTTATTCACGTCTTTCATGGAGTTTGCTAAAGAAAAAAAACTACCGATGGATAAACTTATTTCTGTCTGTACTGATGGTGCACCCTGTATGTTGGGGAAGAACAAAGGATTTGTAGCGCTTCTCCGTGAACATGAAAAGAGAGCCATCCTAAGTTTTCATTGCATCCTGCACCAGGAGGCGCTTTGCGCTCAGACGTGTGGCCAGGAGCTTGGTGAGGTGATGTCGCTGGTCATTCGAGTGGTCAACTTTATTGTTGCCCGAGCTTTAAATGATCGCCAGTTTAAAGCTCTGTTAGAAGAAGTTGGGAATCATTATCCCGGTCTGCTTTTACACAGCAACGTGCGTTGGTTGTCAAGGGGGAAGGTGCTCAGCCGTTTTGCAGCTTGCCTGAGTGAAATCCGGACTTTTCTTGAAATGAAAGGCGTCAAGCATCCTGAGCTAGACAACACTGACTGGCTCCTGCAGTTTCACTATCTCGTGGACATAACTGGCCATCTGAACCAGCTCAATGTGAAAATGCAAGGTATTGGAAATACAATCTCATCCCTTCAACAAGCAGTGTTTGCATTTGAAAGCAAGCTGTAAGTCTTTCTCAGGGACATTGAAACAGGTCGTCTTCTGCACTTTGAAAGACTGCAACAATTTAGAGATGCATGCTTAGCAAGTGACTCCACTCAACATCTGGATCTCCAGCAGCTAGCTGGCTTTACGTCCAATCTCCTGCAGTCATTCAAAGCACGTTTTGGAGAATTTCGTGCGCGCACTGGTCTTTTCAAGTTCATCACTCATCCACATGAATGTGCAGTGGACAAAATCGACCTGACATGCATCCCCGGGGTCTCTATCGGAGACTTTGAGCTGGAAGTTGTTGACCTGAAGGCATCAGACATGTGGATGAGTAAGTTCAAGTCACTTAATGGAGAGTTGGAAAGTCTTGCGCGACAGCGAGCAGAGCTGGCGAGGGAACACAAGTGGACAGAAATGAAAAATCTTCAACCTGAAGACCAGCTGATTCTTAAGACTTGGAACGAGCTTCCTGTGACATACCACACAATGCAGCGTGTGAGTATTGCCGTATTGACCATGTTTGGCTCTACATATGCATGTGAGCAGTCATTCTCGCATATGAGGAACATTAAGACCAACCTACGCTCACGTTTAACTGATGGAAGCCTCAACGCCTGCATGAAGCTCAACCTCACCACGTATGAACCAGACTACAAGGCCATCAGCAAAACCATGCAGCACCAGAAGTCGCATTAAAAGTAAGACATATTTAATTTATTATACGTTAAAAATACTATATGGCTCTCAATGAAATATATTTAGAAATATTTGGCTTTTATGGCTCTCCCAGTCAAAAAGGTTCCTGACCCCTGATCTAGGCTCTTCATGGGGTTCACCTTGATCGTGGTACGTGTTTTCATCATTCAGTAGTGTTAAAGATTTGTGATTGTAATCTGTCCGGTTCAAAATTACAATTGCCCGGCCTTTGTCTGCAGGTATGATGACGATGTCAGAGTCCTGGCAGAGGCTGCATAGGGCGATTTTTCTCTTTGGTGGTCATGTAATGATGTAGCTTGACATCGGCTAGCATGTTAGTGATGCGTGCACAGATCTGATCCTTGGCTCCATCATCCGTCCATCGCATGAAGATCGTGGGCTCCACAGCTGCCACGAATTTCCGCAGTTCCAGTGTCTGAAGTGTTGAAATTGAGTCCTCATTCAAGTGAACATCTCCGTTGGTGTAAGTGTTCTGTCTGAGTGATTATGTAGCCACGTCTTTTGTTGGGGTCCCTGAACGGCTTCGGTTGGTTCAGTTTGTTGTTCAAACGGGTGCGTATTTTGTACTTGTGCTGCTGCTCTGATCGTGTGATAGCCAACGCCAGCTGCGTGAACTTTTCGGTGTCGAGTTATTCAACACACTTGTGCACTTGCAGTTGACCGGTGCAACTCTAGCAGGGCAGAAATTTGACGTACTGACTTGTTGGAAAGGTTGCATCCTATGACGGTGCCACGTTGAAAGTCACTGAGCTCTTCAGTACGGCCCATTCTACTGATTTTATATATACCTGTCAGCATTGGGTGTGGCTGAAACAGCCGAATCCACTAATTAGAAGGGGTGTCCGTATACTTTTGGTCATGTAGTGTGTGTGTGTATATATATATATATATATATATATATATATATATATATATATATATATATATATATATATTACATATTGTTACATTTGTGGGGGTAGGGATACCTTAGTCCAAGTAGATTTGCATAAATTAGCATGCTCCATATGTCGCGATGAAGAAGAAGAACCACCATGTAATAAGTAGGGAATTTGTATTAGCCCGGATGTCGTGTGAGGTGTATCTTCATCCCCATTACGAGGAGTGGGGTATGTTATTTAGCTCAGGGATTATGGGTAATTCATCCCCTGTATGTCGTTACCTCTGTACTTTATTCCTATGTCCCTTTTGGCACCACACCATAGACACTAGCCAAAATCGGCCATTAAACAACCCTAATTAAATACACTAATATAAAAACCACCAGAAGCCAGGCATGAAGCACTGCCACTGACAACCCTGACTTTGTAAGCATGACAACCCTGACTTTGGAAGCACACGGGACAAAAGATCTGTGAGGTCACGTCCTGAGGAGCCGTGATTGGGTGGGGTTTTGATTGACAGGAAGGACTAGTAAGAAAGAACTCGCTGATAGGGTTGGGACGGAGACATGTTAAGATGACATCAGAGCCTGAGGAACAAAAGACTGTGTTCCCGACATTTTGTCCTTCTTCTCTTTGCTCTTATGCGTGGGGAGTTCAGAACGCTCTGACCGGCATTTTCCCGCCCTGGTGCCTTGTCGTTCTGGAGACGATAGCGAAGGGTAGTTGTTGCCGCTCTTGCCCCTTCTGATTTGGACGCCATCACGAGCGGCCATGTTGGGACATCTTGCTGGTGGTTGTGCAGAGGCACAGCCGCCGCCCGGGAACCACGGTTTTCCGTGCAGAGGACGGGTGGACGAGCACGGCCGAGTATATACTGTATATATATATATATATATATATATATATATATATGATAAAGGATGTCTTTCTCTCTCTCTCTCCTCTGTGTTTCATCAGCACAGTTATTTATTTTCATTTCTATGCAGCGCACATTGCTGCTTGTTTGCATCATTGCTGGGAGGTCGGCTATACCACTGATCCGCTGATGTTGTGTCCCCTGTCGGTTATAACAGGAATTTGGAATTCGTTCAGGGTGCCAGGAATATCTCCCCTACTCTTTGGGAAGGACACCGTGGGATATTTAATGTCCACAAACTAATGCTAGCCAATGCGACATCCAGTTTATCGTTTTTCCAAAGGATGGCGCACACATTGATTTATCGATCTGCATGCATAACATCTGGATGACATTTACTGCTAGGTCGAGATTCAAATCCAGGCTCAGCCGCTGAGGTGATTACATAGGCATTACTAACAATGTATTCCAATTTTGCATACAGCATCTAAATTAGTATGTACAGCTCAGCTAAAACGAGATTTTTTTCTCAAAGCATTTTTAATGCTGAATGGTGTCACAGCATTTGAATGGGTGGCAGTTCGGGCACACATTTAGTCATTGGATTGTTCTATGGACCTCCCGTCATATGAAATCCCATCCCATCCCAAACCATCGTATCACCCTTCCTTGACATATATATTAACTCATTAGAAATACATTTCGAAAAGAGTTTTGGAGGCAGATCTAGTAATTCTAGTTTTTCCCCCATTTCACTTGTGCATTACTTTCAGGAATAATCAGACATGTTTTGTGAAATGATAGGAAGTGCACTGTTGATGTTCATGGAACATACATGTATGGTCGGACGGAATATGTACTGTTTTTTGGGGGGTTTTTTTTAGTCCTCGAGGCCTTTCACTGCTCATTGCTGAGATTATAATTACTTTGCTTGGTAATGCATTGCTTTGTATCATAAAGTTTTTGTTGAGTCAGCAAATTAGAGGAACTTGACTACTTTATCTGTAAAAAAATTTTTTTAAAAATTAACGTATCGTTTTACATGCATGGATGTGCCTTGGGTTGGTTGACAAACGAGTTGGCACGTTTTTCTCCATTCCTTTTAAGCTCCAAATGTGCTGCACATGTGCTAGGCCTGAAAGGTCATTTGTAAGGTGAACCATGAAATTTTTTATTGACATTTGTGAATTTGTAAACGTTTTAAAGGCTCATTGAACTGAATGACTGTGTAAAGGACAAGAATGGCTTGACTGAGGTTTGGGTGATAGTTTAACTCTTGACTGTGCTTGGGAGGGTGAGAGGGCAAGGTGTAGGTGGGGGAAGAGCTGAGAAAGCAGAGGAAGGAAATGAGAAATGCTTGAATGAGTAAAGAGGAAGATTAGGTTTGCGAGTTAGTTTAGAGCATTGATAGATGTCTATTTGGGCGTTAAGTATCAGTTTGTATAATTGAGGTGATGTCATTGTCCAGACAATTGTTGAACAGGTCCAGGTGCAGGAGTAATTTGGAAATGTAGGGTCGGAGATGATTGTAATTATCGATTTAAACTTGTAAGTGAAGCAGTTCTCCACTGGAACCAAGCCAGATCTGTGACGGAATAACTCAGCCATCTGATTTGAATTCCAGTATTGTCTTTCCCACCTCCATTCACGACATGCGATATGGTTGCCCAATTGCAGCTGACAGTGTGCTGTTTGTGTTCCATAAATCTCTGAAACTTGCACGAAATTTAAGACACGTAGATGGTTTTCTTTGGGAATCGTGTGCTTGTTCTTTTTTATAGTCACTTATTTGCTGTGTTTTACAAAAATGCAAGATATCATGCAAAGACTGTATTTCCCATAGTTGTGCCGAAGTTTATCTTGTCAAAAGGCACTATGTTAACTTTCGATTTTACTTGCATCTTTTAAGTTGGTGTGGAGCTCAAAAGAAAAGTGAACAGACTAAGCTAATAGGCTGGGTTTATGAGAGGGTGATGTCCTAGACTCCTGATGATGATGATGATGATGATGATGAAGATGATGAAGACCACTCCTTTTTGCATCTCCAGATGCATATTGTTACGTATTACCTCCCCAAACCCCGTTACGGTGCACCTCAGAGTCTGGAGCGGGAACACGACAGAAAGATTTGTTATTTTGCGTGTTCTATTAAACCATGGTAAAACCACACCAATGCAATTGTAGAACAAAACAAGTAATTGTATTAAGAACTCTCACATACACAATAATAACACTCTTCAAGAAAGTACCATGAAAATATCACTTGCATCAAATGAACAATACATATGATGGTACAATCATTCCCCAATGCTCTCAAAGCAATGAACTCATGATACGCCAAACGTCAGTGGAATGTAACAATCCCCAAAGTCCGTGCATTAATCCTCACGCGGTGAAGGTCAAATCGTGCAGAATGGCAAAACAACAGGCAGGTATTGGCGTGGCTGTGGATGAGGAGTTACGAGGTGAGAGGTCGATATGGGAATTGAGCCGATATGTAAACCAACGGCAATCCCCACGGTGAGGTCGATATGGGAATCCCAATGACAAAACCAGATGCACCAAGCTAACCGCCTCTTCGTGGACAAAATGGCGTATCGGCCTGTAATGGAGGCACTTGCTCCCTCCAACAATAACTCACACTTGGTGATAAAACCCGAGATGCAGGTTGAATTGCTTTCGCAATATATGATGATGTCGCGGGCAATCCCTTTCCCGGGAAGCCTCAACTCCTTCGCGACCAATGTCAAAAAAGGCTGCTCGCAGCCTCGATGCAACTTTACGGCTGTATCTCCCTCTTGGCCGTCTCAGTCTTTGCCCAGTTCCTCCTCCTTCTCTTCTGGTTTCTTTGCTGTGTTTTCCTTTTTCCTTCTCAAACATTTATTTACCTTTTACTAAAGTCTTCTCCATTTCACACAAAAATCTTAACAATTATATTACCTGAAACTCAAAATCCTACAAGTATATAATAACAACAAAGGCGGAAGTGATGGATCCGTAACAATATGGCTGCCGAAGCAGTTTCTTGGCTATTGGGCACTATCTTGGACGGGTCGCCACTCTGACGCACGATACTCAAATGGCTCATTCTACCCAGTAAGCTGGTACTCATTTTGCCGACCTCGGAAGGATGACGGGCTGAGTCAACCCACCTGGTGTTAATTCAACGGTGGCACGACAGGAGCTTGAACTCAGGACCTTGCGATCTTAAGCCAGACACCTTAACCGTTTAGCCAACACCAGGCTACCTAGACTCCTAGGAGGGTGGAATTTTTTTTTCTGGTTCGTTCCTGTGTAACTGCATATTATTTTCCTGTGCAGTATATGGTAGGTTGTCAATGACAATAAAGGAAGTATTTTCAGCTACCCTTTACAACTGCAAATAACTTGATTGCTGCTCTCTCTCCAGAAATGTTTGCGGTTGCAGTAGTGGCTGCAGGAACATTTTTGTAAGGAAAGTCGGTCATGCAATTGTCCATTTGATATTCCCCAAGAGAACTGTGCTCTTTATGTTTCAATGTCCAAGCAGGCCCTCATGTGTTCCTCATGGGTGTGATGATGTAAATTTGCTGTGCCTGGACAGTATGTTTCTTCAAAAATCTTGCCTCGGCATGGTTACAGATGACTGTTCTTTACAAAGTGAACGTTTCCATTGCACCAGCCTTGAGTTTTTTTGTCCATTTTGTCTGTAGGCCAAATATCATCTCGGCATTCTTTTCTTCTATCTCTGATCAGTCACTCCCTGACAGTTTCATTGTCAGCATTGTTTCCCTGACAACATTGTGCTTGTTCTATAAAAACCTCGTGTTTATCATGCTTCATCGACTGAACTGTAAAACCTAATTAAGAACTACACGCTGAATGTGTTCCTCACATTGTGTCTTTTTTAAACTTTCAAAGTTTGCCCTTTTGGTCCACCCCATTCCCTCCCTATTTATTTCCTCTCCCCCTTATCTTTTTTTTTTTTTTTTACATCTGCCCTCTATCCTCGTCACGTTTTGTCTTCATCATGTTTGTGTGCGATGCTAATGTGGTTATTTGTGTGCAATTTTTTTTGACATCGCACTGTGACTGTTGCGTCTTTGGACATGAGGTATAGGTATCGTAGAAAGTGGATCGGAATACTCAGTGATTCAGGATGGGATACTCTGTGATGACACAAGCGATTGCTTTCTCAAGAACGTTTTCTCTGCACTTGGCTCAGTGTGTAAAAGCAGTTTCCAGAAGGGCTGTGATACTGTCGCATTGATAAGATTATCGTGACCTGATGTAGGCCTACATTAGTTGGTTTAATCACTGGGGAATGGTATTATTTTTTACCAAAGCCGTGTTGGCTCTCACAATATTCCACTAAAATCTGTCATGAGATGTTTGAGAAATATGACAAGAATGTCAACATATTTCCCGAGATATTTTAAGGGTGTTGTTGATTTGGGGAGGGGTGACTTCCCTCTGTATTGGCGTTGAGCTGCATGATTAAAGGGTGTTTTGTAATCAGAATGTGTATCATCATCCAACCTGGTGTTGGCTTAGGGGTTAGGATGCCGGCTTGGGATCCCGGTCAATCGCTGAATTAACGCCAGGGGGGTTGACTCAGCCTGTCATCCTTCCGAGGTCGGCTAATTGAGCACCAGTTCACTGTGTGTCACAAGAGGCGACTAACAGGGTTGGCGGCAGGAAGGGCATCTGGCCATAAAACATTGCTTCAAAAAGGGGACCAATGTGCCCGAAAAAGGCCAACCCCTGCTCTGCGGGGAAAAATGGCCTCTAAAGGTGGTTCTTTTTCTTTTATCCAACAGATTGATATTTCTTCCATACACTGTACATAGCTAATTTTTATTTGGGCATCGATGATTCCCCGGCCTGGTAATAATGAGTAGTTCTGCTTTGTGGCTTACATTGATCTCAGAGTATATTATTGCTTTTCTTCCTGTGGGTTGCTTGTCTTCCTGTCTGATTTAAGGAAAGGGTGTGGAGGTGGCACGCTGAAAGCGGATTGTTGCTGTTGGATTCCCCTGTGGTTTGTTGCATTCTCTATGGGTTGTCTTTGCCTGCTGTTTTACTGGACACTGCTTGTAGAGTATGATTTCTTTTTTAATGGAACTTTTTTGAGGTCATATAACTTGGTAAATCATTGTAGTTTGGAAATGACAAAGCTCTCAGAAGAATGTGTTGTACATGTGTAATGGATCAAGTATTAGGTGAAGAAATGGAAGAGCCGGAGTTTGTTTTCTTGGCTCTGATCACAAATACAGCCACCAGTCTAGGTTTTTTATATAATCGGCTTCAGGCTTGGTTGTGAAGCCTGGTGTTGGCTTAGCGGTTAGGGTGCTGGCTTGGGATCCTAGGATCCTGGGTTCGAATCCCGGTCGATCGCTGAATTAGCGCCAGGGGGGTTGACTCAGCCTGTCATCCTTCCGAGGTCGGCAAATTGAGTACCAGCTTGCTGGGATGAATGATCACGGTGTGTACCCTGATTTAGAATAGGTACACCGTATCCCCGCGCATCGTAAGAGGAGACCAAGGATTGGCGTCAGGAAGGGCATCCGGCCATAAAAACATTGCCTCAAACAGGGAACCATGATTGTCATGGGGCCCGCAAGGCTAACCCCTGCTCTAGCGGGGAAAATGGCCTTAAAACGATCATTCATATTCATTCATTGTAGCTGTGACCTTGACTGGGCCTCAAAACCCTGAAAATTTAGAACATGGAAGAAGAAAGAGGTATCCAGTGATGTTTTGTAGCATTGGTGGAGTTTATTGATGAGACAAAGCCATTGTTTTAAAATATTATTATTCAAAATTCAGACTCCTGGAAGATTGAGATGACAGGATGGTGAATACAACGTACCGACAGTGGAGCAGTGAGGCCATAGTTGGAAAAAGTAAGGGAAATAATGAACAGGAAAAGAGAGACGGGGAGAGGAAACACAGTAACCTGCAAGTAAGAGGGTTGTGGTAAGTAGGATTAATGAGGAGAAAAATGGTTGTTGGTATTGATGTGGATTACACAAGATGGTAGTCTGTTATCTGTTTGAATATCTGGAGGGAAGTGTGCAATGGAAAAAAGGAATGAAGAGTGGAGGTGGCCGGTAAGCCTGGATTTTCGAAGTTGAACCGGTAACGGGGTTACTGAAAAAATGTGTGCATGTCAGAGGAGTTGGGACGGTTGGAGCATGGAAACAGCAGAGGGAGATGTACCAGAGGAGAGGCGATTTAAACGCAATAACCTGTCTGGCATGTGCGAGCAAACAGGTCTTGTCTTGTGCTTAATCCTCATACTGGGAGATACCAACAATGTTGAGAGCTTGAGATGCCACTGAATCAAGGTGAGAAAGATGTGATGCTGGAGAGCCAGTCTAAAGGGAAGAACGCTGCCTGATTGAGCAATGGACTTGTATGAGAGGAGTAGTCTTTATTTTTGAAGGAATGACTTGGAGTATCAGTGGATGCCCAGTCTGTGGTTGGCTTTCGAGGCTTGCCTTGCTATACATGGCTGGTCAAGGAGAGTTTGATGGTGTTGATGAGGCCGAGAGGTTCAAGAGACTGATTGGTCATGGAACTGGATAGGTGGGTTCATTAGAGGATCCTTGGGGAGAGACAGTGTGAGACTACAAGATTTACCAGGATGTTTTATTTGAAAGACGAGCATGTAATTGATTTCAGATCAGCTGATATCCACCTCAGCTGATATCTGCCAATCTGAAGAATGGGATAACATGAAAATTTTTGTTCATTTGCAAAAGGTTAGAGAGGGTGTTTCGTCGGTTCATTGTAGACGTAGTTTATGTTGGCGAGGAATATGACTGGACTCAAGACATGCCATGGGTCAATCCAGCGTTGACATGGAGAGGATCCTGTTGAGAGCCACGGATTGGCTGCGAGAGTAGAGGAAGTTGTATACCATGTGTGGAGTTGGCCTTGGATGCCATAGGCAGAGAGTTTAGAGAACAAGGCGGGGTGCTCGAGATATGTCTAGAAAGGCAGCCTTGATCTCATGTCTGACATTGAGGGTCTCAATTCATTGTTGGGAGAGGAGAATGCCCAAGTAGAGTGACCTCTACCTGGTCTGAATTCAAATTGGTGAGCTGAGATCCGGCTTTTGGAGAAAACGTTTAAGGATTTTATGTCAACTGCGATGATGGATTCCATGACTTTTCCAATGAGTGGAAGTAAGTTGATAGGTCTGTTGTTAAGGGGATCTGTTTGCTCCTTGTTTATGTAATGTGGTGATGTTGGCTGATTTACAAGCATATACAGTCATGGCCAAAAATATTGGCACCCTTGCACTTTTTTCAAATAACTCACAATTTTCTCTAAAAATAAGTTGAAATTGACAAAAGTATTTGGTCTCCACAATTTTTTTATTTCGCTGTTAATATTACAGAACCTATGTTTTTGATTCAGAACTTAATATATCCTATTAAATCGGAAAATAAATCGAAATGGCATTGACAAAATTATTGACACCCGAGACTTAATATTTGGTAGCACAGTCTTTGGACAAAATAACTGCAGTCGAGCGCTTCTTATAGCCATGGATGAGCTTCCTACACATCTCTACTGGCAGTTTGGCCAATTCTTCTTGTGCAAACTGCTCCAGTTCTCCCAGATTTGAAGGGTGCCTTCTCCCAACTGCTGTTTTCAGATCTCCCCACAGGTGTTCAATAGGATTTAGATCTGGACTCATTGCTGGCTACTTCAGAACAGTCCAGCGGTTTGTCTTGAACCATTCCTGGGTGCTTTTTGAGGTGTGTTTGGGGTCATTGTCCAGCTGCAAGACCATGACCTTCGACAGAGACCCAGCTTTCTGCCGCTAGGTTGAACAATGCGCTCCAAAATGCCCTGGTAATCTTCTGATTTCATGATGCCATGAACACATTCAAGACACCCAGTGGCCAGAGGCAGCACAGCAACCCCGAAGCATCACTGAACCTCCTCCATGTTTGACTGTAGGGAAGGTGTTCTTTTTTTTGAAGGCTTTATTTTGTTTTCTATAAACATAGAGATGATGTGCTTTACCAAAAAGCTCTAATTTGGTCTCATCTGTCCACGGGACATTCTCCCAGAAGGATTTTGTCTTGTTCAGGTGTGTTTTGGCAAACTCCAGTCAGACTTTCTTATGTCTCTCTCTCAGCAGTTAGGTCCTCCTGGATCTCCAACAATAGAACCCGCTTTCATTGAGTTGGTGACGGATTGTGCGAGTTGAAACTGTCGTACCTTGTGTCTGAAGGTCAGCTTGAATCTGTTTGGCAGTTGATCGAGGTGTCGTCTCCACCATTCGAACAATCCTTCGCTGTAATCTTCGATCAAGTTTTCTCTTGTGGCCACGTCCAGGGAGGTTGGCTACAGTGGCATGGGCCTTAAACTTCCTGATAACATTGTGTACGGTGGACACATGAACATCAAGGTCTCTGGAGATGGACTTGTAGACTTAATATTGTCCATGCTGTGCTACAATCTTGTGTCTGACCTGCTCAGACAATTCTCTGGTTTTCTTTCTTTTCTCCATGCTCATTGTGGTACACACAGTAACACAAAACAGAAGAATGACTCATTTTATCTATTCAAACTGGTTGAATGAGTGATTTTTATATTGCAGGCAACTGCAACTCACAATAGGTGAGTTCAATTCCAAAGTAAAGGAGAATCACCTGCTTGAAATCTAATTATTTCTAACAACTTCTAAAAGGTGCCAATAATATTGTCCGGGCCATTTTAGGATATCTGTGTGGAATAAGCTAAGATTTAGTAATTTTTTTCAGCTTTTTTTGTTTTGTTCCACTGCAAACCAAAGAAATACATATGTGGAAACAAAAATATTTTTTTAATTTCAACAATTTTCTGGAGAGATGGTGCATTATTTGAAAAAAATGCAAGGGTGCCAATATTTTCGGCCACGACTGTAGATGACCTCGGGTGAATGATAGGGTGAACAGAGGAGAGAGTTTTTAGGACACATGAGCGATGCTGTCTGGTCCAGTTACACAATCAGGCTCGAAGGTTGCCAGAAACTTCACCTTCTCAGGTGAAAAAGACAGAGTCCAGAAGCATTTGGGGGTGACTCGATGGAGGGGGTGACAGAGAGCGAGGGGTTGGAGAAACATGATTTTGAAGCAAACAGAATTGAGGCATTTGCCGTTCACACGAGCATAGTGAAAGCTGTGAGGGGTCGTGGTGGGGTGGTATCCAAGAGGAGGAGTAGTGGGGGGGGGGGGGGGAGGCAGAGGGCGAGGGAGGTAAGGAGGGACATGAAGTGAAGGGAGTGCTGAAGAAGGAGACACATGGAATGGGTGAGGTTAGACGGATGTGGGGGAGCGTACAGACATGGAGGGATTTGACATCGTTAATAGACGTGAAGCGGTTGTGTGCAGACCATCTTGGCCAACTGGACTTCTCAAGATTCCCGGGAAGTGGTTCTGTAGGTATGGTGGGGTGGGGGGGGGGGGGAGGGGAGAGGGGAGGAAGGGGAAGTCAATGAACCCAACCCTTTGAGTGGGATGGGTTTGGAAAATAAACATTGTGAAGAATAACAAACAGAGGAATATATTGTGATGAAGAAGAAGAGCACTTGAGGAAAGTGAAGCATTTTATATTGATATTAAAAGCTTGTGAAGGAAGTACCTAAGGATTTCATTCATCCACTGTTCAATTTGGAGGTGTTGCACAAAGAATGGGATAAAGAATGAAGGAAGGAAATACAGGCAGACTCGCATTGTGATTTATTTTTGGAGTGAAAAGTTTATTATTATTATTATTATTATTATTATTATTATTATTGTTATTATTATTATTGTTATTATTATTTTTTGAAGCGAGGAGGAGGGATACGATGAAGTTTAGAAAACTGAAAGAACAACACTTCTGCCAAAAAGCGGAACGAGGAATGCGGTGTCATTGCAGAGACGGAATGAGCATGCCGACTAGCTTGAGGCCAAGGTAACAGAAAGACTTGACAGATCTGGTCCAGACAACTTGGCTTTGATGAACTAGAAGGAGGAGCTACACTTTTCCACGTCAAATGTATTCAGACCTCAAACCGGAAGTCAAGTTTTTATTTTAAAATCATTATTATATGGGTATCTCGAAGTAGTGGGGATGGGGGCATGCATGGATATTGACGCAATTGCATGGGCTGCTTCCTTGTAATTGGGCCTAATTGCATTCCTTGTAATGCAACTTGAATCACATTCTCAGATGGCAAGCAGTGTATTTTTGTGTTGAGGAATATCTGCGAAGAGCAGACCATTTCCTGTAACGTGCACTGGCAGACCCTGGAAAGCGCTTCTCAAATTGATTAGCAACCTGGGTCCCACTTTACTGCTCACGAAACAGAGGTATTTGGAGTGAGGAAACTTGCTTGCTGTTTTGACCCATCTGGAAATCAAACTCAGGTCCTCTTGCTTCAGATGAGCGTGCTATCCATTTTTCCATAAGGCCCCATTACCAATACTAATAGAAGAGCACAGCAGATACATGCTCTGTTTCCACTTAAACATCATATAGTCAGGTTCACTATGTTAACAAATATAATTTCGTTCAAAATTTTGGGAGATTAGCAAACCTGTACATTTTTGGAATCAGAGCATGGAGAATCCGAAAATCAATGTTGGCATTTGCAGAAACCTGCATGGCCGCCATTTTGGATTTTCAAAATGGCCACCATAAAATACATATTTTGCGCTATCTCGGCTTCTAGTGAACCTAGAAACTTGATTAAATACGCTAATCCTATGAAAAAACATAGTGAACCTGACTAACACCTACACCAAAGTCAGACATATGTTACTTGAGATTCAGAGCCAACCTGGGCATTGGAGGAAGCAACTTCTTTTGACTATTTATACTTTTTAATGCCTACACTTCCTCTGGTTGGTGGGAATTCATTGTAGTGGGGCGGCTTAGCCCAAATATTCAAAAGAATTGTGCATTTTGTGATACAAGCACCAAATTTGGCACACTAGTAGACTATCATATTATGAAAAGATCTGGATATTGGGCCATCTCAGATTCAGAGATTTGATTTTTGCAAGATTTGCAGATTTTGCAAGCTGAGATTGCAACGCCAGGGACGGCCGACTCCTTCCTACGAGCTGCCCACGTCACCCGCACAAGAAGAGCTCATCAAATCACTGCAGCGGCACTGCACATCCTGCAACACCGTGCGTATGAACGCCACTGTATGACATATGCTGATGATGCAGAAGACCTGCCTGAGTTCGAAGACTGGTGTCACCAGAGAGGAGAAGACATTCCCAACTTTCAGTACTGGGCAACTGTGCTGGAACTAGAGATGTTGGTACTGGTCTACGTGCGTTCTCTGCGGCAGGCTTCATTCACGACGTACCTTGATGCCCTGACGGAACTGGTCCCATGGTTCCATGCCTTAGACCACACACACTATGCCAGGTGGGTCCCTGTTCACCTGAGGGACACGGTTGCACTCCCAATGAAGCACCCAGATGTAGCCAGAGAATTCAGGGCTGGCAACTTCACTGTACAGAAGACGAAGAAGGTGTTCTCTTCGATCCCAATCGAATCGAAATCTTGCAAAAATCAAATCTCTGAATCTGAGATGGCCCAATATCCAGATCTTTTCATAATATGATAGTCTACTAGTGTGCCAAATTTGGTGCTTGTATCACAAAATGCACAACAGGTTTGCTATGCTGCTACACTATTGCACAAGTTGTACTTTGCATCATTTTATTGTGAAAATGTTGTAATAACCGGGTCAGAGGAAAACCTGCATTTTTTGTTCATTGTGTCACCCAAACCTGACTGCATTAGCATTGATTTTTTTACAAAGATGTAAAATGTTAATTTACGAGGGGGTTTTGGCTTCATTAATGACAGACATGAATGTAATGCCGGCTTCACTTTTTATCAACATGGTACAGTGCACAGATTCCGCTGGCATTCCACAATGTTTTGTTTTATTTATTGAATGTTCTATTTGAAGTTACATACACAGTATTGGATAGAATGTCCTGCACCAAGGCATCTGCGAAATGCATCGTACATGCTGTACAAAATGGTGTAAATTGTTTACGGTACATTCTCAGCTTGTGGTACACAATGCTTTCATCCAGTATGACCGAATATCCCACAACCCCCTGACCTCCAGTGTGCACTGGTGCTACTGCTTCCGCCGCCTTGAAGCCATGGAATTTAAGGCCCTCCGTGCTCTTGAAATATTGTGTCTGGAAGCTGTCTCGTGTTGTGCTTCTTTCCCTCTCACTTTTCCTCCCAGCCTCAGCTCCACTACACGTTCTGACACTAAACTCAACACACAGTCTTTCACGCCCTTCTTTTCTGACCTGTGGAACGGTGAGGTTAAGTAAGTCACTGAGCTCTTCTGTATCGGATTTTGAGTCTGATCCGACCCTGGTCTCACGAATTCTCCTGCAGGTGCTCTTCATTGGATGTGGTGTATCAATTTGTTGTCCCACTGTTTTTTCCTTCGCCACATTTTGTCTGTTGAACCATTGTGGCCCCTGTTTTGCTCTTCCGTGAGCCTCGACAGCGACGAAGCCAAACTGTTCTCTTTAAAGATTTTTTAAATTCAAAACTAGCTTGACGAAGAGTTAAAAGCAATGCAACATAAATGTGGCCAAACTACAACTTCTACATAGACAGTAGAGATGTAAATGGGAGGAAAAATACAACAAATCTCAAAAACGCATTAAACCTCTTTTTCTCCATTTGCTTTCTACAACAATTTACACTGAGTTTTTCTACATGGTCTTTCCAAAAATTTATTTTATCGAAACAGTGACTCATTTGATATGTCCACTTCAGTATAGGGTTATACTTACTTCTCCCACCCCCCCCCCCCCCTTCCCACGCCTCCTGCCCCCAAGCCCTCTCCCTCCCACACTTCTCCCTGCTCTCAAATGTTGTGCTTCCCCTTCTCTCCCCATCTTGTCTTCCGCTCCCTCTTTTTGTATATTTTGTTTGTCTGGTTGATTTGTTTGTGAAATAAATGTTAGCTCTTTCACGAGCCTCGATTCAGTATACAAAAAATACTTTTCCTGAGCAGCCCTTTTTTAAGGGAGCTCGTTCTGCAGAACCATACGCACTTTTCACTGAGCTTCCATGAGTTGAGTATACTCTACTTCATTAACAATCGTAGTCTTTTCTGCTTGCCGTCGAGCGCTGTATGGACAATGTTGTATTTATTAATTTATTTATTTTAGACCAATAACTGTGACATTATTCAGCAGGGAGAGTAGATGAATGCACGTCTGCTTGGAAACCGCAGAAAGCCCTGGAGTGACTTCTTTCAAGGTGATGACGATCGGAGCCGGATGCTCGACAGTCATTCAGCACGGTGGCAGCCTCACATGTGATCATAAAAGATAATTCATACAATAAACATAAAAATAATTATGAGTGTAGATTATGAGTGTCATTGAGACACACCCGTGAGACGCCTCCTTAATTCCCACCTTCTGATCAAATTTTCTGTAGTTGAATTTTCTGTAGTACGTAAAATAAACCAGACAAAACTCGGTGATGTAATGGTTGGAGTGTCTGCTCGGAGTCTGGGGGAGGTCGTCCGTTCGAACTATGGCTGAGTCATACGAGATACTTAAAAAAAAAAAAAGGTCCATGCTACTTCCTTCCTTGATGCTTGACATAGGTTGGCAACCATTGCACTGGCTTGATGTGCCAAATGCGTTGCTCCTGCGTTGAAGCTCTTTGTAGGGGAACTCGAGTTATGTTAAAGTACTTTCCAAATGTTTCGGTTTGTAACTTTGTGATGTCCATTTGCTATTACCATACTACTACTACTACTACTACTACTACTACTACTACTACTACTACTACTACTATCAGTACTACTACTACTAGTGCTACTACTACTACTACTACTAGTGCTACTACTACTACTACTACTACTACTACTACTACTACTACTATCAGTACTACTACTATCAGTACTACTACTACTAGTGCTGCTACTACTACTACTACTACTACTATCAGTACTACTACTACTACTACTACTACTACTACTACTATCAGTACTACTACTACTAGTGCTGCTACTACTACTGCTACTACTACTGCTACTACTACTACTACTACTACTACTAGTACTGCTGCTATTAGTGCTGCTGCTACTACTACTACTACATCTACTACATCTACTACTACGACTACTACTACTACTAGTGCTGCTGCTACTAGTGCTGCTACTACTACTACTACTACTACTAATGCTGCTACTAGTGCTGCTACTACTACTACTACTACTAGTGCTGCTGCTGCTACTACTACTACTACTACTACTACTACTACTACTACTACTACTACTACTACTACTACTAGTGCTACTACTACTACTACTAGTGCTGCTACTACTAGTGCTGCTACTACTAGTGCTGCTACAACTACTACTACTAGTGCTGCTACTACTGCTGCTACTACTACAACTACTAGTGCTGCTGCTACTAGTTCTGCTACTACTACTACTACTACTACTAATGCTGCTACTACTAGTGCTGCTACTACTACTACTACTACTACTACTACTAGTGCCGCTACTACTAGGGGTGCTACTACTACTACGACTACGACTACTACTACTACTACTATTGCTGCTGCTACTACTACTACAGCTACTACTACTACTACTACTACTACTACTACTGCTGCTGCTGCTACTAGTGCTACTACTACTACTACTACTACTACTACTACTACTGCTGCTGCTGCTACTAGTGCTGCTACTACTACTACTACTACTACTACTACTACTACTATTGCTGCTACTACTACTACTACTACTACTACTACTAGTGCTGCTACTACTACTACTACGTCACGCCGTTTTGGTGCTCCTCGGGCTGTGCTACTTTTCGACATTTCCTCCTCATCTTCCTCCGTTTTCGTTTGTATTTTTATTTTGTTTTGCTTATCTGAACCGAGTGGGTTCATTTCTTACTTTATTTTGACGGAATCCGTCCTTTTGTGTTCAGGCCTAGCCGCGGCGGCGGCCACGCTAGTGTGGGACTAGTTGTGCCTAAGTGCTGCGTTATCGTTAAAGTACTTAGCGATCCTTTTGTTCTTTGGTTTAATCATCATGTAGTGTGCTGAATTTTCACACTGTGGTGAGCGGGTGTGTGAGTGAGTGATTTCATTAATAATGTAGCGGTTACCGCTGGATGCACACAATCGCCTTGCACCGGCCAGAACACGGCCAGACGCGCCTCTCCCGGGCATGCCCGGACTCACTGTTCCCGGGCACGCCCGAACCTCCCGGGCACGCTCGGTCTCGTCTTTCCCGGGCATGCCCGCTCTCGCCTTTCCAGGGCTCGCCCAGAGCGTCCGGGCATGCCCGCTATCGCCTTTTCAGGGCTCGCCCAGAGCGTCCGGGCATGCCCGCTATCGCCTTTCCAGGGCTCGCACAGAGCGTCCGGGCATGCCCGCTCTCGCCTTTCCAGTGCTCGTCCAGAGCGCCCGGGCACGCCCAGCCTCGACTTGCCAGGCCGCAGCCAAACACGCCCGGGCAGGTCCAGACTCGCCTTTCCAAGGCTCGCCCTTGACACCCGGGCATGCCCGGTATAGCTTTTGCCGGGCAAACTTCCCGACATAAATGTGTATATATATTGCTGCCCGATAAACGGGCTTGTCAGAATACCTGAGCTGTTTTGTTTCAATAAAGCAACTCGGACGAATTCCGTCTTTGGTCGCGTCAATTCTTTCGACTCGCGTTGGAGCGCAGTTCCTTCATTGGTGACCTACCGACATGGATACGGCAGTGACGCTTAAACTGCCTACCTTCTGGGAGGCTCACGCGGCTGTTTGGTTCGCTCAGGCGGACTCTCAGTTCGCCCTGCGAGGCATCACCGCGGACGACACCCGCTTCCACCATGTTGTGGCGGCGCTCGGTTCCGCCACCGCGGCCCGCGCCTTGAGCCTCCTCGAGCACCCGCCGGCTGCTGACAAATACGACGCGCTGAAGACACTCCTCCTCGACGCTTTCGCCCTCTCACCGGCAGCACGCGCACGGCGCCTGCTCGCTCTGCCCGAGCTCGGCGACACGCGCCCGTCCGAGCGCATGGACTATATGCTCTCGTTGCTCGGTGAGCACTCTCCGGATTTTCTGTTCCGCGAGCTGTTCCTTCGCCAGCTGCCTCACCCGGTACGCCTCGCCCTGGCTGGCATGTTGATCACGGATTCCCGCGCCCTCGCCAGGGAAGCCGATAAGATCTCCTCGGCGGGCCAGCACATCGGCGCGGTTACCTGGAGCCCGCCGCCGTCCGAGGCGACGCCCACGACACCCGAGCGCCCTGCGCGGTTGGAGGCCGAACTGCCGGTGCAACTGGCGGCCGCCACGCCGCACCGCCCGCTTCCGACACGACGGCGGGGGCCTCCACCTGACCGGGCATGGTGTTATTACCACGCCAGGTTCGGACACAAGGCTCGGACGTGCCGGCCCCCGTGCACTTTCGGCAGGTCGGGAAACGGCCGGGCCGGCGTTCATTCCCAGCCATGAGCGCCGGCCAGTCGGGCAACTTGCTTTTTATTCGGGACAAAGCGTCTGGGCGGCGTTTCCTGTGTGACACCGGCGCCCAACTGAGCGTCATACCCGCCTCCGAGCAGGACAGGCGGGACGCCGTTTGCGGCCCCTCTTTGGTCGCTGCTAATGGCTCGGCCATACGCACTTTCGGCCCACGCGTCGTCACCCTCTGCTTCGGCAGCCAGCGTTTTCAATGGACTTTTGTTACCGCCAGCGTCCCCGTGGCTTTGCTGGGCGCCGACTTCCTCTGCGCGCACGGGCTGCTGGTCGACGTCAAACCTTGTCCACGCCGAGACCTTCAGCTCCCTGGCGTGCACAATGAGCAGCTCCGCGCCGACCGAACTGGCGTGCGCCCTCCCGGCAGCGAACGAGTTCGCTCGCCTGCTCGCGGAATTCCCGGCCCTCACGCGGCCGACGTTTTCGGCCGTCGCGGTGCGGCACGGGATCGAGCACCACATACCCACTACGGGCCCGCCGGTCTACGCCAGGGCCCGCCGCCTCGACCCGGCCAAGCTCGCCGTGGTGAAGGCCGAGTTCGACGCGTTGGAGCACCTCGGCATCGTGCGGCGCTTCGATAGCGCGTGGGCCTCGCCACTGCACATCGTGCCAAAGCCGGGGGGTGGATGGCGCCCGTGTGGCGACTACCGCCGTCTCAACGACGCTACCACCCCCGACAGGTACCCGATCCCGCATATTCAGGACTTTTCCGCCCGTTTGGCGGGACGGGTCATCTTTTCGAAAATTGACCTGATACGGGGCTACCACCAGGTACCTGTCCGGGCGGCCGACGTCCCGAAAACGGCTGTCATCACGCCGTTCGGCCTGTTCGAATTTTTGCGGATGCAGTTTGGCCTCAAGAACGCGGCCCAGGCGTTCCAGCGCTTGATGGACGGCGTGCTGCGCGACCTGCCGTTTCTTTTCGTCTATCTGGACGATATCCTCGTCGCCAGCACGTCCCGCGCCGAGCACCTCCTCCACCTCCGAACACTGTTCGGTCGCCTCAGCGAGCACGGCTTAATTGTCAACCCGGTCAAATGCCACTTCGGCGCGACGACCGTTGACTTTTTGGGCCACCGCATCACCAAGACCGGGGCCGTGCCGCTGCCGACCAAGGTCGAGGCCATCACCACGTTCCCGCGTCCCCGTTCCATCAAGGCCCTCCAAGAGTTCCTCGGCATGGTGAATTTTTATCACCGATTCGTGCCCCGCGCTGCTCAGCTCATGCGGCCCCTTTACGAGGCCCTCTGGGGCAAGCCGGCCAAGCATGACATTGTTTGGTCCGCGGCCATGGACGCGGCCTTCGCCAGCGCCAAACGGGCCCTCGCCGACGCAACGCTGCTGGCTCACCCGGTGCTCAACGCGCCCATCGCCCTCACTACGGACGCCTCCAACTACGCGGTGGGCGCCGTCCATGAGCAATGGGTGGACGGGGTTTGGCAGCCACTCGCTTTTTTCAGCCGGCAACTCCGGCCGAACGAGTTAAACTACAGCACGTTCGACCGCGAGCTGCTCGGTCTATTCCTGGCCGTTCGCCATTTCCGACACCTCCTGGAGGGCCGCCCGTTCACGGCTTTCGTCGACCACAAGCCGTTGGTCTACGCAATGGCTAAGGTCACGGAGCCGTGGTCGGCCCGCCAGCAGCGCCACCTCTCCGCCGTGTCGGAGTTCACCACGGACATCCGGCACGTTGCCGGCAAAGACAACGCCGTGGCCGACTGTCTTTCTCGGGCCAGCGCGAACGCGGTCCACCTCGGCGTGGACTTCGCGCTCATGGCGGCCGACCAGACCACCGACGCCTCGGTGCAGGCACTCCGTGCGGCGGACACGGGCCTCCGCCTGGCCGACATTCCCTTCGCGGGCACCGTCCTGCTCTGCGACGTCTCCCAGGGCCAGCCTCGCCCCATCGTGCCCGTTTCCTGGCAGCGCCGCATCTTCGCCTCCATCCACGGCCTTTCTCACCCGGGCCGGAAAGCTTCTCAGAAGCTGGTGTCGGCGCGTTTCGTCTGGCACGGCCTTCGACGAAACATCCGCGACTGGGCCAACGCCTGCACGGCCTGCCAGCGGGTCAAGGTCCACCGCCACACCCAGGCCCCGCTGGCACCTTTCGCCGTGCCTGAACGGCGTTTCGACCACGTCCACGTGGACCTGGTGGGTCCCCTGCCCCCCTCGCGGGGTTCACCCACCTGCTCACCATGGTGGACAGGACCACCAGGTGGCCGGAGGCCGTGCCCCTCACCTCCACCACCACCGCCGACGTGGCGCAGGCATTCATCGCCACCTGGGTCGCGCGCTTCGGCGCACCAGCGGACATCTCGTCCGACCGCGGCCCACAGTTCACGTCTGAGCTTTGGGGCGCGGTCGCCCGTTCGTTGGGGGTCACGCTGCACCGCACCACGGCCTACCACCCCCAAGCCAACGGGTTGTGCGAGCGGTTTCACCGCTCCATGAAGGCCGCACTCATGGCCGGCCTTCAGGACGAGGGTTGGGCCGACCGGCTGCCGTGGGTCCTTTTGGGCCTTCGCACGGCCCCCAAGGAAGACCTCCAGGCGTCCGCCGCCGAGCTCGTCTACGGCCAGCCGCTCCGCGTCCCGGGCGAATTCGTGCCCGACGCTACCAGTCCCTGGTCCGCCGCTCGCCAGCGCTCGGACCTCCAGGAGGCCGCCCGACGATTTGCCCCCGTGCCGACGTCCCGCCACGGTGGCCCCCAGTCCTACGTCCCCCCGGCGCTTCGCACAGCGGAGTACGTCTTTGTGCGTCATGACGCGCACCGGGGGCCACTCCGGCCGCCGTACGACGGGCCCTTCCGGGTCCTGCGACGGGGCGACAAGTCTTTCATCGTCGACTTCGGCGGCCGGCCGGACCGGATTTCTGTGGACCGCCTCAAACCGGCGCACATGGACGTCGACCGACCACCACGGTTGGCCCTTCCTCCGCGGCGAGGCCGCCCCCCGGCCACAGTTCCCCCCGCTCGACCACCCACCACCACGTCGGACCCCTCCCCACGACCCTCCAGGGGTCGCTTTGGCCGGGTCATCCGGACCCCCCTTAAATTGACCCTGCCGGTGCAGGTCGATTCTGGAGGGGCGTGTGTAGCGGTTACCGCTGGATGCACACAATCGCCTTGCACCGGCCAGAACACGGCCAGACGCGCCTCTCCCGGGCATGCCCGGACTCAATGTTCCCAGGCACGCCCGAACCTCCCGGGCACGCCCGGTCTCGTCTTTCCCGGGCATGCCCGCTCTCGCCTTTCCAGGGCTCGCCCAGAGCGTCCGGGCATGCCCGCTATCGCCTTTTCAGGGCTCGCCCAGAGCGTCCGGGCATGCCCGCTATCGCCTTTCCAGGGCTCGCCCAGAGCGTCCGGGCATGCCCGCTCTCGCCTTTCCAGTGCTCGTCCAGAGCGCCCGGGCACGCCCAGCCTCGACTTGCCAGGCCGCAGCCAAACACGCCCGGGCAGGTCCAGACTCGCCTTTCCAAGGCTCGCCCTTGACACCCGGGCATGCCCGGTATAGCTTTTGCCGGGCAAACTTCCTGACATAAATGTGTATATATATTGCTGCCCGATAAACGGGCTTGTCAGAATACCTGAGCTGTTTTGTTTCAATAAAGCAACTCGGACGAATTCCGTCTTTGGTCGCGTCAATTCTTTCGACTCGCGTTGGAGCGCAGTTCCTTCAATAACGTGTTTTTGTTACCTTGATTCTAAGAGGGACAATTAATTATTTTTGAATCATGCCGATGCATACTGAATGGGCTGATGTCGCTGCGGCCACTTCTGGTGCAGGTGTGGGGGAAAAAGCACACCCGTTTCAGCCTTTGACAAGCAAACATGGCGTGAGATGCGAGTTGGGACAAACTACCCAAATGGAAGCGTATGTGAGCGCAATGTCCATTGTGGTAGGTTTATCAGTAATAGTTGCAGCCTCTAAAATGTATGGAAGAGCTGTGTTCTTCCTTCAATCCGAGCCTGCAGCGAATAAGGTGATAGAGAAAGGCATTGTTGTAGGAGGGTTGTTTGTCCAAGTAGAACCACTTTCGAGCCTTGGAACACCAATCATACTCTCTAACATGCCTCCCTTTATTGCTGATCATGTAGCTGTGCCATTCTTGCAGCGATTGGGGGTGCTAAGATCACACATTAGGCCTGTGCCTCTCTGATGTCGTGAGCCTGCACTACGTCATATCTTGTCTTTTAAAAGACAAGTTTCCATTGAACTGTACAATGACACGGAATTGGAGGGATCCTTTGACATTCCGTTTGAAGGCAATAATTATAAGGTCTTTTATATGACTAATGAGCCTTGTTGTCATATTTGTAAGGCAAAGGATCACTTGAGAGCAGACTGTCCCACTTACTCAAAGAAAGTGTCTGCTCCTCGGAGCCTTGAACAGCAAAAGGAAAATGAGAGTATCACTCCAGGTATCAGTAAAGAAGTACCTGCTCCTCGATGTCCTGAAGAGTCGAAGGAAGAGGAAAGTAGTACTTCAGAGCTTTCTGTGCCATGGTCTGGCCCTAGCTTACCCTCAGACATAGATCAATGGAAAATGGTAAAGTTGTGGAAAGGGAAAAGAGCACAGAAGAGAAAATCAGAGCCAGAAGAAGAGGGGAATGGTGATAATGTTGATACTTCTGAAGATACAACTGATAAGGACATGGCAAAACGATCAACAAAGTCGGGTGCTCTGAAAAAAATAGAGATCATTACAGAACCTGAACAAATGGAAGAAGAAATAGGTACTCATCCTCAAGTACCAGATCATGAATGTGATCGGCTGCAAAGTGTAGCTAATGACCTGCCAAAGAGTGAACAGACAAGCAAAATATCAAAAACTAAACCCAGTGCGGTAATGACGACCGACCCGGTGACATCTCTTGACTTGGCAGAGTTAAAGGAGATTGAGAGGTCTGTTCTGAAGATGGTACATCCCGCTGCACCAACGACAGCTGCAAAGAAGCTTCGCAATAAGCCAATTGAAGCTACATCCACAGTGGAAGTTCTTCAAAGAAAAAACACCCCCGAATGCTCAAATGAAACTGTGGAGTCCATTTCTGTTGAAGAAAGGATACTAAAATAACCAATCATACAGGCAGGTGAGGTCGTGCCTGTATGGATTGAGGTGTTGAGTACTTCCTCTGTATCCACAAGATGCGCAGAGAGGGAAGTCGACAGGCACACTTCATGGAAAACACCTCAAATGGATGAACTCCTCGTTCCCTTGGAAGTGGCATCCTCAATACTTACAGCTTTGTCTAGTGGGGCAGCAATAACTGCACCAGTAATACCAGAGGAAGTTTCATCTGTGTTGCCAGAAGCCTCTGCTAAGCCTGTTTTAAGTAACGACGAGGTAGAGGGTGAGGCACCCAGAGAAAACAAAGCAAAGGGGAGAGACCATGAGATCCCAGACAGTGATGACGAGGAGAGCATTGGGGTCTGGGAAGATCAAGGAGCGATGATGACCTTTGAGTCGGAACTGACTTCAGGGCATCTTTCTTGCATTCCTGGCAATGACATTTTAGCGTTCCTTGAAAAAAGTTTACATAGTAGGAAGAAAGTTGAAACTGCCTTAAAAAGGTGGAAAGACTACAATTTACTCGTGCATTCTCCAGATGTACTGAGAAGAGAAGGACACAAAAGTAAGGCTTCAGGCTCGACTGAACAAGTCCGAGTCAGGAAGTTTCTTTCACAACTGTTGATCTATGAGTCTAAGAATGAACTGACTTAGGTTGGGTTTTTCTACTTTGTGAAAGCAAAGAATTTTGATTTACATAATGACCGCAATAGGTTTTCGTCTTGGATCATTGAATGTCAATGGATGTAAAAATGCATTTCGGGTGCATCAAGTATTGTCCCTCTGTTTGAAAGAGAAACTTGGAGTGGTGTTTCTACAAGAGACCCACACAACTCGGGTTGATGCTTTCAGATGGAGAAGTCAATGGCAAGGATCGGCGTATTTTAGTCACTTAACAGATATGTCCTTTGGGGTGGCTATCCTCTTTTCATCATCCTTAAAGGCCGATACACTTGTGATAAATGAGATGGGTTTAGGCAGTTTGTTACATTTGAAAATACGGTTTGAGGATGTTGTTATTAACCCTGTAAACGTTTATGCACCATGTTTTGGAGCTGGGAGAGTGCGGTTCTTTGACCACGTGCAAAGATTTATGCTTATCTTACCTGAAGAATAATTCGTAATTATTGGAGGTGACTTTAACTGCACTCTCAATCCCTTCCTCAATCGTGTGGGTCAAGAGCCGCATGGTCCTTCTGCTAAAGCTTTACAAGAAACAATAATGCAGTTAAACCTGAGAGACATGTGGCGTGTACAGCACCCCACAGTAAGGTCATTTACATACACTAGCATCAGGGATGGCCCTATCTCACAATCCCGACTAGACAGAATCTATCTGTCTTATCGTTGGTGCAGGAATATCAGTGACTGCGGTATCAAATTCGCACATTTTACGGATCATAATCTGGTCTGGATAAAGCTTTCTCTTGCTGAGACGAGGCACGGTACTGGTCTCTGGCACTTCAACAATGCCTTAGTTCACGATGAAGGTTTTCTTTCAGTATTTCATAACTTTTGGCAGGCGTGGAGAAACAGAAAAGGAGATTTCTGCTCGCTTGAACTCTGGTGGGATGTGGGGAAGGTGCGGCTGAAATTGTGCCAGGAGTACTCATATGGAATGAGGAAAATACTTGGGATGGAGATAAGGAGGCTACAAGAAGAGCTGTTGCATCTCGGGCGTCGTCTGACAACACTTACCCCAGCTGAATTGCAACGGTATGAAGGAAAAAAGAACACCCTGAAAGCGTGTAGCAGTATGAAGGCCCGGGGAGCATATGTGCGCTCACGGTTGCAGCTACTATTTGAAGAGGAATACTCCCTGAGCTATATTAAAGCTTTGGAAAAACGCAAGGGTTGATCTAAAACTATATGCAGTGTTCTGGCTGAAGATGGCTCTGTACTTGATAATTGCAGAAGTGTTCATGAACGAATTAGAGCCTTTTATGCACAGCTGTACTTGGGGAAAAGTGTGGATGCTAATGCTTGTGGCACTTTGTGGAATAGCCTCCCAGTGGCTGCTCCGGAGGATCGAGAACGACTAGAGGCTCCTTTGACTCTGGAGGAATTTACGACTGCTCTACAGAGTCTGTCGGTAGATTGTCTATCAATTCCAGGGGACTTAGCTTGCGGGTTCTACAAAAAAGTCTGGGATCTGATTGGACATGCCGACCTAAGTGTAGCCCAGGAAGCATGTAATGCAGGCCAAATGCCACAGTCTTGGCATCGAGCAACCTTGGCTTTGATTCCTAAGGAGGGAGACTTGAGAGACATGAAGAACTATCGTCCGGTGTCTCTGTTATGCGTGGACTACAAAATAATGGCAAAAGTGTTGTCAAATCGTCTGGTACCTGTGTTGACAAAATTAGTGGTCTCTGACTAGTCATATGCTGTCCCTGGCAGAACAATATATGATAATATATATCTGGTCAGGGTCTTCATACACTATTCGGACATGACTAAAACTCGAATTGGGTTCCTCTCTTTAGATCAGGAGAAAGCATTTGACCGAGTGAACAATGACTACCTCTTTGAGACCTTGCTATCCTTTGGGTTAGGGAGGAGATATGTAGGTATGCTTCGGACACTACACTTCTGCAGAGTGCCTCATTAAAGTTAATGGTTTCTTATTCGCACCTCTTCCTTTTGAGAGTGGAATTAGGCAAGGATGTCCTCTGTCTGGCCAGCTATATTCCTTGTGTATTGAGCCTTTTCTCTGTCTGATGAGGCGAAGGTTAACTGGCATCATGGTACCAGGCTGTAATAGTCCCTTCTTTCTTTCTGCATATGCTGATGATGTTCTCGTGTTTGCTGGAAGTGCAAGAGACATGCAAACAGTTTATGACTGTCAGCAAATCTACTCGGCAGCATCATCTGCTCAAATAAATTGGCAGAAGAGCTCTGGACTACTGGTTGGATCAATGCAGATTGGTGAAGTCCCTATGCTGTTTCAGCAATTAACATGGAGTCACCAGGAACTCAAACATTTGGGGGTCTATTTGTCAATCTCTCGTTTTGGCTCATCAACTCGCAATTGGAGCACTCTCGAAGGAAAAATGCAGGTGAAGCTGAGAGATTGGAATGGATTATTAAAGATCCTATCTTCACATGGGAGAACTCTTTTACTGAAACAATTTGTCCTTCCCAAACTGTTGTTCAGGCTTTCTTGCATAAGTGTTCCTGATTGGTTTCTGGCTAAGATACAAAGGAAGTTGGTGCACTGCTTTTGGAATGGGAAGCATTGGGTATCCCTCGGAATCCTGAGCGTGCCTTTTGCTGAAGGTGGACAGGGCTTTCCCTGCCTCCGAAGCCACTTTTAAACCTTCAGGCTACAGGCAATTAAACGATACCTTTATGTGAACCCAACACCACAATGGTGCATGCTGGCATCATACTTTTTCAGTAAAGTGCTTGGCCTGGTGTATAAAAGGCAAATTTTCAGTATAAACTCCAAAAACATTTCCAGTGACCCATTGCCTTCTTTTTATCAGGAAATGCTGAAGGCCTAGTGTACAATTGAAATGACCAGAACAAGTGGTCCCCACCCAGGGAAAGACCTGCTGGAAGAGCTGCTATTCTTGAACCGTCTACTACAAGCTCCACTGCTAGCTTCCATCAGCGTAAGGAGAAATCTCTTGTTGAAAAATATATCCACATTGGGCGATCTCCTAAAGGATGGGAAGAATGGCATTCTCTCACCTGAGGAACTTGCAGCAAAGGTAGACCTGCAGACAATAAGAGTTCCTTTTAGGATACTCCAAGAGTTTAAAAAAAATTCATTGCCTCCTGACTGCCTGGATTACCTGGAGAACCCTTACGAAGGTGAGGAAGCTATGCAGGTTTCCCCCCATACTTCCGTGGCTTTTACAATGAAACCGCATGGATGCGATCTTTTCCTTGCGCCACCTCCACATAATATGAGCAAGGTCCTGGTATGGCTGGGGTGCCCTTCTGTAACACATCAAGGAAGGAAATATATGCACGAGTAATTCACTCACTCCACTTTGTTCCGTTAGCAAATCGCATGGACGCTCCATGGTGTGAGGTTCTTCTGCCTCCCTTGCCTGTCCATCCAGCTTGGGAATCTTTTTATCTCTACCCAACACCAAGTGTGGTTGGGGACCTAAGTTGGAGGCTGCTTCACGGGGCACTAAGTTCTGGAGTTCTACTGCAACACTTCACAAACGCTCCTCATGGATGTTGCTTCTGTGGGCAAGCAGAAACCATTTACCACATATATCTGCAATGTCCGCGTCTTCAACCGGTGTTTTTGCTGGTGAAAAACATGCTCTTGCATTTTTGGCTTCATTTCTCCCCAACACTTTTTATTTTTGGTCATCCAGTGAAGAAAGAGAGTCAATCACGGGATCTATTGGTTAACTTTGTTTTGGCATCTGCAAAACTTGCAATATATAAAACTAGAAAGTGCAAGATTGAAAGCAATGTCATGCAGTGTAGTTTTGTGTGCCTGGTAACTTTGTTGTGTTCACGGATCACTTCGGAGTTTAAGGTGGCACAATATTCCCGATCTATCAGGAGTTTTATAGAAGTCTGGACAGTACAAACCATGGACTACCAGGGATGAGGAAGTTGAGTGACATTAAACAGGAAAATTATGTTTGCCTGAACTTTCCTGAGTCCTGAGCGCAAACTTCTATCTTTCCAACAAAAGCACAACTACTACTATCACTACTACTACTGCTACTACTACTACTACTACTATTATTATGGCTCCATGTATTCCCATCCTCTTGTAGGATTGGCCATAGGGGAAGTTTTTGGCCCATTTGCTTTATGAACTGGCTGACCAGGACTGACATTTGACTGAAGGTGATTTGTGAAGTCGTATGTAATTTATTTGATGTCCCAGTGATAATTTACCTACTCCTTGTGAAAGACAATGTGGGATTTTCAACAGTCACGGCTAGCTGTCGGCTCCACATACTTGATCGATGTCTGCTAACGGCATGTCCACCAATTTGTGCCATTTTGTTTTTCTAATTGCTTGTATTGTATGCAATTTAAATCAAGTTTGTGTTACCATAGGAATGCCTGGTGTTGGCTTAGCGGTTAGGGTGCTGGCTTGGGATCCTAGGATCCTGGGTTCGAATCCCGGTCGATCGCTGAATTAACGCCAGGGGGGTTGACTCAGCCTGTCATCCTTCCGAGGTCGGCAAATTGAGTACCAGCTTGCATGGGATGAATGATCCCAGTGTGCACCCCAACCTAGAATAGGTACACCATATCCCTGCTCATTGTAAGAGGTGACCAAGGGTTGGCGTCAGGAAGGGCATCTGGCCATAAAAACATTGCCTCAAACAGGGAACCATGATTGTCATGGGCCCCATATGGCTAACCTCGGCTCTGGCGGGGAAAAATGTCCTTGAACCGATCATTCATATATTCATTTTATTGTGTTACTATATAGTCCAGGAGACAGAATCTGCTCAAAATGGTTTCGTGCAACACCCACTACACAGTTGGTTTGTCATTTCAGGGTGCTTGGGGAACATCTATAGAACAAATCCAGCCCTGATGTACAGTTGAATTGTGGCAGCAACAATAAATGGCAGCCACTTTTCTATGAGGGGGGTGGTGTCCGAGGTGTAAATCTGAGATTTTGACGGATTTCATTTATTTATTTTTTTCTCTTAGCCCCTACAGGCTACAGGGAGATATTATCCCACCGACAGAGGATACTGTCCATGCTTGTGAACGGTTCATATGCTCCCTGTACACAACAGCTCAGGCAGCAGGTGACACGGCGGACTAAATCAGATATTGGATGTTCTGCCAGAAAAGGCAGAAGAGTGAATGCCGACCACCAACATCTGACAGTATTAGGCAACACATTTATCGAGCTAACTATCAGTCATTCATCTGGAAGAAGTCAATGCTCCCCAACCAAGCACTACCAAAGCCAGATGGTAATGGATTGAACATCGAAGATGGAACTCTCCAGCCCACCCTCATGACCAAAGACCCTGCTCCAGTTGGACTAGTTGAGCTGACCGCGTGCAAGTGTAAAGTGTCTGCATGTCAACGCAGCCACATATGTGCCTGCAAGAACAATAACATGCCATGCACAGAAGCCTGCACTTGCATGGGAGGTGAACAATGCAAAAACCCAAACAAAGAACCTACCACAAGCGACTCAGAAGATGATGATGAGGAAGATTAATGATGACATTTTCGTGATTTTACACCACTTAGAGGATGATTCAGTTGCAAAATATGTGTTTATTTTAATAAGACAACAAATAACAGTTATATGTTAACATTGTAATGTTCAGTGAATGACTATGGTTATGATACGCAGCCAGATTTGACCTGGTGAGATATTTTTGCTGAGATTACTTGTGGACTTTTGGTCATAACAGGAGTGGGGTTGATTATTTAAGGGGAAATGAAATCTAGATTTTTTCTGACTTTACTTAAGGATTGTCCAATTTTGTTTCTTGAAAAGATCATAAAGATATATCATATTACAACCATAACCGCATTTGAACAACATAAAGATAATAATTACAGTCGAAAAGCAAAAACTACATATTTCAGCGATTTTGTGTATTTTGGGTATAATACAAGGTATAATAATAATATATATTTTTTCAATCATAGTTGAACAGCATAACGAAAATCCCCTCATACTTCCCACTATCCTTTTAATTATAATGTTGAAGAATCCCTATTGGAAGAGCTGAAAAAACAAAAATACCAAAAAAAATCGTCAATTTCGAGCTTTACGCTACCCCTTAATAGAAAAGTGGCTGCCATTTATTGTTGCTGCCACAATTTAACTGTACATCAGGGCTGGATTTGTTCTACAGATGTATCCCAAGCACCCTGAAATGACAAACCAACTGTGTAGTGGGTGTTGCACGAAACGCATTTTCTAGGCCTCTCTTGAAAACTAGCTCCTGGACTAATAGGAGGCAGTTCTGTGAAAAATGCAGTCAAACGTTTTTTCAATTATTTTCTTGGCAAACAGACTGAAGTGATCAATATTGTCAGATTGCCTCCTGGGAGTGTCGCAGTAATGATAATGTGGAGGTTGGTTAGCTGAAAGGTATTATCAATCACTGTGAAGCCATCCCACCCGGTTACCATTGCCCGTTAACATTGCCATTGCCGTTGTGTTCCATTGCAAGAATGGCCGAGTTAATGTGCGAGCTTTACAGCAACAGAGACTTTTGGATTATGAACGAGCTGCAGAGGGCGTGGAACTTCAGGTGACCTTGGCACGATATGGGAAGGAGTGAAGATTTCTGGGCGGAACTTGTAATTGCTTTTGGGTGGCACTGATTTATACACCTCCATGCTTCACCGTTTGTTGCTCTTTCATGGTTGAATGCTTGCCAATCAAACTGGTTGTGCTAGTTTAGTGGAGGCAAATATTTTTTTGCCACCTAGATGTATAATTTAACAACCAATAATTGTGCTTTTGCTTTCCGAGCGAGAGAGACCGGATTGAAGTTCAAATTTTGCTTTTACGCACCATGGTGCAGCACAGCTGAGTTGAATTCCCTCAAGTTCCTGAACACATTCAGCGGAACAGCCGGAGAATTAATTTCTTGATAAACATATGTGTGAAACCAATGGTTACTTTCCAACTTCACCAGGAAACTGCAGGTCTACATGAGATATACAGTGGCAGATTCTCCAGCTGTAGGAGCTTATGTTTGCACGCCCGAGGCTCTCGGACCATTTGTATATGGAACAGCTGTGCTCCAAGTTGCAAATTCTTCGAGAGAGCGATGGTGCGTTAGAAGGAAGGAGAGCGGTGGGTCATCGACTACGAGCTGTTTAACATCTCTGAACTACTCCTTGTACCTCACATTATGCGTTTCAGCGTATTGTTTTCACATGAACCCCATGGATGCAAGGCATGCTCGGTGGGGGTGTGGGGGCAGGCTGAGTACATCCTCGGAGGGCTCTTCCTCCTCACATACACCATTGTTTTGCAAAGGAGGATGCAAACAGTTGTACACAAACACCAACGCCCTGTGGTCTATGAGAGTGCAGAAAATTGGAGCAGGTTTGTACTACTCATCTTGGGCCACAAACCCTAAGGGACAACCCTTTGAACTTCCTTTGTTTTGCAAAATTTCCAAATAAAATTTACATGTCAGGGTATGCTTTTCAAATGTCAACCATTTGCAAAAGTGATCACGATGAATAACTTTGGTTTATTTAAACTTTTCTGATCTTTACAAACTCCTGCATAAACTTGCAAATAGGTTTACATTCTGGCCGATGAGAATTAATTTGGACAAGTCAACAGTTGTGTTTATCAAAAAGGTATGCTTCTTACCAGGTGTTATTTGCTGACATATCGAGCATAAACTAGAACAGCACTAGCTAGAGTGCATACCTCCGCCAGGCTGAACAGTTTAGGTTTTGTATCCCACTGATAGGCCGGATCTAGATCTGGACCTGAACCAAAGTCTAATTGGCTTGTCCTTGTCACCTAACCAACTCATCCACCTAGTTTTGTCATAAGTCGTGCACAACATTTTGTGAGATTAAGTTACACCGTATATCGTTTTGGCCCTCACTCAATGGAGAAGAAGCACTTAAAAAAAAAAAAAAAAATTCTATCTGGATCTGGATTCGGATCTTCACCAAAATTGAATCGGTTCGTCCTTGTCACATACGCAACCTGTCCAAGTTTTGTCCGAATCCGTCCACAACCGTTTGAGATATCCTGTTCACAAACAGACAGACAGACAAATAGACACGGGTGAAAACATAACCTCCATCCACTTTCGGTGGCGGAGCAAATTGCACAAGTCTAAATGACATCCTGACAAGCTGCCATGTAAACGTTGACACAACACTCACCATGTGTCATCTATATTACATTTGTTTGGTTGTCGGGGTGTAGTCGGAGGAGGCGGGGGAAAGGCGTGGGAAGTGAGTGGAGGACTACAAGCATCTACGCTAAATTTCGTTTGGCACAGCACCATTCCAAACATTCCATGGTGTCCTTCCCGAAGGGAAGCACCGGCATAGTCACACGAGCTAGGTGTGAGGCAGGAGCACCGGCCCATAGGGGAGAACAGTATTCCATTCCACATTGAGTAAGAAATAGGCGAGCTATCTCTGGCACTCTGACCAAATTCCAAATTCCTCTCCAACATACAGGGGGCACTGCATCAGCAGCACAGCTGTACCCCCAGCAAATTATGCAACCCATGGCCATGTGCTACATATGAAAGAGGAAAAAGCTCCATTCCTTTGCTTAGGGAAGGAAATATTTTGATGACTCCTATTACTCAGAAGCTGAGTGCACACACAAAATGTACCATCGTCACTGTCAAAATCCGATTTTCTTTTCACATTTTGCATTCAATCATTTGGTTTTTGTGGCTTCAGCAGCTGCCCAGAAGAATCCTCTTGAAAGGTACCAAGGAATTTAATTTATGTCCACACCAGTTGCACACAAAATGGCTACATTACATTTCCTCCCAACAGCAGTCTGCTTCACAGTTACTATGTTGCACCAAAATGGCAGTTCTTGTCAAGCTTGACATTGTTGGAAATCTACCAGGACCAGCTACGTCAGAGACAACAGCTGAGCTTTCCTGTTAATTGTGACCTGTTTGTAGTAAAGTGCATATTGTTTTACCGCATTCTTTCACGCTTCGACACATTTGAAAAAGTACAATGTTCAGCTTAATATGCACCCTTAACTTCCTGGGCCCCATCAGGCTCGAATGATGAGTTTATTGTCATATATATATATATATATATATATATATATATATGTGTGTGTGCATTCAGTGCGATGCGCATACATTGAGAAGTACTTAGACAGTGTGTGCTTAAAAATTACACTTTTTTTTTTCTTTTTTTTTTTTGTATACAAGATCGAGGCTCGTTAAAGAGCTAACATTAATCACACAGAAAGACAAACCGACACATAAAACATATAACATGGGGAGCGGTAAACAAGATGGGGAGAGAGGGGGAAGGAAACAAACAACATTTGAGAGCAGGGACATCGAGAGATCTGTGGGAGGGAGAGGGCTTTGGGGGGGGGGAGCAAGGGAAGGGGGGTGGGAGAGGTATAAAACGTATGAACACTGCAAGGACTTCCAGGAAAGAAGTTGGAATTTCAAACAAAGTGGATCCTGGGGTGAATTAGCGAGGGTAGAAAAGATCAAGGTTTTGGATGGGGGAAGATAAGAGATGGTGGTGAACAGCTGTTTTAAAGACCTGGAGGGAGGAGTGGGATTGAAGGGAGTGTGGGAGTTTGATCCAGAGGCGGGAGAAAAGAGGAATGAAAGAGTGAAGGTGAGCAGAGAGCCTAGATTTTGGCAGTTTAACCAGCTGAGGGTTGCTGGCAGATCTTGTGCGACCTGTATGAATATTTGGGGGACAAAGCACAGAGAGAGCTGGGGGAGTAAGGCCGGAGAGGAGTCGGTAGAAGACAGAAAGACCACCAACCTGCCTGCGGTGAGTGAGTGAAAGGCCCCCGGAGACAGCTTCATCGTGGGAGATTCCAATGATTCCGAAAGCTTTGGTTTCAACAGCGTGAAGCCGAGCTAGGTGTGAGGCAGGAGCACCGGCCCATAGGGGAGAACAGTATTCCAATTCCACATTGAGTAAGAAATAGATTCATTGTGAATAGATTCATTGTGAATAGAGAGCCTTAAAACAACATTTGGTGATGAAAAGAAATGAGGAAATGAAATGTGGCGTGGTTTAAAATATCCATAACCATGCTTTAGATGTTCACAAAACTTTAGACACATTCATTGAGCGTGCGGATTGCATTTGGGTAAAATCTGTCGTGCAAGCGATTATAGTTCGTTTTGATGGAACGATAACGTTTATCTGAACGGAGAAGTTCAAAAATGTCGTGTTCTGGGTGGAACTCATCTCGGATGATAACTTTCACTCTTTTCGCGACTCAACTGGAGTATAGGCCCTCGATGGAAGGCAGATCACACCCAATAATTCTACAAGCAGTCTTTACTATCCTGTCGAGTTTGGATCGTCGTCCCGCATCGAGCTGCCATACCAAACAGTGAAAGACAGTGTAAAGACAATCTCTATTACTGCGTGTAGAACCTGATGGATGGCTGACAGGATGGCCGACACCAAAACTTTTCAACCTTCTAAGAAAGAATAACCGTTGCTGAGCCTTTTTCATACAGTGAAAGGCGTTTATATCCCACTTAAGATCGTTCGAAGTATGAAAAAAGAGAACTGCCTAAAATTTAAAAGTGACAATCTCAACTTTAGCATCGTGAATAACCGAGGGTTAAATGTGAATTTTGTTTTTTCGGAAGTCGACAACGATTTCCATTCTCTTTACGACGTTGAATTGGAGATTGTTTAAAGAACACCATTCCACAAGGTTTTTTTTGTTTGTTTTCTTTTTCGTTTTTTTGTATACAAGATCGAGGCTCGTGTAAGAGCCAACATTTATGTTTGTTTTTATGTTATGCTTTATTATGTTATGTTATGTTATGTTATATGTTATGTTATATTATAATTATGTTATGTTAATGTTATGTTATATATATGTTATGTTATGTTATGTTATATATTATGTTATGTTATATATATATTATGTTATATATATATATGTTATGTTATGTTATGTTATATATATGTTTATGTTATAAATTTATTTATATGTTATAATATGTTTAATTATATTATATATATGTTATATGTTATATATTATATAAAATTAAATATATGTTATATATATGTTTATATATATATGTTATATATATATACATGTATATATGTTATGTTATATATATATAATATGTTATATTATATGTTATGTTATAAGAGTTATGTTATGTTAACATTAGAGTTATGGAATGAATGATCGTTTTAAGGCCATTTTCCCCGCTAGAGCAGGTGTTAGCCTTGCGGGCCCCATGACAATCATGGTTCCCTGTTTGAGGTCATGTTTTTATGGCCGGATGCCCTTCCTGACGCCAAACCTTGGTCACCTCTTACGGTGCGCAGGGATACGGTGTACCTATTCTAAATCGGGATACACACCGTGATCATTCATCCCAGCAAGCTGGTACTCAATTTGCCGACCTCGGAAGGATGACAGGCTGAGTCAACCCCCCTGGCGTTAATTCAGCGATCGACCGGGATTCGAACCCAGGATCCTAGGATCCCAAGCCAGCACCCTAACCGCTAAGCCAACACCAGGCTTAAGGTAAGAGCCAACAACAACAACAACAGCCAGGTAAGAGCTAAGAGCCAACAACTCTTGGTAAGAGCCAACAACAACAGCCAGGTAAGAGCCAACATTAATGACAAAAAAACAAACGGACACATAAGACATAATAAAGGGAGCGGGAGACAAGATGGGGAGAGGAGGAAGCGCACAAGCACAACATTTGAGAGCAGGGAGATCTGTGGGAGGGAGACGGCTTGGGGGAGTAGGCGTGAGAAGGTGGGTAGGGGTGGGGGGTGGGAGAGGAAAAAACCACATGGACATAACTAGGACTTCCAGGAAAGAAGTCGGTATTTCAAAAAAAGTGGATCTGGGGTGAATTCACGGGGGTAGAAAAGATCAAGGTTTTGGATGGGGGAAGATGAGAGATGGTGGTGAACAGCAGTTTTAAAGACCTGGAGGGAGGAGTGCGATTGAAGGGAGTGTGGGAGTTTGTTCCAGAGGTGGGAGAAAAGAGGAATGAAAGAGTGAAGGTGAGCAGAGGGCCTAGATTTTGGCAGTTTCACCATCAGAGTGTTGCTGGCAAATCTTGTGCGACCTGTCGGAATATTTGGGGGACAGAGCACAGAGAGAGCTGGGGGAGCAAGGCCAGTTTCATCACTCGTGAGAATCAGGCCAGAAACGGTCATGTCATCTGCAAATTTCACCACCAGTGAGCTATCAGATGATGCGACTTCATCACGAGTGAACAATGAATATAACTTCGGGGATAAAACACAGCCCTGAGGTGCTCCTGTGTTCAGGGTGATCCAGCTTCCAACAATGCCGACTCGCAGCTTTCAACGTCCTTCCGTCTTCTTTTTCCTCCTAAATCTTCCACATTGAGACACGCCAGGCCTGGCTGGCTCAGCTTGTTAGGGCTTTGGATTGGGAACTGTCAGGACATGTTATGAGCCTGTTGAGCATTTCACCTTTGCTCACTTGGATAAAATAATACATGGTTGTGGTTTTGTGGATGTTGGTTGCTTGGAACCTAAAAGAAAGGTTTCTTACTGAGCCTGTATGCTATAACAGTCTTGACCAAATTTTAAATTTGTACATCCGTTTTATCAGCAATTCTACCTCTGTTTTTAGTACACCGTTGCAAGCAATTGGTGAAAGCTGCTTTCCCATTTTGTAAACTGGAGTCGTTTTGTTGATGTCTTTGCGTGCCACATCCACGGGAGGGCACCCAAGGTTCTGTTTCGATTTTTGGTCTCTGCGGCATCTCGACAACTTCGTTTGGGGGACTTCAGAAACGGCTTTACCACCTGAGTGAGCTTCCCTTACAAGTAATTTCATGACTTTGCCAAATAAAGGAAACTCTTAAGACCCACAGCATCATTTATAAGTCTCGACCATGTTGCCTCATGGATTTTACGGTCTATGAAATGTAGCGAATTCATGTCATGACCGGATTAAATTTGCTGGTTGCATCATTACTTAGGCATGCTTACATCGCTGAAGTAGTGCCCTCACAGAATAGTGCAGGAATTCCGAACCTAGCTAGCATATCGGCCTAATCAAAATTTAGTGAGGAGCCTTTTATGTCCACAGGCAAGTGCTCGCAGACAGCGCAGCCTAGCAGACAAAACAATGGCACATCCCATGATGCAATGCTCTGCCGGTGAAGCATCACAATGACAGTTTATAGTCAATTGCTCTTCTATCATCAATTACTGAATTCTGTTCAATCTGAGGCCCAACAATATCGCCATATTTTGCATTGAGGCTGAAGCAAAAGGTAAACTTTTGAATGGTAAACTCCCAGAATCAATGTTGTTTACTGGACACCACCACTCTTGTGTTCCTCTTCTCCCGCATTTGTGGACTGCCTTCCAGAGAATGTTCAATTGCCCTTTTCTTTCCATTGCTTCAAGCCAATGGTGCAGCACTATTTCAATCATGAAATGGTGAAATATTCTCTATCCCCATTAACCCTAATTCACTCTCAACTCTCACTGCAGGTTACTGTTTCCTCCGCTCCTCGTTCTGTTCCCCTCGATTGTAGCTCATTCCCATGCTTGGCGTGGCCAACTTTAGCCCCAATTTCCCATGTTGCCATTTTTACTTAAATGAGCCTCGTTTTTGTATCAAAAAAACAATCAGGATGAGCGTTCCAGACCAGACATGCAAGCATACCTCGAAATAAGCTATCCTGGCACCCTTGATTTTATGATATTAATATTGTTGCATCAGAGGGGTCCGTTAACACAAACCCCACTGAGCCGGGGGTATAAGACCCCCGCAAGTTCTGAACCCGGTTTTTATTATTTACTGCATTCAATATTAAACTGAGATTCCCCAAGGATCACCGATACAAAGCTGAACTTGGCAGTGTAATGCGTAGGAGGAAAAAGGTGGGGAAATAACTATTGTAATTAAAATGGGTTTATTAAAACTGAATACAGGGTTAAGGGTTTTTTTTTTTTTTTTTTTTTTTTTGTATACAAGATCGAGGCTCGTGAAAGAGCGAACATTAATCACACAGAAAGACAAACAGACACACAAAACAAATAACATCGGGAGCGGTAGACAAGATGGGGAGAGAGGGGGAAGGACACAAACACAACATTTGAGAGCAGGGACCGAGAGACATGGAGACATCGAGAGAACTGTGGGAGGGAGAGGGCTTTGGGGGGAAGGCATGGGAAGGGGGGGGGGGGGGGGTGGGAGAGGTATAAAACATATGGACACTGCCAAGACTTCCAGGAAAGAAGTTGGAATTTCAAACAAGGTGGATCTGGGGTGAATTAGTGGGGGTAGAAAAGATCAAGGTTTTGGATGGGGGAAGATAAGAGATGGTGGTGAACAGCTGTTTTGAAGACCTGGAGGGAGGAGTGTGATTGAAGTGAGTGTGGGAGTTTGTTCCAGAGGCGGGAGAAAAGAGGAATGAAAGAGTGAAGGTGAGCAGAGAGCCGAGATTTCGGCAGTTTAACCATCAGAGGGTGGCTGGCAGATCTTGTGCGACCTGTAGGAATATTTGGGGGACAGAGCACAGAGAGAGCTGGGGGAGCAAGGCCGCAGAGGAGTCGGTAGAAGACAGAAAGACCACCTACCTGCCTGCGGTGAGTGAGTGAAAGGCCCTCAGAGATAGCTTCATCGCGGGAGATTCCAATGATTCTGAAAGCTTTGGATTCAACAGCGTGAAGCCGAGCCAGGTGTGAGGCAGGAGCACCAGCCCATAGGGGAGAACAGTATTCCATTGAGCTGTGGATGAAAGCCTTGTATGTGATGAGGAGCTCAGGTGTGCCTAGGAAGGACTTCGCACGACGGAGGATGCCCAGTCGGCTACTGGCTTTGGAGGCCAGCTTGGAAATGTGGTTTTCCCAAGAAAGATCATGGCAGATGGTGAGACCCAAAAGCTTGAGCGACAGAACTTCTTGGAGAGGATTGTTGAGAAAGTAGATGGGAGGGTTGTCCAGTCGATCTTTTCGGAGAGACATAGTAAGAGTGTGAGATTTGTCAGGATTGAAAGACATGTTCCACATGTTTGACCAGTCTGTGATTTTGTCCAGGTCTTCAGAGAGTGAGGAGGCTGCAGACTGCCGATCTGAGGGAAGAGGAATGGAGCGGCAGAGAGTGGAGTCATCAGCAAAGAGATACAGAGGATTTTCCAGAGAGTCGGAGAGATCATTGATAAAGACCAGAAAAAGCACAGGGCCCAGCACACTGCCTTGGGGAACTCCAGCCTGAACGGGAAGGGGAGATGAGAGAAATCCATTCAGGGCCACACGTTGACTACGACCAGAGAGGAAGTCCGCAAGCCATGCATGGAGATTTCCATGGATACCATAGGAGGAGAGTTTGGTGAGCAGAGCTGAGCTGGGTGCCAGACCGTATCGAAGGCACGTGATATGTCAAGGGAGACAGCTCTGATTTCCTGTTTGGCATTGAGGACCTCCATCCATTGTTGAGACAGCAGAAGCAGCATGTCCAGAGTAGAGTGACCTGGTCTGAAACCAAATTGATGATCAGAGATCAAGCCATTGGAGAAGAGGAAAGATTTCATATGCGAAGCAATGATGGATTCCATGACTTTGCTGATAATTGGGAGCAGGCTGATTGGTCTGTAGTTGCAAGGATCTGTTTTTGCACCTTTTTTGTGTAAAGCGGTAATGTTTGCTGATTTCCAGGATGCTGGCAGATGACCTTGAGCAAAAGATAGGGTGAAAAGAACAGAGAGAGGGTGAGATAGAGCGGCAGAGCAGGATTTTAGGACCCGTGGGCTGATGCCATCTGGTCCAGTTGCAGAATCAGAGTCGAGGTTTGACAAAAACTCCTCCACCTTGTCAGGAGAGAAGGTCACAGAGTCCAGGAGCAGTTTGGTTCGACTGGGAAAGGTGGGAACAGAGAGAGATGGGTTTGGGACTAAGGATTTTGAGGCAAACACAGAGTTGAGGCATTCGGCTTTGTCACGTGTGATGTCAACTGTGTGGCCATTTGAGGTAAGGGAGGGGATGGAGGGGGAACAAACACCAGAAACGGATTTGACCAGACGCCACCAGGATTTGGAGGAAGGAGACAGGTTTGAGAGTTCATTCTTGAGTGAGGAGAGATAGTGCTTCCTGGCACTCCTGAGGGTAGACACACACTTGTTCCGAGCTTGGTGGAAGGAACTGAGATTTCCTTCAGTTGGATTAGCCTTCCAAGAGGCAAAGGCAAGTTGTTTCAGGGCAACTGCCTCACCACAAGATTCAGTGTACCATGGACGGGAGGAAGGGTAAGACAACTGAAGGCGAGATGGGATAAATCTGTGCATGAGAGAGATCAGTTTGCTTTGGAAGAATTCCCAGGAAGAATTGATGTCAGAGGTAGTGGAGATGGATGTGAGCCTGGGACGAACATGGCTGGGACCATATTTGACGAGATCCATATTTTTTATTCATATTTATCTCAGCGCATTTCAGCGAAGTACCCGCTAATCTCAGCCAGTGCGAGCAGCTCGCTGATTCGCTCAGAGCGATCACGTGATGTTCCATCCCGTCACACGTCACGTTTGCACGTAATTCAGGGCGAAAAGCGATTACGGTTTTTCACCTTTATGCGATCGTGTTTTGTGTCGATTTTGTGCGATATGAATTAAATTTTAATTCATATTTCGTGTTTACGAATTCGAATACGAAGGATTTCCCCTTTCGATTTCGAATACGAATCGAATACGAGCTTGAGTCGAGAGGGCGAATGTCCGGGTTGGGAATGTACGGGTCTCCCTTCCCCCACCCGGCAATGCCGGGTACTTCTGCTAGGATCACGTGATGTTCCAACTTTGCCGCCATAATCTCACAGTTATGCGTTCGCACGTAATTCAGTTTTTTCACATTTCAGCGAGGAACATTGCCATTCACACCACATAGGTTTTTTTTCACTTTCATCTGATATTTGTGATTTATTTCAAACAAACTGTATTTCCCATCTACACGGCCATGTATTCCTATTAACGTTATGTAAAGTACATAAATTGTGTGGATTACATCATTTCTGGATGTGATCAATTGCCAGTAACCATCTATATCCCTCCCCTCCCCTTCCCTCCTCCTCCTCCCTTTCCCCCCTCCCCCTCCCCCTACCCTTCCCCCTCCACCCTACCCTCTCCCCTTCCACCCTCCCCTTTCCCCTCCCCTCCCCCTCCCTTTCCCCCATGCCCCTCCCTTTCCCCCCTACCCCTTCCTTTCTGCCCTACCCCTTCCCCATCCCCCTCCCCCCTCCCCCTCCCCTCCCCCTCCCTTTCCCCCATGCTCCTCCCTTTCCCCCTACCCCTTCCTTTCTGTCCTACCTCTTCCCCTCCCCCCTCCCCCTCTCCCTCCACCTCCACCTCCCCCTCCTCCCTCCCCCCCTATCCTCCCACTCCTCTCCACCTCCCATCCCTCCCCCTCCCCCCTCTCCTCTCCTCCCCCTCCCCTCCCCCTCCCCACCCCTCCCCCCACCCTCCCACTCCTCTCCCCCTCCTATCCCTCCCCCTCCCCCCTCTCCCCTCCCCCCTCTCCCCTCCCCATCCCCTCCCCCTCCCCCCTCTCCTCCCCTCCCCCCTCTCCTCCCCTCCCCCCCCGTTCCCCTCCCCTCCCCCCATCCCCCTCCCCTCCCCCCATCCCCCTCCCCTCCCCCCATCCCCCTCCCCTCCTCCTCCTTCCCTCCCCCTCCCCTCCCCCACCCCTCCCCCCTCCCCTCCCCTCCCCCTCCCTTTCCCCCATGCTCCTCCCTTTCCCCCTACCCCTTCCTTTCTGTCCTACCCCTTCCCCTCCCCCCTCCCCCTCTCCCTCCCCCTCCCCCTCCCCCTACCCTCCCCCGCCCTTCTCCCTCCACCCTACCCTCTCCCCTTCCCCCCTCCCCTTTCCCCTCCTCTCCCCTCCCCTCCCCTCCCTTTCCCCCATGCCCCTCCCTTTCCCCCTACCCCTTCCTTTCTGCCCTACCCCTTCCCCATCCCCCTCCCTTTCCCTCATGCTCCTCCCTTTCCCCCCTACCCCTTCCTTTCTGTCCTACCCCTTCCCCACCCTTCTCCCCCTCCCCCTCCCCCTCCCCTCACCCTCCACCTCCCCCTACACCTTCCCCACCCCCTCCACCTCCCCCACCCCCCTCGCCCTCCCCCTCCACCTCCCCCTCCCCCCACCCTCCCACTCCTCCCTCCCCCTCCCCCCACCCTCCCACTCCTCCCTCCTCCACCCTCCCACTCCTCACTCCCCCCACCCTCCCACTCCTCCCTCCCCCCACCCTCCCACTCCTCTCCCCCTCCCCCCTCCCACTCCTCTCCCCCTCCCCCCTCCCCCTCGTCCCCTCCCCCCTCCCCTCCCCCCGTTCCCCTCCCCCCCCTCCCCCTCCCCCCCCTACCCCCTCCATCTCCCCTCCCCCCCTCTCCTCCCCTTCCCCCTGTTCCCGTCCCCTTCCCCCTTCCCTCCCCTCCCCCGCCCGGCAATGCCGGGTACTTCTGCTAGTAATATATAAATTCATTAGCAGTGAAACCCAATAGCCTTCAATAGTAGGCGGCTGTAATTTGAACCTGAACGGATCTATAGTCACAATGCTGAGTTCACTCTTCATAGAAAGGGATGAACTTCATGCAAATGTTAAAGACGGATGATTGAAAATGCTTGAGCAGCTTTCATATACATACAGTGACCTCCATAAGTATTGGAACAGTGAAGTCAAATTTGTTATTTTTGCTATAAACTGAAGAAATTTGGATTTGAGATCAAAAGATGAATATGAGACAAGATTACGGAAGGTCAGATTTTTTTTTCTTGGTATTTCTCTGCACATATATGTTTTACCATTGTAGAACAATAGTACCCCCCATTTTAGGCAAGCATGGCACAGATTAACTTAAAGTAAATGAAAGTAGTATAATACTTAGTATTTGGTTGCGTATCTCTTGCATACAAGAACTGCATCGAGCCTGTGACGTGTTGACATCACCAAACTCTTGGTATCTTCCTTTGAGATGCTTTGCCATGTCTTTACCGCAGCCATTTTCAGTTGTTTGTTTTAGGGGGTTTCTGACTTTAGTCTTCTCTTCAGAAAGTGAAATGCATGCTCCATTGGATTTAAATCAGGACATTGACTTTGCGAGTCTAAAACCTTCCACCTTTTCCCCCTGATGAACTCCTCGGTTGCGTTGGCGGTGTGTTTTGGTTCATTGTCTTGCAGGACGTTAAAGCGTCGCCCAATGAGTTTGGAAGCATTTTCTTGTACGTCGGCAGACAAAATGTTTCTGCACACTTCCGAATTCATTCTGCCACTGCCATCATTAGTTACGTCATTAACTAGAGGGAGAAATGCTTTGCAATACACGTCCCCTAACGGGCACCATTAATGTTCTCGTTCCAAGGCAAAAGGGCATAAGTCTGTGAAAAATCAGCAAAACGCCACAAAACTCAAACTTTTTCTCTAACTTGTCATAATAAAGCCATGTACCAAATTTCAGATGTGTATATTAAAGGCAAAAAGGCAAAAAGGGTTGGCGTCAGGAAGGGCATCCGGCCGTAAAACATTGCTTCAAAAAGGGGACCGAAAAACAACAACAACCACGGTTCCCGAAAAAGGCCAACCCCCGCTTGCGGGGAAAAATGGCCTCTAAAGGTGGTTTTTTTATATTAAAGGGATGGGAAACAATTTCAGAAAACCATCGGGGGACGGATTGATTTGATTGTTGACAGTTGTTTTAGGGTTTTTCTTCATAGCTCTGATGATTTTTAACTCACCTTCAACATAGTTCTGGGGCGCTTATGCGATGGCGCGTCATCCATCCATCAGTCCGTAAAACCCTTGAAACTTATTCTCCGAAACCGCTGAAGGGAGTGTGACCAAACTTGGCACAAATGATATTTGATATGTTGTGAACCGGGCCCTGAGGGGGTGTACTGGGGGAGTTGCCCCCCGCCTCCCCAAAGTAAGTATTTGCTTTCTTCTCAGAAACTACACATGAAATTCTGATGAAACTTGACCACAACCTTCATAACCCGTGATGTACCAAAGTTTGTTCACGGCATTTAAAAAAAATCGGGCCCTGAGGGGGTCTACTGGGGGGTTGTCCCCCCAACGTAAGTATTTGCTCTTTTCTCTGAAACTACACACACAATTTCAATGGAACTTGACGACAACCTTAATCACCCATAATGCATCAGCGTTTGTTCATAGCATAAAAAAAAATCAGGGTTTGAGGGGATGTGTGGGGGCAGGGGTTGTGTTGGCCCCATAAAATATATATTTGCTCTCTTCTCCACAACTACACACACGATTTTGATGAAACGTGAAACGTGATCACAACTTTCATCACCCGTGATGTACCAATGTTTGTTCCAGGCATTAGAAACATCGGGGTCTAAGAAGGTATACTGGGTAGGGGTGGGAGGGGGGGGGGGGGGAGTGGGGTTTGATTGTTTGCTTAATGTCCTATAATTACGTTATTATGATTCTACATGCTGCCCTGTCTTCCAGCAACCATTGAAATTGTTTTAAATATATGGTGATACTGTTTAAAATACCCTTAGTCAGTGTAGTATCAAAGGGAGGCACAAATCGCCCCTCCCTTTATATAAGGGGTCGTCGCCGACTGGGCATCCTCCGTCAGGCGAAGTCCTTCCTTGGCACACCTGAGCTCCACACCACATACAAGGCTTTCATCCGCAGCTCAATGGAATACTATTCTCCCCTCTGGGAACTGTTCCCCCCTCTGCTCCTGCCTCACACCTAGCTCGGCTTCACGCTGTTGAAACCAAAGCTTTCAGAATCATTGGAATGTCCTGCGATGAAGCTAACTCTGAGGGCCTTTCACTCACTCACCGCAGGCAGGTTGGTGGTCTTTCCGTCTTCTACCGACTCCTCTCCGGCCTTGCCCCCCGAGCTCTATCTGTGCTCTGTCCCCCAAATATTCCTACAGGTCGCAAAAGATCTGCCAGCAACCCTCTTATGGTTAAACTGCCAAAATCAAGACTCTCTGCACACCTTCACTCCTTCATTCCTCTTTTCTCCTGCCCCTGGAACAAACTCCCTCACTCTCTTCAATCCCACTCCTCCCTCCAGGTCTTTAAAACAGCTGTTCACCACCATCTCTTATCTTCCCCCATCCAAAACCTTGATCTTTTCTACCCCCGCTAATTCACCCCAGATACACCTTTTTGAAATTCCAACTTCTTTCCTGGAAGTCCTTGCAGTGTCCATATGTTTTATACCTCTCCCACCTCCCACCTCTCCCTCTCCCTCCCACGTTTCTCTCGATGTCCTTGCTCTTAAATGTTGTGTTTGTGTCCTTCCCCCTCTCTCCCCATCTCGTCTACCGCTCCCCTTATTTTGTGTTTTATGTGTCGGTTTGACTTTTTGTGTGATTAATGTTAGCTCTTTCACGAGCCTCGATCTTCTATACAAAAACAAAACAAAACATCGTTTCTCTGTATGCAGCTTTAACATGGGGACTGAAAATACGTTTCTCGGCTTCTACTGGATGAAATAGGCTGCAAAATTTCAGAAGTAAATGCTTTGTATGTTGAGGTAATATGTTCCAAATTTCAGCAACATCCGTTTATGCATTCTTGAGTTTTATTTTGAAAACCCTCAAAACCACGTTGGTGTCAGTCTGTCCGGCCGCCCAAAATGTGTTGGCGCTCATAACTCAAGGACTATACATTGAAACTAGCTGAAACTTGGAATACACATCGGCCAATATGTCTAGTTAATGGCTTTCAAAACAAATTTCACCTAAGTGCCATAGTTTTTGCTTTAAAATTAAATTATGTATAAATATTCATATATACACACATTATACCCCTTTACAAATATTACTCAAATCTAATGTGCTGGTGCAATGGCCTAATGGATAAAGCATCAGACTCTCAAGCTGGGGATTGTGGGTTCGCAATCCCGTCTGGGTTGAATATTTTTTTTCCCCTTACTTTTTCAAGTCTTTTATATTGTCTTGAATAAAGTATTGTACGATGAACAAATGCATTTTGTTCGTATTTAAAATGTATCTTGTGAAAAATGCCAGGGGCATAGAAAAGGCCTCTTCATATAAGGGTATGTGCCATGTGGCAAAGTATAGAAAAGAAGGGACATTCTATAGTTTATAGAAAATGTCGAACAATAGAAAATAATGGGCATTCAAAAAATATTGTGTGCATGCTTGACTGCCCTTATGTTCTGAGGAGGAACCAAGTCATGCTCTAGAAAAGTTTATATGAAGTGGTGCCCTACTTGGCACATAGCCCTATATAAAGGGGCCATTTCTATGCCCCTAGCATTTTACCCAAGAATACTGCTTTTTCAACCAGGTAAGCACCCAGGGGTATTGCCCCTATTTTTCTGTCATCAACTGCAGTTGTTTTCCTTGGCCGACCTGGCCGTTGACTATTGCTAAGTACACTAGTTGGTTCTTTATTTTTCAAGATATTCCAAATTGTTGTATTTCCTTTGTGCAATTTTTGTTCTATGGTTCTAATTGAATTATTCTGTTCTTTCAACTTCCAAATTGCTTGCTTTCCTTTCATAGACAGTTCCATGATCTTCAGGTTGGATTATGCCGACTGATTCCCAAGGCAAAAGCAAAGGCTAAAGACAAGACATTGACAGGTCTTTTATGTGTTAAACACCCGAGCAACAAGAAAGACCTGTCGGTCATTTTGTTCCAATAATTATGCTTACCTAAAATGGTGGGTGGGGGATCTGAACATACAAAGTGCTATTGTTCTACAATGGTAAAATGTATATCCATAGAAATACCAAGACATAAAAGCGAACCATCTGTGCTCTTGCCTCATATTGTACACCGCTCCTTTCCTATGCCATCTCCAGGCATTGCAAATCGTCATTGCCGGGCACCAAAGGGGGCTCGGCAGTGACGCACGCTGAAAGAGAGTACTCAGTTTTCACTCTGGTTTCTTGTTTTCTTGTTGTACACCGCTCCTTTCCTATGCCACCTCCAGGCATTGCAAATCGTCATTGCCGGGCACCGAAGGGGGCTTGGCAGTGACGCACGCTGAAAGAGAGTACTCAGTTTTCACTCTGGTTTCTTGTTTGTTTGTTTTCTTGTTTCCTTGGTTGTCCGGACGATATCTCAGCCATCCTTTGAGCTAGGAAGCTGAAATTTCGGCACAATAGTGAGCAAGTCCTTTGTCAAAAACGGTATTTTTTGTTTTTTGATTAATCAATTAATTGAGGAGTTATTTAATTATTAGCGTTTAATTAAGTACTTATTTAATTAATTAAATTTCATTTCTCTTCTGACCATTATTAACTCAGGCACCTTTTGAGTTAGGAAGCTGATATTTGGACATGCCAATGACCAGGTGATTTGGCTGCAAAGGATATTTTTGATTTATTAATTAATCAATTAATCGATTAATTATTTAATTATTCGATTAATGACAAAAAAAAAATTTTTTTTAAGTTACAGATTCTGATGAAATAGTGGTAGTTTATGTGTTCTCTGACCAAATTGATTAATAATTTAATTTTTTTATGATTATTATTTATTTATTTTCATTATTAATCATTTATTTATTTTCTTTCTCATTTGGCCAATATCTCAGGCACCTTTTGAGCTGGGAAGCTAATATTTGGACATGAGTGACCAAGTGATGTGGCTATCAAGGATATTTTTGATTTATTGATTAATCATTTAATCGATTAATTATTTATTGATTAATCGATTAATTATTTATTGAGTAATCAATTAATTATTTAATTTTTTATTAATGACTTATTTAATTAAATTTCTGAAAGATACATCTTCGGATGAAGCACTAGTGGTTTCGTTATGCTATTAGCCAATTGATTATGAAAATATTTTGTGATAATCTTTTATTGATTTTAATTATACAATTAATCAATCAATTAGTGTACACCTCTCCCTCCCAATGCAGCCTCAATGAGCTGCACTGCGGTATTGCCGGGCGCCGGAGGCGCCCCGGCAATGACGCTCTGTAGGATATTTAATTATTTGGCATGGGGGCGGTGTACTTTGAATGTATGTGTACTTGTTTTCTTTCTTGTTTGTTTGTCCGGACGATATCTCAGCCATCCTTTGAGCTAGGAAGCTGAAATTTCGGCACAATAGTGAGCAAGTCCTTTGTCAAAAACGGTATTTTTTTTTTTGATTAATCAATAAATTGAGGAGTTATTTAATTATTAACGATTAATTAAGTACTTATTTAATTAATCAAATTTCCTTTCTCTTCTGACCATTAACTCAGGCACCTTTTGAGTTAGGAAGCTGACATTTGGACATGCCAATGACCAGGTGATTTGGCTGCAAAGGATATTTTTGATTTATTAATTAATCAATTAATCGATTAATTATTTAATTATTCGATTAATGGCCAAAATTTTTTTTTTTTAAAGTTACAGATTCTGATGAAATAGTGGTAGTTTATGTGTTCTCTGACCAAATTGATTAATAATTTAATTTTTTTATGATTTTTATTTATTTATTTTCATTATTAATCATTTATTTATTTTCTTTCTCATTTGGCCAATATCTCAGGCACCTTTTGAGCTGGGAAGCTAATATTTGGACATGAGTGACCAAGTGATGTGGCTATCAAGGATATTTTTGATTTATTGATTAATCATTTCATCTATTAATTATTTATTGATTAATCGATTAATTATTTATTGAGTAATCAATTAATTATTTAATTTTTTATAAATGACTTATTTAATTAAATTTCTAAAAGATACATCTTCGGATGAAGCACTGGTGGTTTAGTTATGCGATTAGCCAATTGATTATGAAAATATTTTGTGATAATCTTTTATTGATTTTAATTATACAATTAATCAATCAATTAGTGTACACCTCTCCCTCCCAATGCAGCCTCAATGAGCTGCACTGCGGTATTGCCGGGCGCCGGAGGCGCCCCGGCAATGCCGCGCTGCAGCATATTTAATTATTTGGCATGGGGCGGTGTACTTTGAATGTATGTGTACTTGTTTTCTTTCTTGTTCATCTTTTGATCTCAAATCCAAATTTCATGAGTATTCAGCAATAATATGAAATTTGACATCACTTTTCCAATACTTATGGAGGGCACTGTATAATGCTGCGCTAAACACAAGGGAAAGTGTAGACTTGCTGCAATGGTACTTTATTATCCTCGACACTGTTTGTTTAGTCTAGCGTCATCGCTGTGGTGTGCGACATTCATGCTATATTCATTTGATGCATGCAGCCCTTATGTAGTACATGAGCATGCTTTATGTAAAGCCATTCACTGCTGAAACATCTGCTAGGTTTCTGAATGTCAAAGCAAAATGCCAAGATACTAAAAAACACCCTGAAAAATCTGGAGTTTAATGAAAGGCAAACCAACCAAATTGTACTCAGCTCTTTTGTGCATCCAATAACAACAGAGATGTTCAGAACAAAATGCTTTGAAATCTAATCATGATAATTTCCTGTAATGATACTGACTCTGAATTAAACTTAAAACAGCTGAGGGTTTAAAATGCCTCCATTCGTTGTTGGTGAATGTTTTTGAGTTTATATTTTTGGATGGTTTTGACATTGAATATACTATCATTATAATACATTGTACCTTTTATTTGCTCTCTCGAGATTATTGTTGTATCTGATTCAAGTTGTGCAAAATAACATAAAACATATGCATAAGAAATCTTATGTTGTTGTTGTAGTTGGTTGCCCTTTGCATATGAAGAAGGCCTTTCGCATGAAATGTGCGTGCAATCATGACCTGTTCAATTTGTGTATAGTGCAGAAGGTGCAGTCCAACCATGCTCTGAGATAGAAAGCAGTATAACCTGGTGTCAAGGTACCTCCAAGAAGACCAGTCCACTTGCCACCTGCAGTCCAGGCAGGAATTTTGAGTTTAGCCAAGGTGCTGGTGATAACTCAACTACTCTGCAAAGGACACTGGGACATCCACCAACATCCACCAACATCCACCAACATCCACCAACGAATGCTATTGGATGAGACATCCAGTTTAACATCGATCTGAGGGACTGTGCACACATTGATGCATCACCCTGCTTGCGAAATACGAGGGTTACAGTTTATACCTGGGCCGATATTCAAAGTCAGGCTATATTGCTTAGAGGTGAATGCATATAGCTCGAGGTCGAAGCTATCCTGCCAGCCGAAGACAACATGGAGCAAATCAAGACAAAGACATTCTGATGTACAGGGTCTTTTTTTATATTTCTTGCATTGATAAACAGGGTGGTGAAGAGATGTCTGGTGAGACCGAAGTTGGTGGTAAAGACATAATGTGCAGTTGGGAGTGAGGTAGAGTCGGTGTTGACAGATGGGTGTGTGGAGAAGTGAGCGAACTGTGTACAAACCAAGTGTGCCAATGATCGGTCTCTTTGTCCTCCCTTGCCCCTTCCCCCAAGTGTGGGGTCATAGAGCTTTGGAGAGCGATGGCCTCCAGTTCGGGAGGTTAATTAGGTCCCCGGCACTTCCATCGATGTGGAACAACAACCTTTTTGTTCCCAACTTTGTCCTCCCTTAATTGCCTTTTGGCAGCTCTGGAGTGTCAGCTGTGCTCGCCCATCTTCTTGATTATTCACGCATTGTAATTATTGGTGTTCTTCATCACTACTGCAAATTGTTGTTTTTCGTTTGCAAATGCCTTTGAGGTAATTCAGGTAATTGTATATGGTTTGCATGGAGGCCTCATGGGGAATCTCCAAGTGAGGATTTTGTTTGACCAGAAAGTCGTGCTTTTAACACCATGGCAATGTTCACAGTTAAAACTGCCTATTGCTTCTACAAAAACTTGTCTTCAGCATCAGTACACAGTATTAGGTGGTTGATAAATGGCCCAATTTGAGCATGATGATTCCTCCGATAAATCTCTCATTCCATGCGGGACTGATCAATCCCATGAGGGATTCTTAAATTGATTGGCCTTCAAAAGTGCACCTTCACTGTTTGGACATGACACATAATTGATTCACGTAAATTTGGTTTGAGAAGATCTTGAACCAACCCATGAGCTATCATGCAGCCCTTGGTATGACAGGTTAATGGGAATGGTTATTTCTATTTGCTATTTGCTAGATTCACCTTCAGTATTAGACTTATTTTATTGATCATGTCAAAAAACACAAAATTAATCCTCCCAGTCATTTTACATAAAATATCAATATAAAATACAAATCCACAATCAACATAAAATAAACTTCAAAATACAGGAAAAATAATAATAATAACAAAAACTCACGATAGCATATGGCATTTAAATTATCCAAATAATAATTCAAAATACAATGCCAATAAAGTATAATTCTACAATGGTTTCTGACAGCATCCAATTGCACGTGACAGTTCAATACGCAAGATTAATGTAATCACTACTTCTGTGATCAATTTGAGGAATCCTTTGTAAAACAAGCATTCTGAGTATTGCGCTGCAATACATGTCCCCTACCGGCAGTCTGTCGTCCGGAAAACTGTTGGGGAAATTACCAAAGTTCAAAGTGCCATAACTTTGTCAATAAAGTTCATGAATGGTTGCACAGACCCCTACTTCTCACTAAAAGGGGAAAAAGCATGTAAATCGGAGTTAAAATAAGCCCGCAAGGTCGCTCCGTGGAGCAGCCTGCACGTATTGCACTATGTGTGAATTATATAATTACCAACTCACGGTCTGAGTTAACTCGGCTAAAAATTATCTGATTTGCACCAAATAACGTTCATGAATGGTTGCACAGACCCCTACTTCTCACTAAAAGTGGAAACAGAATGTAAATTGGAGTTAAAACCAGTAATATTAACAGCTTTGCATTACCGCACTCCAAATTATAGTCCGGAAAACTGTTGGGGAAATTACCAAAGTTCAAAGTGCCATAACTTTGTCAAAAATGATCGAAACGTTGTGAAGTTCGAACTTGATCTGTAACTTATCATGAGGAAACCATGTACCAAGTTTGAAATCATGAGCATTAAGAGTTTAGAAAAAAAAATCCGGAAAACTGTTCTTTGCGTGACGGACTGACAGACGGAGGGACGGAGTGCAAACCTATAGTCCCCTCCGGTGTACACCGGCAGGGGACTAATAACTATCACATAAAAAGTTGAACAAACAAAACATGTTATATCTTTTTTTTTTTAAACAAACAAACAAATAAATAAATATATACTTACATTAAAAATGCCAGATTGCTAATTCAAACACAGCCAATCTCCAACTGCAATATCTTCAGTAAACTCAGATATAGAAAATGGGCCATTCTATTGCCACATGAGACAGCAGAGGGCAGAAGTGGGTTTCTGAATCTACTCGTTTGGACCCTTGGAAGTCAAATTCTTCCTGACTTATTAAAAACTATACAAGAGTGGAGAGGGTGATTTCCATCATTAATAATAGTCTGAAATTTATTTTCCATGGCATCTTTACATAATGTTTCTTAGTGTTTAATATCAGTATCAGTGCCAATCGCCTTACTCGCCATCCTAATTATTCTGTGCAATTTCCGTATTATCTGAAGACAGTCAGTCCGTTGTGCCAAACAATACTACAAAAGGTAATGACAGATTGATTACAGCCTGATAAAACAAACAAACTTGAATGGCACTCGGTAGAGCACATACCTCCACCAGGCTGATTAGTTTATGCTTTGTAACCCAGTGTCAGAAAGCTGGGTCTCCGTCGAAGGTCATGGGTCTTGCAGTAGGACAACGACCCCAAACACACTTCAAAAAGCACCCAGGAATGGTTCAAGACAAAACGATAGGCTGTTCTGAAGTGGCCAGCAATGAGTCCAGATCTAAATCCCATTGAACACCCATGGGGAGATCTGAAAAGAGCAGTTGGGAGAAGGCACCCTTCAAATCTGGGAGAACTGGAGCAGTTTGCGCAAGAAGAGTGGGCCAAACTGCCAGTAGAGAGATGTAGGAAGCTCATTCGTGGCTACAGGAAGCGTTTGACTGCAGTTATTTTGTCCAAAATCTGTGCGACCAAATATTAAGTCTCGGATGTCAATAATTTTGTCAATGCCATTTCTTTTTATTTTCTGATTTAAAAGGATATATTACGTTCTGAATCAAAAACAAAGGTTCTGTAATATTAACAGTTAAATATAGAATTGTGGAGACCAATTGTGAGTTATTTGAAAAAAGTGCAAGGGTGCCAATATTTTGGCCACGACTGTATATAATTTTTAGCCCCATCACTCAATGGTGAAGAATCGCTTTAAAAACTAAAAAGTTCTCGTATCCAGATATTATGGATTCGGATCTTCACCAAAATTGAATAAATTCTTCCTTGTCATGCACCCAACATGTCCACCAGGTTTCGTCCAAATCCATACACAACTTTTTGAGACATCGTGCTACATATCGTTTTTGCCCCATCTCTCAATGGTGAAGAATCACTTTAATTCTAGCATCTGGATCTTTACCAACATCTATTCAATTCTTCCTTCTCATACACCCAACATGTCCCCCAAATTTAATTTGAATCTGTCATAACTTTTTGAGACGAGGGTGAAAATATAATATAGATGAATGGATATAACCCAATGAACGGATGAGCATTAAAATAATTCAGATAACTTAAAAAAAAAAAAAAAAAAAAAAAAAAAATATATATATATATATATATGTAATTATATATATATATATATATATATATATATATATATATATATATATATATATATTGATTATACTTTGATTATATATACTTTTGATTACACGTTTATAGTTGACGAGCCGAAAGCACCCGGCGTTGCCCGGGTTCTTTTTGAATGAATTTACCACGATAATTCAGCTTTTACTCGTGGCCGAAGAAGATTGACGACTATAATTCAGCTCAGCTTTTAATTGCGAAATGGGCCCAGCCCGGCCGAAGCGGCCTCAACCGGCCTCGCCACCTAGCCTAAAACCTTCCCGGGGGCCGTCCTGACATTTTTAGTTCTTTTTGAATGAATTTACGACCATAATTCAGCTTTTACTCGCTGCCGTAGAAGATTGACTACTATAATTCAGCTCAGCTTTTAATTGCGAAATGGGCCCAGCCCGGCCGAGGCGGCCTCGACCGGCCTCGCCACCTAGCCTATAACCTTCCCTGGGCCCATCCCGACATTTTTTGTATCAGAGGTTTCCTCCTATCTTTCACCGTTCAGGAGATTAGCATGTGCAGACAAACAAACAAACAAACAAAAACTTTCTTTTATACATACAGACTTCGCATTTAATATGGAATATTTTTTTTGTGGGGGTGAACTTACTTTTCAAGATGACTTAGAACCAAAAGTTCATTGGAATCATGTTGAAATTATTCTAGATTTTGTTAATGTGACCTTTAAAAGAAACAAAAAACACATTTGACATTTCGAAACAAATAAATTGATCCTTGAAAGTGATGTAAACTGATATCGAACTCGATTCACGGACAGTACTGTGTTAAACTTCTGTACGTTTTCCAGAAGTATCTCTTTATTTTGCACATTGGCCAAAAAAAATTTCAACAAAAACAAAAGCTAAATTACGACTGGGATTACGGACAGTAAAATTACAGTTCAGTACTTCGTGTAACCCCCACGAGCATTCAGGAGAGCACGTACACGTCGAGGCATGCTGTTCACGAGATTTTGCCAAGGTTTGGACAGGAATCGCTTGCCATGCAGTGACAATAGTCTGCTGCAATTCATGTACAGAGGTAGGCTGCTGGTCCAAGTTGTCGATTTGACGCGTTAATTCTGCCCACAAGTTCTCTATCGGATTCATATCCGGGGACATGGAAGGCCACTCCATATGCTCTACACCACGGTCAGCAAGAAAGTGTTGGATCATGCGAGTACGATGAGGCCGTGCATTGTCATCTTGGAAGACAAAGTTTCCTCGAAAGGCTGCACGAGCAAATGGAAGCAATGTTTCTTCCAGAATGACCCTGTACTTGAACTGGTTCAGGTTTCCATTCAGAACAACCAGGTCAGTTTTGCCCCCTGCATGAACAGCAGCCCAAACGGTCACCCCAACACCTCCAGCTTGGACTCTTGGCACTATACAATCTTCGTTGTGGGCTTCATGCACTTGTCTGCGCACTCGGACGTGGCCATCTTGACGATAGACCAGAAATCTAGACTCGTCACTGAAGGTCACGTGATTCCAGTGTCCTGGCTGCCATTGACGGTGCTCTCTGGCCCACTGCAATCGGCGCTGGCTGTGTTGTCTGGTCAGGCGTGGCTTTCTCAGGGGACGCCTGGCACGATAGCCTGCTTGAACCAGTCGTTGGTTGACTAGCCTTCTGGATACAGGCACAATTGCACATTTGTCAGTTGCTGCCACTCAGCCCTAAGCCGATTAGCTGACTTGGTACGGCCATTGCAGACTAACCGGTGCAGCTGGCGATCATCTCTCCTTGTGGTTCTGCATGGACGTCCTGGCCTCGGTATTGGAGTAGGGACACCCCTCTGAGCATTTCGTTTCAGGATCTTTGACACCTGACCTTGAGTGATGCCATACTGCCGAGCAATAGCACGCTGTTTCATGCCAGAATTTCGTAAAGCCACCACGCCATGACAAACAGCATTGTCAATTTGACGGACCATCTCCAGAGGAAGCGGTAATAACTTTTGTAGACGTGCAGCAGTTGTTTTCCACTAATACAGAACGCAACAACCCTTATATACCCGATTGTGAAGCCAATCGTCAAATGTACCTGTCCTTACATTTTGTCACGCCACCTGTGATATTATCCTGTTATTGACTTCTTGCTGCGAAAGACAATCAGTGACATGGTTCTTTTGACAAAGAAATCACCGAAGCGTAAAAGAAACTCACCAGATTGATATACTGAGTTCAGAAAGTAAACCCAAGTCAAGGAAAAAAAAAATTCCATATTAAATGCCAAGTCAAACGAGTGCCAAACAAGTGTGTGGTGTGGGAGGTGGGGTTGCTATCTTTATAAAAAAACTCTCTTCCTCACTCGCCCTGCACTGCCCTCTCTCCACCTCACCCCCAGGAATACCTTTGGCTATGGCTTCCCCTTCGCTCCCACCTTTTGTTCATATGTGTGTTGTGCCGTCCACCAAACAGTGATGACTCCATCTACATCTCGCTGTCTGAGAATATGGACCAACTTCTATCTACCCATCCCAACTCTCTCTTCCTCATATGTGGTGATTTCAACTGTCACCATGCCAGTTGGCTGGGTGTGGGTACCTCTCTCACCAGCCATGGCTCTTCAGCAAAGGACTTCTGTGACTCACTGGGACTGACACAATCTGTCAATTTCCCGACCCGGATTTCAGTCAACGGAGCATCTTCTCTTCTGGACTTGGTTATGACTAACTTCCCTGAAAATGTCTGCTGCTCTTCTTCTGCTCCAATCGGCTCTTCTGATCATGTGCTTGTTAAAGTGGACATCTCTCTGACCATTCTCAGAGAGCCTCCTCAGCATCGACGAGTCTGGCATTTCACTCAGGCCAACTGGCACGGTCTTCAAGCAGCCATCAATCATCTGGACTGGTCTCCCATCTCTACTGCCTCTGACATAAATTCTTCCTGGGAATTCTTCCAAAGCAAACTGCTCTCTCTCATGCACAGATTTATCCCATCTCGTCTTCTGTTGTCATACCCTTCCTCCCGTCCATGATACACGGAATCTTGTGGTGAGGCTATTGCCCAGAAACAACTTGCTTTCGTCTCCTGGAAAGCAAATCCAACGGAAGGAAATCTCATTTCCTTTCACAAAGCCCGAAACAAGTGTGTGTCCACCCTCAGGAGAGCCAGGAAACAATATCTCTCCGTTCTCAGGACCGAACTCTCTTATCTGTCTCCCTCTTCCAAATCCTGGTGGCGTCTGGTCAAATCTGTTTCTGGTGTTTGTTCCCCCTCCATCCCCTCCCTCACCTCAAATGGCCACACGGCTGACTCCGCACGTGAAAAAGCTGAATGCCTCAACTCTGTGTTTGCCTCTAAATATTGTGTCCCAAACCCATCCCTCTCTGTACCCACCATACCCAGTCGTACCCAGCTGCTCCTGGACTCTGTGTCCTTTCATCCTGACAAGGTGGAAAAGTTTCTGTCAACCCTCGACTCGGATTCTGCAACTGGACCTGACGGCATCAGCCCACGGGTCCTAAAATCCTGTTCTTCCGCTCTTTCACTCCCTCTCTCTGTTCTCTTCACCCTCTCTTTTGCTCAAGGTCATCTTCCATCTACTTGGAAATCTGCCAACATCACCGCTTTGCACAAAAAAGGTGCAAAAACAGATCCCAGCAACTACAAACCAATCAGCCTTCTCCCAATTATCAGCAAGGTCATGGAATCCATCATTGCTTCAGATATGAAATCTTTCCTCTTCTCCAATGGCTTGATCTCTGATCATCAATTTGGTTTCAGACCTGGACACTCTACTCTGGACATGCTGCCTCTGCTTTCTCAACAATGGATGGAGGTCCTCAATGCCAAACAGGAAATTAGAGCAGTCTCCCTTGACATATCACGTGCCTTCGATACGGTTTGGCACCCCGCTCTGCTCACCAAACTCTCCTCTTTTGGTATCCATGGAAATCTCCATGCATGGCTGGCGGACTTCCTCTCTAGTCATAGTCAACGTGTGGCCCTGAATGGGTTTCTCTCATCTCCTCTTCCTGTTCAGGCTGGAGTTCCACAAGGCAGTGTTCTGGGCCCTGTGCTTTTTCTGGTCTTCATCAATGATCTCTCTGAGTCTATTGAAAAGCCTCTGTATCTCTTTGCTGATGACTCTACTCTCTGTCGCTCCATTCTTCATCCCTCAGATCGGCAGTCTGCAGCCTCCTCACTCTCTGCAGACCTGGACAAAATCACAGACTGGGCAAACAAGTGGAACATGTCTTTCAATCCTGACAAATCTCACACTCTCACGATGTCTCTCCGAAAAGACCGACTGGACAACCCTCCCATCCACTTTCTGAATAATCCTCTCCAAGAAGTTCTGTCGCTCAAGCTTTTGGGTCTCACTATCTGCCATGATCTTTCCTGGGAAAACCACATTTCAAATCTGGCCTCCAAAGCCAGTCGCCGACTGGGCATCCTCCGTCGTGCGAAGTCGTTCCTTGGCACACCTGAGCTCCTCACCACATACAAGGCTTTCATCCGCAGCTCAATGGAATACTGCTCTCCCCTCTGGGCTGGTGCTCCTGCCTCACACCTAGCTCGTCTTCACGCTGTTGAAACCAAAGCATTCAGAATCATTGGAATCTCTCGCGATGAAGCTAACTCCAAGGGCCTCTCACTCACTCACCGCAGGCAGGTTGGTGGTCTTTCCGTCTTCTACCGACTCCTCTCTAGCCTTGCCCCCCCCCCCCCCCCCCAGCTCTCTCTGGGCTCTGTCCCGCAAATATTCCTGCAGGTCGCACAAGATCTGCCTGCAACCCTCTTATGGTCAAACTGCCAAAATCAAGACTCTCTGCTCACCTTCACTCCTTCATTCCTCTTTTCTCCCGCCTCTGGAACAAACTCCCTCACTCTCTTCAATCCCACTCCACCCTCCAGGTCTTTAAAACAGCTGTTCACCACCATCTCTTATCTTCCCCCATCCAAAACCTTGATCTTTTCTACCCCCGCTAATTTCACCCCAATTCCACTTTTTTGAAATACCAACTTCTGTCCTGGAAGTCCTTGGTGTCCTTGTGTTTTATACTTCTGCCTCCTCCCCCCCCCCCCCCTCTTCCCACGCCTCCTCCCCCCAAGCCCTCTCCCTTCCACACATCTCCCTGCTCTCAAATGTTGTGTTTGTGTGCTTCCCCTTCTCTCCCCATCTTGTTTTCCGCTCCCTCTTTTTATATATTTTGTTTGTCTGGTTGATTTGTTTGTGAAGTAAATGTTAGCTCTTTCACGAGTGTCGATTCAGTATACAAAAAAAAGAAAAAAAAGAAAAAAAAAGTCTGTATATATAGAAGATAGAAGAAGAAGATTATACTTTTTAACTTACTTTCCCAGTTTTATTTTTCCAAATTAAATTTATCCACTCTAACTATAAATGTTGACCTGTCTGTCTGTTACATATACACTTCTACTCCTCTGGACAGATTTCAACCACCAAATTTGTCACAGAGGTAAAAGGTTGTACTGGGCAGGTTTTAGCAGGGTTAGCTTCGACCACGGGGAACCCCCGGGAAAAATGATGGGGTATACTTCCTCCATGTCGCAGTTGCTTTGAAATGCGCCACCTTTGGTATAGTTGAGCGCTACAGGATGGATTGAATTTCCCCGAACAACTGCCCAACTGTCATCTTGTGTGGTTATTCTCACCATCACCATGGATAACTTTTCCCATAACTGTTATTATTGTTTGTGGATCGAGATGTTCTCTTTTCGAACAAAAGACTTGGATGAAACAAAGCATGTGACAGTTACATTGTGTTTTACGATTCATTGCCCCCACTGAGTGTCATTCCATTTTGCTGCTCACTTTCCTCAAGATTGTCACAGCTGGACCAAAGCATGAGTTGCAACCTCAGAGTCTATATTGGTCCAAAACCGAATATACGCAAATTGGAATTTACATTGCAAATTCATTTGTTTGGTTTATTTTCATTAAATAGAGCAAGATAAATATGGTGAAAGCAGAAAGTTACGTGATTATTATTTTATTTTGAGACGGCATTTGAAGACGAACAAACTTGTAATATTTTTGGTGATTCCATTGTTCACGACGGTTCATTTTATCAGCTCTCTAATGATGTATACATTATTGCTGTAAAGTCTGTTATACGTTTGAAACAAACTCGCATAAGACCCCTCGCTTCGCTTGTGGTGGGAGTACCAATTGTGTACTCCCATCACAAGTAAAGTTCTGGTGTGTCAATTGTTAGTTGTGGTGTGTGCATTTGAGCACGTGTGTACATGCATTTTGATACAATATTTGTCACACTTACAAA